>NC_090442.1:118140706-118448623 GCF_031143425.1 Pleurodeles waltl
CCATGAGTTTCCAGATCCTTGGATTTGTGCTTTGGACCGTTTGTACCTGCAAGGAGGACTACAGGAAACACCTACTGAAGTTTGTAGATGTTTGGAGACATTTGGAGCTTTGTGTTTCTAAGCACTGGAAAGTGTTTATTCTTTAAAAATTCATAAGTCCTACATTGGATTCTTGTCATTATGGTGTCTATTTACTTATAGAAATATAACCTATTTTTAAAAATTGGTGTGGGATTTTATATTGTGTGTTGTGTCTTACTTATTTACTGTATTGGTGTTTTGAATGCTTTACACTCTTGTCTCCTAAATTAGGCCTGCCTGCTAGATTACAGCTACCAAAGGCTGAGCAAGGGGCTAATTTACTAAGACTTTTACTGAACCTATATTTGGTTAGTGGCCTTATTGCCAGGGGTAGGTTCATACTAACCACTAGCAATCATGCACTTTCAAATACGATTTTCCCATCGGGGTGCCTGGCAGGAACAGTGCTGCGGTATTGTCCTCAGCACCCTTAAGCATACCAGTACCATTGGACTGGAAAGCAACAGACGGTGTGCATTCTGATGGTGCTGGACAGGGCAGCTTCTCATGCCCCTCTGTGGCCCCCGGCACTGGTTTTCCACCTGCCTTTCCATGGCAGGCTCCCCGCAAGGCTGGCCATTAGCCTCTCTCAATGGAGGGGTAATTTTATTAATTTACTTGTTTTTGCCTGTCCCAGCCTCCCACGGGGTTTCAAAGGGCTGCTGTGGATGTGCGTTGGCAATATTCTTATTGTTTTATTTGATTATTGTCTGCCCCATGCCTCATAGACCATTCCCATGGGCCCTGGAGATGCATCAGCAATACTTGTATGGAGTTATTCAACTTTTGCCTCCTCCGTACCTCCTATTTTATTTCTGATGGGCCTCAGAGGAGGCATAAGCCCTAAATTGATTTTTATTCATATTTTGCCTCTCCCTGTGCCTCCCAGTAGGTCCCAATGTGGACCTGATGGGCACCAGTCATAATTCTATTGAGTTTTTCAATTATGCATGCTCCCAGCTCCCCCATGGTCCCCATAGGTCCTGGAGGGGCACCAGCAAGACCTTTATTGATTTATTGGATTTGTGTGCATTCTGATGGTGCTGGACAGGGCAGCTTCTCATGCCCCTCTGTGGCCCCCGGCACTGGTTTTCCACCTGCCTTTCCATGGCAGGCTCCCCGCAAGGCTGGCCATTAGCCTCTCTCAATGGAGGGGTAATTTTATTAATTTACTTGTTTTTACCTGTCCCAGCCTCCCACGGGGTTTCAAAGGGCTGCTGTGGATGTGCGTTGGCAATATTCTTATTGTTTTATTTGATTATTGTCTGCCCCATGCCTCATAGACCATTCCCATGGGCCCTGGAGATGCATCAGCAATACTTGTATGGAGTTATTCAACTTTTGCCTCCTCCGTACCTCCTATTTTATTTCTGATGGGCCTCAGAGGAGGCATAAGCCCTAAATTGATTTTTATTCATATTTTGCCTCTCCCTGTGCCTCCCAGTAGGTCTCAATGTGGACCTGATGGGCACCAGTCATAATTCTATTGAGTTTTTAAATTATGCATGCTCCCAGCTCCCCCATGGTCCCCATAGGTCCTGGAGGGGCACCAGCAAGACCTTCATTGATTTATTGGATTTGTATCTGTCCCCCACCTCCCAAAGGGCCCCTGAGGAGCATTAGCATTACCTTTATTCATTTTTTTATATTTTGCCTGTCTACCATAGGGTCTCCAAGGGCCCAGGAGTGCCATCAGCAATAATTACATTCACATATTCAATTTGTGACTGCCACCCACCTCCTATGGGGCCCCCATAGCCCCTATAGGGGCACAAGCAATAATTGTTTTTTTCTTGCCTTCCATAGTGTCCCTATGGGTTATTGGAGGCCATAAACAATAACTGAATTTATTTATTAAATTTTAGCCCTCCCCCATTGTTGGAAAGTGGATTATTGGTAAGGGCAGGTAAGTACACACATTTAGCAATAGGCTACTAAGCCCCAATAGGTCCAGTCAGGTCTCAATAAGTTAGTCCCCGCTCAACCCTTGGTAGCTTGGCAACAAGTGACAAGGCTTAACTTAGGAGACAGGTATGTAAAGCTTTTAAAAATCACAAAACAGTAAATAGGTAAAACACTAAACACAATGAAAATCAAACACCAATTTATAAAAATAGAGTACATTTGTTATCTTTAAAACAACATCAAAACAAGAGATATTAATTTTTAAAGGTTAAAAGTGAAATTAGCACTTAGAAGCAAATAGCGCTGAAAGAGTTAAAAAAAGGTCACACTGGACAGGGACAAAGTCCAGAGTTCAGGACACCCATTATGTTACACTTTTACACTAACTTTCAGAAGTGGTTCTTGATACAGAAAAGTGGTCCACAGCGCCAGCCAAGGGAGCAAAGGCTCTGGTTTGCCTCTTGGCATCTGGGACAACACCTTTCACAGTGCGCCTCTTCAACTTATGGAGCTGTTTACAACAGTTGCTCCAAATGTCTCTAAACTTATGGATCTTGTTCCAGAAGTCCTTTTTGGGTCCTTGAAGTGTCATCCACTTGAAGCTCTGAGTTGATCCTTGGGAGTTGGGACTGCAATTCCCGGAATGGAGCTGGTCAGAATCCTCAAATTGCCACTGGACGCTAGTCAGTCGGGCTCTTCTTGCAGGACATGATACAGGGGACACTGGGTAGCTTCTTTGTACCTGTAGCTTACAGGGAGTCCACTCATGAAGTTGAAGAAGCAAGACAAAGTCAATTTCTTGGTGAAACCCAAAGTGTTCAGCTGGTGCAGTCCTTGTGAGTGCAGAATCCAGGTGCAGGACAGGCGTTCAGCAAGGCAGCCCTTCATTTCCAGTATCTTCTTCCAGCATGGATCTGAGGTGTGTGTGCAGCCCTGCCACTTCATCCTTGCTCCTGGAGTGAAAAGCGGGAGGGGGGGTCAACTGTCACAGGCAGGCCATAACCCTCTTAGATGACCACTTTGGGGAAGTGTGGGAAAAGAACAATCCCAATTCCTTAAAAATCCAAAATGGCAGAAACTGAATTTTTGAGGTTAAGTCTGGCAGAGTCCAGAGTCCACCCACTGGTGTGGCTAAAAATCCTTAACACACCCCTCTCCTACCCTCTTCTAATCTAATCAGAGGGGCACCTGGATGTCTGGGTTTGCAGAAAATGGGAGAGGTCTTGAGCTGCTCCAAATGACCTTCCCTCCTTTGAAGAACAGTTTGGCTGCTCTCCTCGATCCTGTTTCACCATCTGCTGAGGCAGATGTCCTTCCCCAGGCACTTCCTTTATGTTCAGCCAAGCCACTTCACACCTCATCAAGGCAAGGCTGCCAGAGGCTGGCCAATCAGAGAAGGGCACTACAGAGCTAAAACTGGTAACTTTTTAGGAAGGGTTCTAAAACTCTTTCTAGGTGAACATTATATTAAACTTAACAGTGGCAAATTGTTGTATTCATTATGACATTAGTTTTGATACCAGAATTGATAGGCCTAGCTCCTTTAGAGACTTTATTAACTAAATTAAAGTCTTCCCATTTTAGCCTATAGAGCCTATTCACTACAATGAGGGCTATTTTGGCTATCTTTTCTCACCAGGGCTTTTACAACATATTTTATAAGGTCCCTGTTTGCACTTACACTACCCCAAACCCTAGGGGGAACCTAGGGCATACCTTAGGAGTGACATAGGTAAAAATAAAAAGTTAGGGGGCTTCTGCAATCACCCAGTTTTCTCACACCCATACCTCCCATAGGGTCCACATTGGGTTATTCAGTTTTTGTCTGCCTTTTATTGGGGTCCCATGGGCCCTGAGGAGATCATCAGCAATAATTGCATTAATGTATTCAATATTTGCCTGTCTCCCGTGGTCTCCCTATGAGCCTTGGACGGCCATCAGCAATAATTTTACTATTAATTCAATTTTATCCTGCCCCCACCCCATACAGAGTTCCTTTCGCCCTGGAAATCCACGGGCAATACATTTATTCAGTTATTGGATTTTTGCCTGCTCCCCCTTAGTCCTATGGGCAGTGGTGGAAAAAATATTCTATTCATGTATTAAATGTTTTCCTGCCTCCAGTATGGACACCATTGGCCCTTAATGTTCACCAGCAAAAAATGTATTGATTTGTTCAATGTTTGGCTACCTCCATAGGGTGCCTGTAGTAAATCTAGTTGCTCCGATAAGGAGTTTATAATAATATGTTTATTGATTAAACATAGCCGCGACAAAGAAACGATCCCTCGCCCACCTCCGTCTTTACCATCAGCTCTAACCGTCCTCCCATGGAATGTAGAATTCTCGACACGCGCGTGCCTGTCGAGAATTCTACAACACAACATATCCATCCCCTTTACAAACAATGAATAACACAATAATATATTGAAACCAATAATAGACCATAAAAACAAAAAAAACAAAAATAAATAAATACAAATTGCACATTAAAACCATCGGCAATAACATTCATTGGGGTTACAATAACTTGGAACTTCACAACCACATATATCTTAAAACTATACACAAAGTTTTACTAAATACACAATATGTAGAATAATATAGAATAAACTTCACTCAACGTAATCTCGTAAATATTCTGGAGGTTTACGAAGTCTTGACCCTATTCGTTTAGTTTGAACATTCCCTTTATTCATACCTATAAGTGTTCTCATCTCTGTTTCATGTTGATTCCCGTTTCGCACATTGTCCCTCTCCTGTACATCCACTCTTCCTTTATCCAACAATTCTTCATCACTCATAAACAGATAACCACTATTCCCGTCTGGAACCCATCTCTGAGAGCATATCTTCCTCTTTCCATTTCCATTACCTCTGCAATACAAGCCTACCCTCCTCTTATTCCACCGTTCACCATTTTCTAAAACAACATGAAATTCACGTACATCTTTAACTAAGTAGGGCCCTCTAAATTTCACAAAGCTATTTCCAGTATTCACCACTCTAATTTTCACCAAATCTCCTTTATTAATATCCTTTTCTGAAACTGATCGTGATGTCCCTGCACTCTTTTGGATCAAATCTCCTTCCTCTAACACTGACACCAACCATGATGGGTAAACTCTTGTACATGCTTTCCTGCCTCTCATCACCTCAAAAGGAATTCTACCCGTAACACTGTGCACAGTGGTGCGATATGCCCACACAAGATCATCAACCATGGTACGTACATTTTTGCCATTCCTTATAGCCATGTTGATAACCCCTTTTACCATCCTATTGCACCTCTCAACCATGCCATTAGCCTGAGGATTGTACAATGCAGTACGTGAATGATGTATCCCTGCGTGTTTAAGAAATTGCTCCATCTCATGGGAAACTAACTGTGTCCCATTATCCGTAATGAGTTTAGTTGGATAACCTTCTTCATGAAAAATCTCCTGCATTGTGTTAATAGTTGCTCTGGTAGTGATCTCCTTCATAAACTTCACTGTCAACCATTTTGAATGTACATCAATCATTACTAACGCATGCTTTAGATCCCATGGAACACCATTCAAAGGTCCAATAAAATCCATACACTGTATGCCACATTATGCCAGGATCTGATATGAATCCCGATAAGCCTTGTTTTCCCACTTTCAATCTTTTCTCACTCTCCACACAATCAACACACCTTTCGACCCAATTACTAACATCGTTATCAATCCCTGGCCACCAAAAATGTTCCTTTAACCTTTTCTTCGTTAAAGTCTGCCCTAAATGACCTTCGTGAGCCAACCAAAACAGTTTATACCTCACGCCCACCGGAGGAACAAACTTGTCACCTCTCACCACGATATTCCTAGTTATTATAGACAATTCCTCCAAAATTTTTGCATAGGGTCGAACTTTAGGGTTCAACGTACTCTCTCTTCTTTCTCCACCAACAATTAAATTCATTACATCCTTTAGAATCTCATCTTTTCTCATTTCCTCACACCATTCCTCACGCGATACCACACCATGAGTGCATTCCAGCACGTCTTCAACACTTGCCACAGCACCTTCGTTCTCATAATCCTGCACACATTGTTTATCTACCTCCTGCCAATTCAATGGCAAGCGAGATAGGCAATCTGCCTGAACGTTATGCCATCCCAGAATATATTCTATAGTAAACTGATACTCCTGTAACCTTGCAGCTAATCTGGCCAGGCGTGGAGACACTTTGTTGGCACCCCCAGGTAACAGTACTCTCACCAATGGTTTATGATCAGTGCGTAATGTAATCTTACGTCCCCAAACATAAGTTCTGAAATACTCAATGCCCCACGATGCAGCCAATGTCTCTTTTTCGATGACCGAATAATTCCTTTCCGACTTGGTCAATGACCGTGATGCAAAAGCTACAGTTTCTTCACCTTTGTCAGAGTTCTGCGAAAGTACAGCTCCTAGTCCAATTGCACTCGCATCCACCGTTACAATAGTTTTAGCAACAACATTGAAAGGTACCAACACGTTTGCTGCACACATTTCTTTCTTTATATTTTGAAAAGCCCTTTCTTGATCACCCTCCCATTGGAACTTTTGCCCCTTGCGTAAGAGTTTTCTTATACTCTCTGTTTTGTCAGCAAAATTCTTTATAAATTTGGAGTAGTACTCAATGAGTCCCATGAATGACCTCAACTGTTCTTTATCCTGGGGGGTTGGAACCTTCTCAATGGCATCCAAAAGTTTCCTCATTGGTTTTACTCCCTGTTCAGAGTGGGTATAACCCAAATACTCAATTTCCTCAACTAAGAATTTACATTTTTCTCTTTTTATGGTTAGACCTGCACTCATAACTCTCTCTAATGCCCACTTCAATACTTGGTTATGTTTTTCCAAGGTTTCCCCAAAAATTAGGATGTAATCCTGAAAATACAGCACATTATCAACCCCTTCAAATATATCGCCCATTATTCTCTGAAATACACCTGCCGCTGAAGCCAATCCAAATGGCATCCTATTAAACTGATAAACCCCTTCCATAGTGATAAATGCAGTTAACTCTTTGGATTCATCATGCAATTTAACCTGGTGATATGCACTTCTAAGATCTAGCTTTGAAAAGTATTTCCCCCCTCTCAGAAGTAAAACCAACTCATTAATATTGGGCAATGGATAATTGTCCACCACAATATTCTGGTTAAGTGTCCTGAGATCAACACAGAATCTCAAAGACCCATCAGGCTTACTTGTGATAACCACTGGGGAGATCCAACATGATGTTTCAATGCGTTCTATAATACCTTCTTGTACCATGTCACCAATCATCTTTTTTACCTCATCCCTTGCCCTAATAGGAACCCTCCTCAATTTGTGCTGCACCGGAACAGCATCTTTTCTTAGCATGATCTTGTGTGTATATCCTTTAAGTTCTCCTACCTTATCAGTGAAAACTTCTTTGTATTCCTCCAATATATTACCCAAGTTATCATCTTGCAACAACATGACCGTATTGTCTGTCCTGGGATCCAATTTTATGTGTAAATCATACTGGTGATGCCAACCAAGTATTGGTGGACCATTAGTAGCCACATAAACCTTACCCTCAATTTGTCTCCCTGCAAAACTTATATTGGCTAACATGTAGCCAATTATATCTATTTTCTCACCTTGATACCCACCAGGATTGATATCTTTTGGGAGAAGTCGCACATTGGGCCATTCTTTACTTAATAAGCTCTTGGGCACACTTGTGTATAGCGAACCCGAATCAATCATCAGTCGCACCTTTCTCCCACGTACCATAAAATTTGCAGTCGGTCTGGGAGGTCTATGCATACTTCTTATTTCCTGTCCCGTGTTCTCTATGGATAAAACTCTATCTATTTCCTCGGCCTCCTCCATATGATCTTGATGAATAACCCCCACTCTAGATTTACCAGTATTTTTACACATACGTGCAAAATGCCCCTTTTTACCACACTTCATACAGTCTTTACCCAAGGCAAAACAAGATTTTGAGTCTGCATTGTGAAACTTACTTCCACATCTCGTACACATCTTACTGTAATACTTGTTGACATTGTTATTCTTATTACCACCCTTGAGCATACGCCCCCCTTTTGTATTTGTCAAAACATCATTTCCTTCTGTCATAGCACAAGTTGTATTTGTTTCAGAACTGCCATTAGATACCCTCTCCTTCTTTTCCATTTCCCTCATACAATATTCATAGTGTTCAACAATTTTTGCTATATCGATAGCATCTTTCAACGACGGATTCTTGGCTGCCCATAACCTCTCCTGCATTTTTTTGCTATGACACTGAACGATTAATTGATCTCGTATTAATTCTTCAGTCATTGCACCAAATTGACATTTGGTGGATAACTCTCTTAACCTTGTGACAAATTCGTCAATACTCTCCTCATATCTTTGTGGTTGAGTATAGAATGTGTGTCTTGCCATGACAATGTTGATTTCTTTCGAAAATCTTTTTTCCAATCTTTTCCGCGCCTCCTTATATACATCCATTTCCAGTTGACCTTCTTCTATTAATGGTTGAGGTAAGTACTTAAATACACGTTGGCCTTCCTGTCCCATATTACTTAAAAGAATAGCTTTTTTCCTTTCCGGTCTTAAATCCTGGCCATCAAGTGCTACCAAATAATTCTCAAAAATGTCAATCCATTCACCCCAAGGGATGGGTGGATTACCTGGTTGTGCAAGGAATGGGGGAGGTGGCACTATACCTTGCGTATTGGTAGCCATGGTAACACACAATGTTACAGTATTGACCAACTATTGTTAGATATATTTTGTTCTAGGAAAAGTCCTGCCCACTAAGTCTTAATACATAAATGTAGGCAATATCTAACATCGGTGAAAAACAGTTTCAGTCTTGTGTGATGATTCCCACATTAACTTGTCCAATTTCAAAACAAAATCGATTTTATACCCTCAAGATGGCCGCCACGTTATTCCAGCATGTATTCCTACCCCCAAGATGGCCGCCGCGTCATTCAGGTTTCTTTCTATAGGCGGTAGGGGTTGTTTTTTTCCTTTTTCTTGTATCTCTACTCCCAAGATGGCCGCCGCGTCATTCGGGTTGTTTTCTATAAGCGGTAGGGGTTGTTTTTTTTGTTTGTTTTTAAAGAAAAAAAATAATAATAATTTATTTCCTGTTCACTACGCGCTTCCTCCTCCCAATTCACGGGCGTCTCCTTCGTGCCATCCGATGGATGTCGCCATCTAAGTCAGGATCGAGGGTCCACTCATGACGTTTCCGTGCCACGGCGACGCAGAGATGGAGGTAGGCGCTCGTCGCCAATGTAGTAAATCTAGTTGCTCCGATAAGGAGTTTATAATAATATGTTTATTGATTAAACAGAGCCGCGACAAAGAAACGATCCCTCGCCCACCTCCGTCTTCACCATCAGCTCTAACCGTCCTCCCATGGAATGTAGAATTCTCTTGTAGGGCCACCAATAATAATTTATATTATTAAGATTCTTGCAGGCTCCTCTGTCTTCTATAGTGTCCTCATGGACCCTGGAAGGGTACCTGCAATAATCAGATGAATAAAATTATGGTGGTCAATATGAACCTGGCGGTAATCACCGCCAGATAATGAAGTATATGAGAAACAGGCAGTGGTCCATCCACCTACCGCCGTCTTGAAAGCATCGCCGACAAAGGTGGAGGTCATCTTCAGCCCGGCGGAAAGGCCCAACCCGACAACCATATTATGAACACCACACCACCATCAGTTACGGGGCAGGAACCACTGCCACTTAAAGCCTACCAGAAACAAACATATAAAGGGAAACACTCAACGGAGGAACACAGAACATGCCGATGCCGACTTGGAGCGAGAGTTGGAAATAATGCCAATGCTTCTCCTTGCCACATTCCTCCAGGACAGTGACCGCCGACAAAGATGATGACGGTAAGTACAACAGCCTAGCACACAAGGGAGGAAAGGGCACAATTACACACCCACCCGCACCACCCACACCACAACGCACACCCAACCCCTCCCACCACCCCAAGCCATACAGAACCTAACAAAATGTACTTACCAAACACAAGCCAACAAAACCTGCACCAATGTAAACACCTGTGCACACCACATCCCCACAGTTAAATGCTGCACAACGGCACAACAGAGCAACAACACATCTGCTAGGAAACAGTTTATTTCTAAAGTGATCCATAGCTGTCCAACAAAGGCCATTGGCCAGTCCATTCACATGTCCCGCGAAGGCACATATAGCCCATAGTTGAGTCCCATGATGGAAAGGAACACTCAACTGAGAAGGGGAATCAATGGGGCAGCCAGGCCCCTTAGGGTTCAGGGGCAGGGGGTGGTATGGGTGGTGGGGGTAGGGAGTCAGGTTTGGAAGGGGGGTCTGAGGCGTAGGCTCTGGAGGCAGAGAGGGTTTGGGCTTGCCCATGGAAGGAGGAGGAGCAGGCCTGGACCAAGGGGTGGCAGAGGGACCAGGGGCAACACAGGCCTTTTTATTCCCTGGGGAATGGGTAGGGTGGTTGGGGAGGACTTGGATGAGGAAGGAGTGGGTTTCTGGAGGCCAAGGGAATGTTTAGGGACAATATGTGGTGGGCCAGTGGGTTCGAACAGGTCAACACGGGAGACAAAATCTTTCGAGGTGCAGCTGGAGGGGTATGGGAAACAGGTTTGGGAGTGGAGGTTGAGGGAGTGGTGGTACGATGTGTAGGTCTCCTGTGCTTGGATGCAGGTGCCTTCACAATATGCCCATGTTTGGTGGATGTGTGTGCAGTGGATGTCTGCAGCGTTTCTGTATCCTGGGAGGAGGGGGGATGGACACAGTTCGGTAGGTGGATGTTGCTGTGTCTGCCTTGGAATGTTGGGTGTGTGCCTGCATGTGGTGGGACGTGTGGTGCTTGTGTTTGTCTGCCTGCTTCTTGAGTGTTGATTTGGGTGCATGGCTGTCTGGATGTGTGCTTCGGATGGGAGAAGCGAGTGGGGTGCTGAAAGGGGTAGAGGTGGTGAGAGGGGGGATGGAAAGACCAGGGACACTGGCTGTTGTCAAAGAGGAGGCCGGAGCCTGAAAAGATCTCTGTAGGCCAGATATGGAACTGTGAATGCCTTCCAGGAAAGCAATGCATTGCTGCATCTCTGATGCCAGCCCCTAGATGGCATTCATAATGGTTGTCTGACCTACAGAGATGCTTCTTAGGAGGTCAATAGCCTCCTCAGTGTAGGCAGCAGGGCTAACGTGGGCAGGAGATGAGGTGCCTGGGGCGAAGGAGATGCCCACCTTCCTGGGTGAGCAGGCACGGGCTACTCATTGGGGAGCTACTAGGAGGGTGGTGGTGGTATGGGGGTGCAGAAGATGGGTGGGCCCAGTAGGGTCTGCCACCATCGGAGGAGGTGTCAGAGTCACTACATCCAGTGGTAGTTGCCTCCTCCATGGTTGACCCTCCAACCCACTGGCCACCTTGCCCCTTCACGTCGGTGGACTCTGCCTCCTGGGAACCGTGGGCTGCAGCATCTCCACTCACCGGTGCCTCAGCTCCCTCAACAGATGATGCTAAAGGACACAAGAGCACAGAGGGGGGGGGGCAAAACAGGAAAGAAGTATGTCAAATCAATATCAAACATACCTGTTGGCACACATACACCCCTACCCATCTCAGGCACTAACCCCCAGCAGACACATTATTTCACATGAATGTGCCTCTGACTGCTAGGCATGATCCCACAGTACACTACATGACCATCCTGGCCCTCCACTCTGATACACTTTGCAATGGGATACAATGAGAGACAATGTCAAGACAACAAATCTGATAATTCATAAGGCTACATCTAAACCAATAGCCCAAACAGCGGACCCCTCACAGGCCTACATTCCCAGCCATGTCTACCTAAGGACACTATCCAATAGACATAGAGGGGGACATGACTGCAGGGACACACCTGTCTAAGGGCCTGGAACTACCTTGCATTCACCCCATGGCACCTAACTATGCTCAGCATAGTAGCATTACAATAGTGTTAGTACTCACCCCCTTGTGGCTGCTGTGCTGCCTTCAAGCGCTCATTTAAATTGGGATAGGCCACCATCAGTATGTGGGCCATTTGGGGGATCAGGGTCCTCTCCCATGTTGGGAGGCTGTCCCCAGCTAGGCCTCTCCGGTCTTCCAGGCCCAGCGCCGCAGGCCCTCCCATCGCTTCCTGTGGTTGGTGCTCTGCCGGTTGTAGACCCCCAGGGTCCCCACTTCCTTGGCGTTGGCTTGCCACCATCCTTTCTTCTGATGGGCACTGACATGCATGGGACACACAGAGTAAAGAAACAGATGTCAGTGTGGGTGCCCCATACACAAAGGCATGCCAGTTCGACCTAACATGGTCCATGGAGATACACATTTTGCAATGGTCAAGAAAACAACTGCCAGACACATCATGGGTAAGCATCCACACAGCCAACAAAAATGCCTACAGGCGTCCGCCACATTCTCACACATTCATGTAGGTCAAATAGCAACTTACCTGAGTCTCTGGTCGCCCATACAGCTTCACATTCAGGACCCCGTCCTCCAGCTTCTCCAGCTCCTCCGCAGTGAAGGCCGGGGCCCATTCCTGTAACACGTGCCATCCTAGGGACCAAAGTCAGGACACAGAAGCTCTCGCAGTGGAGTTCCGTCCCTCTCGAGGTGGACGAGTCAAGTGGCAAGGGTATTGCAAAATGGCAGTATTTACCGCAGTGGTGTACACTGTCACCGCCGGCGGTGATTGTGATTGGCCCTGTTTCCCCATAGAAGTCAAAGAGGTGCACGACGGTGAACACCACACACCGCCATGACTACTAACAACAGCTGAATGAAGTCACTTCCTATACTACACTACCTGTAGGGTAGGGGGCTGCCATTTTGCATCCACAACACCTTCATAGTCTGTACGGGGTACTAATCCATGGCTCCATTCCCTCTCCCATTCGTCGAGTATGGGTATGATCAGTGATTCCCCTCATAGAATCATAGTGGGAAATGTGGCTACACTGAAATATACACACCTCACCAGACATTAGCCTGAAAGGATTACCAAGTTTTCTGTATCTGTTTGCAGGACAATAGTGTTGCATGTACAAGATGAATGGTGGAATATTGTCATTGAAGCATTTGCCACAACTTAATGTGTCTCTCTTCCACCCCCATAGGTACAGACCCATGTGGCAAAGGAGGGCACCATCTGCTTACAAACCCCCGGGGGACCTGGCCACCATGGAGGAACGTCACATCATCATCACTTACTGTCTGAATCGAGCCACAATCCTGGAACTCTGTGCTCAAATGGAGCCTGTTCTGATGCCAGCTAATGGGAATCCCCATGCCACCCCTACAACTGTCCAGGTACTATCTGTGCTACATTTTTCCTGGCCACAGGCTCATTCTATGTAACAGTGGACATGGCAGCCTGTGTATCTCAGCCAATGTTCAGCCACATCCAGTCTAATTTTCTCAATTCCTTTGTGTAACACCTGCAAAGGTATGTCCAGTTTCCCCAAAGGGCTGACCTCACCTCCATCAAATCTGGATTCTATGGTTGTGCTAATAATCCCCATGTGATAGCTGCCATTGATGGTACCCACATAGCCCTCATACCCCTGTAGTGTAGCCATTTTAGTTATAGCTTCATGCATGTTATTTTAGCATACTAGGCCTGCCGCTGTCCACTTTAACCTAGATATATTTTATTTAGCTTCACTTTATTATTTTTACAGTAGCCACTTTTAAGGTCTTGTTTTATTTTCTATCTATCTCACTGTGTTTGCCCAGGCCAGCACTATGTTCTCAAACAAGACATTCTTGCTCACTCTGTGCTTCTTCCAAGACTGCAGAAAGATAGGTTGAGAAGGATCTGCCGCCGGAGGTCTTTCGTTGGATGCGGGGAACGATGGCGAGTGCGAGGTTTGCAGAGTGGATCTGACGGGTGGGGGTGTAGAAGCTGAGTCTGTTGTTCAGGTAGGCTGGTCTGGTGTCGTGGAGCACTTTGTGAGCGTGGGTAAGAAGCTTGAAAGTAATCCTCTTGTCCACGAGGAGCCAGTGGAGGTTTCTCAGGTGGTGGGAGATGTGGCTGCGGCGGGGTATGGCGAGGATCAGCCCGTCGGAAGCGTTTTGGATTTGTTGGAGGCGTAGTAGGTCTTTTGCTGGGATGCCTGTGTAGAGTGCGTTGCCGTAATCCAGCCTGCTGCTGATGAGGGCCTGTGTCACCGTTCTTGTTTCTGTCGGGATCCACTTGTAGATCCTACGGAGCATGCGGAGTGTGTTGTAGCAGGAGGAGGAAACTGCGTTGACCTGTTTAGACATGGTGAGGGAGGAGTCGAGGACGAAGCCTAGGTTGCGAGCGTGGTCGGTCGGTGTCGGTGGGGTTCCTAGTGTGGTAGGCCACCATGAGTTGTCCCAGGCAGAGGGGGTGGGTCTGAGGATGAGGACCTCCGTCTTGTCCGAATTCAGTTTCAGACATCTGCTTCTCATCCATTCGGCGATGGATTTCATTCCCTCGTGGAGGTTGGTTTTGGCGGTGCGCGGGTCTTTGATGAGTGAGAGGATGAGCTGGGTGTCGTCGGCGTACGTGAGGATGTTGAGGTTGGACCACTTGTGCGAGGGGGGCCATGTAGATGTTGAACAGTGTCGGGCTGAGGGATGAGCCTTGGGGGACGCCGCAGATGATGTCGGTGGCTTCGGAGCGGAAGGGGGGGAGGCAGACTCTCTGGGTTCTGCCGGAGGGGAATGAGATGATCCAGTCAAGGGCTTTTCCTTGAATTCCGGTTTCGTGGAGGCGTGTTTTGTCAGGGTGCGGTGGCAGACTGTGTCGAAGGCGGCAGATAGGTCCAGGAGGATGAGGGCTGATGTTTTGCCATTGTCCATTTGGCGTCTGATGTCATCTGTGATGGCAAGAAGGGCAGTCTCAGTGCTGTGGTTTCGTCTGACGCCGGACTGGGAGGGGTCCAGGATGTCATTGTCTTCGAGGTGGCTGGTTAGTTGTGTGTTGATGATTTTTTCAATCACCTTCACTGAGAAAGGGAGTAGGGAGATCGGTCGGAAATTCTCGAGGTCGTTGTGGTCTGCTTTGGGCTTCTTGAGGAGGGCGCGGATTTCGTCGTGCTTCCAGCTTTCCGGGAATGTTGCTGTTTCGAAGGAGATGTTGATGACCTTCCTTGGTTGGGGGGCGATGGTGGAGTCTGCTTTGTTGTATACGTGGCGGGGGCAGGGGTCTGACGGAGATCCTGAGTGCATGGAGTTCATGATCTTGCGTGTCTCTGTGTCCTTGACGTTGGTCCAGGAGGTCAGGCGCTTTGCACAGGTGGAGCTTTCGGGGGTGGGGTCTGGCGTGGGAGTGGCGTTGAAGCTGTCGTGGATGTCGGTGATCTTCCGGTGGAAAAAGGTGGACAGCGCGTTGCAGAGGTCTTGGGATGGTGGGATGTCGTTGACGTTGGCGCTAGGGTTGGAGAGTTCTTTCAGGATGCTGAAGAGCTCTTTGCTGTCGTGTGTGTTGTTGTCCAGGCGGTCTTTGAAGTGGGATCGTTTGGCTTGTTTCATGAGTTGGTGATGCCTGCTGGTGGCGTCCTTGTTGGCTGTGAGGCTGTCAGGTGTGCGTTTGAGGAGCCATTCCTTTTTTAGTTTCTGGCAGTCGCGCTTGGAGTTTAGGAGCTCGTCGGTGAACCAGGTGGATTTTCTTCTGGCTTGGCTGTCGGTGGGTTTCTTGAGTGGCGCAAGGGTGTTGGCGCAATCGTTGATCCACAGAGTGAGGTTGTGGGCGGCGGTGTCTGGGTCGGTGGGGTCAGAGGGTGGGTTCTGGGTGAGTGTGTTGGTAAGCTGGTCTTCCGTAACTTTGCTCCAGCATCGGCGGGTGGTTGTTGGGTGCAGTGGTGCTCGGTATGTTTCTTGTAAGTGAAGTGGATGCAGTGGTGGTCGGTCCAGTGGAGTACGGTGGTATGGTTGAAGGTGACGTGGGCGCTTGAGGAGAAGATGGGGTCAAGCAGGTGGCCAGCGATGTGGGTTGGTGTGTTGACGAATTGTCTGAGGCTGTGGTTGGTGAGGTTGTCGATCAGGGTAGTGGAGTTGGTGTTGTTGTTGTTCTCCAGGTGGAAATGTAGGTCCCCGAGGAGGATGTAATCCGTTGTGGTGAGTGTGTGGGTGCTGGTGAGGTAGCCGATGGATTCGCTGAATGGTGCTCGTGGTCCGGGAGGTCTGTAGATGAGCGTTCCTCTGAGAGTGGTGTTGGGGTCGGTGTGGATGCGGAAGTGTAGGTGTTCGGAGGTCTTGTGGGTGTCGTCTGTGTGGGTGTAGACCTTGAGGGTGGATTTGTGGGTGATGGCTATTCCTCCTCCGATTCCGTTGGTGCGATCCCTTCGGATGATCTTGTAGCCGTCTGGGATGGCTATTGCGATGTTGGGCGCTGAGGAGTTGTTCCACCAGGTTTCGGTCAGGAAGGCTACGTCTGGGGCAGTGGAGTCGAGCAGGTCCCAGAGCTCATTGGCGTGCTTGCGTGCGGAGCGAGTGTTGAGGAGTATGCAGGTAGTTTGTTCCGGTATTTGTTGGTTTTGTTGTTCTGTCGCAGGTGAATCTGTAGGCGAGGCAGGAGAAGGGTCCGTTGGTGTTCCTCAGTGAGGACTGGAAGCATGCTGTGATGCGGTTGGGATTGAGGGCGTTGAGCTGGTTGGCCGTGTAGCGGCGTCTGGAGGTGCAGGGGTCATGCGGACCGGGGGGGTGGCGCTAGGCGTGGTCCAGGTGCGGACGGGCGCAGACGGGCTTGCCTCTGGGGCGCCCCTGTGCGCCAGCAGCGCGCCCACAGTGCGCATTTGCGCAGCGACCGCCATTAAGAAGGGAGGGGGGAGGGAGGAGCAGCTGGGAGGTGGGAGGGAGCGGCGAATGTGAGAGCGAGGGGGGCGGGGCCGCAGGGAGGCAGCGGTGGGGAAAACGGCTCAGAGAGAGCTGTCAAGGGGAGCGCACAAGGGGCAAAAGCAACAGAAAAAACAGAAAAAAGGCACAAAAGGAGAACTGAGGAATGAACGGCTCAGGTATGGGGATAATGTCTTCGCAGGGGAACCTGACGGGCAGAATAAGAGCGTAATACGTTGTGCTCTGTTATATCCTGGGTAGGAATTAGTCCATACATTTTTTGTGACAACATGGTAGCATTATTTCTATGCTTTACTCTCCTAATCACAATTTTAATCTTATTATGTTGTGTCATCCTGGTTATTGCAGCTCACACTTTGCTATCTAAGATGCAGTCGCTTAATTAAAATCTTATTGAAACATAAACTGCCTCTGTGTGTCATTGTACATATGAGACTAATGTAACTGAGAGAAACGGATGAGACCTGAGTGACCACGGCTTCCCTGAGAAACCATTCATGCCCTGCGCTCAGCTGCCCAAACATCCCTGCCCTTGTTAGCCAGAGCAAAATTTGGATTGGAGCAACAGGTGTCACCGGCAGTGGGTCGGACTCAGTCTCCCACACCGCAGGTGATTCTGCCACTCAAAATCCAGTTGTCTCATTAGGATAATGAGAGCCTACGCGACACCCTCAAGAGTAAATGAAAAGGTGTTCAGAAATCATAAAAGTTTTCACTCCATGAATGTCCAATTGGTGTGTACTGCTGATGAGTCCATTACTCATGTCAATGCAAGGTTCCCAGGATCAGTCCATGACTCCTTCATCCTGAGAAATAGCAGTGTGCCACACATAATGGGCCAACTACAGGGGGACAAAGCTTGGCTCATAGGTGAGTGTGTATGACACTGGATCAGTTACATAGCTGACAGGCAGGCTGTATTCAAGTAAATAGTGTGTGTTTCAACCCTCTTTCACCCACTTTTCCAGGGGATTCTGGCTGCCCAAACATGCAATGGCTCCTGGCACTTGTGCGGAATTCCAGGACAGATGTAGAGATCCATTATAATGAGGCACATGGTCACACTAGGTGGGTGATAGAGAGGACCATAGGACTCCTGAAGGCAAAATGTTGTTGTCTCCATCTTTCTGGAGGATCACTGTGCTATGTCCCTGACAAGGTGTGTCAGGTAGTGGTGGCCTGCTGCATGCTGCACAACCTGGCTTTGAGGAAAGCTAGCCCGCTACTGGATGAGAAGGATGCTGTCCAACTATCCCTGCCACCTCAGAGGATGGATGAGAGTGATAGGGAAGAGGAGGGGGAAGACATTAACTCCAGGACCCAGCTAATCTGGCTGTACTTTCAGTGACTCTCAGGTACTGTTATATGATGCCAATGGGTTTACTGCATTGTTTCTGGGTGACTTATGTGCAAAGTGCTGTGGTGTCCCTTCCCAGTTATGTGTAACCTTCATGAATGAAGAAGGATATGTGTGCTTACAGCAATGGAATGGACAGTGTAACATACTTCAAACACTGCAGTCTGTTAGACCCCCTCATGCAATAAAAACGACATTATGATGGAAATAGGCAAATACATCCACATTTAGATTTGATTGCTCATATTGATGAAGGACAGATATCTTGAGTGCACAAGTGTATTTATTAAAAGTCAAAACATCCATAAGTGATGGAACAGTGGAAGGGTGTGGGCACATGATGAACAATATACTCAGGTACATTTCCACAGCTGTTGATAGCACAGGGGCATAGTCCATGGGGCCATTGGAAGATGGTGAAATGGCAGTGGCATGTCGACAAGGTAGCTCAGTGGCACAAAAGGGAGACAGTTCAGGGCAGAGTCACTTCCTGGTGGTGGGCTTGGTCTTTGCTGGTGTTTCAGAGGGATGTCTGGGTCTGAGGCCACATTTGTGAGGGGGATGCTGGGCTGCAGGGGAAGGGGTGTTGGTGTCCTGTGTGTCCTCTGGCAGGGCATCCAGTCCATTAGCAGCTGCAGATATGGATGGCAGAGCATTGTCCTGGCTAGTGGAAGGGGCCTGCAGGTGGGTGGAGGACTCAGGCTGGCTGTGGTACTGGCACTGCAGCACCCCTGCAATGGTGGCCATGGTAGCATTGAGCTGTTTCCATTGCTCCATGGCCTCCTGGATGTGTGCTACATGCAGCCTCTGATTCTCCTCCAGCGTGGCCAGGATCTGGGCCAGCCAGTCCTGGGAATGGTGGTATGCTCCCAGGACCTCAGCAATGGCATCCAGGGCAGCAGCATCTCTCCTTGGGCTAACCCCCTGACCCCCTTCTCCCCTCCCACTGGCCCTAGCCTCCTGTACCTGTGTCACCTGCACAGGTCTGGCAGTCCCACTTGCACTGGACCCTTCATCATCCTGCCTGGTGGCAGGTGGAGACTCGGGCCTCTGTACGTATGGGCAGCACATTTTTGGCCTGGAGATACTGGTGTGGGGTCGTTGGGCCAGAGCTGATGGTGGTGGCTGAGTTGTAGGGGTGTCAGTGATGTCCTGGGTGGGGCTTCTGGAGGGTGACTGTCCAGGGCTGTGGGATTGTCCAGGGATTTCCTCTGTATCCAGACATCCCTTTGCTCTGTCCAGAGTGAGGCCTTCGTCTTCAGGTGGCAGACTGGCACTCCCTGAAGTCTCCGTCCGGGTGGCATGGGTGGTGGTGCTTGTGTGTGAGAGAATAGAGATGTGTGTGTCCTGCACTTGCTCCTTTCAGCATTGCTTACAGGTTATTGGTGGTTCCACATGCAGGGTTCCCTTGGTGTTCATTTGGATGCATTTAGTGAGGGGGTGTTGCATTTTAGGTGTTGTAGTGCCCCTGCCATTTCATGCATGGGTTGGGAACTGTTCTCAGGGGGCTGGATGGTGATCTGTGGGAGGGGTGATGGGCATGCAGGGAAAATGTGTAGGAGTGTCTTGGTGTTGTGAGCTGGGTAGTGGATGAGGGCATGGTGGTAGTGAGAGGGATGGGGTGATATGCAATTCAGGTGTAGTTGACTTACCCGAGTCCAGTCCTTCAGGGAGTCCAGTGAGGCCCTCCGGGTGCAGGATAGCCAAGGCCCTCTCCTTCCAGTCGGTGTATTCCGGGGGAAAGGTGGGGAACCACCGCCAGTCTTCTATATGGCGATGTTGTGCCATGATGCCATGGAGCATACCTTCCCCCCCAGATCGTTCCATCTCTTCCTGATGTCATCCCTTGTGCGTGGATGGATTCCCATGGGGTTGACCTTGTTGACAATCCTCTGTCATAGCTCCATCTTCTTGACCACCGGCGTCTGGTGCACCTGTGCCCAAATAGCTGTGGCTCGACACTGAGCATTTCGTACACCATGGTCCTTAGCTCCCTGTCTGTTAAGCGGGGGTGTTTAGGGAGTGCCATGGTGTGTGTTGTGGGTGGTGTGCTGTGTGTGTGACTTGTGAGGTGGTTGTTTGGTATATGCATGCTGTGGTGTTGATTTCTGTGGTGCTGTTGGTGTTCTAAAGGATTGTGGTTTCTGTATGTGTGAGTTTTATGGTGGCGTGGATGTGTGTCAGGTGGGTGCTTTTCAAATTTGCCACTGAGTGTTTTTATTGTTGGTGGTTCCCATTTCTGTCTGCGGTGGACATTACTGCCAATGGTCGTTCCCATCCACTGTCTGCCGTGCTGGTTTCTGCATCATTATTTGGTATGCAGGGGGTTTGTAGGAATGGATGTGGCGGGGTGCTGTATACTGCCTTTCTGCCATCGTTGGCCCTGGTGGTGAGTGGATGTTGACAATTTTTTGACGGTATGTGTTTTTGGCAGCTTTGTTCAGCGGTGTGCAGTCCACCGCCACTCGTGGTCTTTTGCTCACCATCACCACGGCGGTCGGCGATGATTACCACCAAGTTCATAATGAGGGCCTCTGTCTCCATGGCCCATGGGGACCATGAGGAAGGCAGTGACGACAAGGAAAATGCCCATGGGACATGGAGGGGTGCCAGAAATAATTGTATAGATTGATTTGCTTTTTGCCTGTCTCTCATTGGTGCTCCATATGCCCTGGAGTGGCACTAGCAGAAATTTTTGTTTTTTTGCCTGCTACCTGTACCTCCCATAAGGTCCCTATGGGCTATGGACGGACACCAACAATAGTTCTACTTATTTATTCATTCAATCTTTGTTTGTCTCCTAAAGAATCCCTTTTAGTCCAAAATAAATAATTTATTTAATTTATTAAATTTTTGCCTGCCCCCTGCCAAGTAGCAACAATGCAGTGTTTTCCTTGTAGCCCACACTGTGTGCCTTCACAGGGACGAAATTGATCCCAAGGGAGACTAGTAGGAGCCAGGGAAAGGGGCTGGTTTGGATGTTGTAGTCTACATCTTCTTGAGTGTAGATGTTGAACCTTTAAAATGAATAAATGGAAGAGGCTTTGAGCCTGATGATAGGAGGTGTGGTTACCCATCCCTGTAAAGAGCGACAATCCTAGCACTCTAAATTTCCTTTTCTCACCTGAGGTCAAGTAAGTCATGACGTCCGTGACGTGGGGGTGTAGTCTGCTTATGCTGCAATGAGCATCCAGATACTTCTCTGGAGGTTGGATTCAGGATATGTGTAACCAAAAACCATGTACATCTACCAATGACACAAGGGATTATGTTCACATCACTTTTGACAAATATGAATACATTTCACTTCATACGTGACAAAACCTACGTACTGTAAATTCTGGTATCACCACTGTACATGGGTTTCCACACTGTACATAATCCCTGGATTAACTGGTATGTTTCAGCTACCAACATTTGTGCTGACTCTAGAATCTAAGCTTTTCAAGTAATCCTACAAATAGTCTTTAGTTCTGACAATGTCTGTGAAAGTCATGCATTAGAATTGCTTGCCTGCGTGTGGTATGTTAAGGTTGTAGTGCATACTGCTTTGGCTGGAGTTAACTCACTGTTCTCTTGCTTTTTTTTCTTTCAGATTTAGGCGTGGCTGAGTAGGTGATGAGCCAAAGACTGGAGTGTTGT
Organism: Pleurodeles waltl; assembly: GCF_031143425.1. Classification (NCBI taxonomy): domain Eukaryota; kingdom Metazoa; phylum Chordata; class Amphibia; order Caudata; family Salamandridae; genus Pleurodeles; species Pleurodeles waltl. Next base: position 118,162,572 of record NC_090442.1, read on the forward strand.
GGAAGATCAGGATGCAACATTTTTATCAAGATTTCAGGATTGTGTAGGCTTTCAGGTATGTGCGGCTTCAGCGCAGGTGTTTCCTCTAGAAAGTCATTGAGGCAAAGCAGTTGCTGATTCGTGGGAGCAGACCACGCCCAAAATGGCGGCCGGGATTGGCAGTGATCTTACAAGATCTCAGCAAATCCTGCAGAACTTCAAATACTGCATTCACATGGAAATAAATTCAGTGCTGGCTCTTACAATGTTAAAAAAAAAAGACATGCAAAGACGGGGGAGCTGAGATTCTAATTCCCACCTTGAGTTTTATAGTTCTTACATGGTACTCATACTGATATAACAATATTCAGCCCAGATATGAGTAAAATGAGCATGTGCCCATCTGAAAGTTAGATTGCACTGAGAGTAATATTGCATATTGCACCACTAGTACTGTCCATGGAAATGCCAGAGGTTGAGATAACCAAATGGTAGTGCTGCAAGGGCTCTGGATTCATGTACTCTGGGGTTATATACAGGAATAGGCAAGTGGGCTTGGTATGATAAGTGGTTTGGGAATCTCAGAATTGTGACACTCCACCTACCATATGGTAAGAATTTGCCCTGTAGGGGCACCAGCAAAACTGTATTCATTTTTTTAAATTTTTGTCTGGCCTCTTTGCCTCTCATATTGTTGTTATGTGTCCTGGAGGGAAAATGTTATTAGTTTATATGATTTCTGCCTGCCACCCACCTCCTATAGGGATCCTATTGGCCTTGAGGAGACCAAGCAATAATTGCATTAAGTTATTCAATGTTGGCCTGCCCCCGCCTCCCACGGGGTCCCTATGAACCCTGAAGAGGCACATGCAATAGTTTTAATGACATATTTGATTTTTGCCTGCCTCCCGTAGGGTCCCCTTGGACCATGGAGGGGCACCAGCAATAGTTGTATTCACTTATTCAGTGTTTGACCCTCACATCTCTCATAGGGTCACATGGGCCTCATAGGGGTCACTGGAGTACCATCAATAGTAATTTTATTCAAGAATTGTTAGCACTTCCACCTTCTATAGGGTCCCCATGGTTCCTGAAGGAACAACAGCACTAATAAGGTTCATTTATTTAATATTTACCTGCCTCCCATAGGGTCCTGGTGGCCTCGGGAGGGCCACCAGCTATGACTTTTTTCAGTAATTAGATTTTTTTATTGTCTCCCATAGGTCCCCAGGAACCTTGGATGGCCACTAGTAATAATGTCATTAATGCATTTGATCTTTGCCTGCCTTCCCTTGGGTGCCCGTGGGTCCTGGAGAGGCACCAGAAATATGTTTATTCATTTACTCAATTTCCACCTACCACCCCTCACCTCTCATATGGCTTCCATGGTTTCTGGAGGGGAAGAAGCAATATATGTATTCATTCATTTAGTTTTTGCCTGCCTCCAATAGTCCCCGTGGGTCATGGAGGGACAGCAACAATAATTTAATTCATTTATTCTTTTTCGCACCCTCCCCCCATCTCCCATAAGTCACCATGGGCTCTGGAATCGACAAGCAATAATTGTATTCAACTACTCAGTTTCTACCTCCTATAGCCCCCATGGTCCTTGGAGGGACCCCAGAAATAACGTTATCAATTTGTTTAGCATGCTCTCCACTTCCCATAGGGTCCACATGGTCCCTGAAGGAGCACCGGAAATAATTGTATTAATTTACTGAATTTTTGCCTGCCTCCCTTAGGGTCACCACAGGCCTTACATGGCCACCAGCAATAATTTGATTAATTTATAAAATGCTTGTTACTTCCCATAGTTTACCTATGGGTCCCGGAGCGCCACCATCAATATTGTATTCATATATTTGATTTGTGCTTGCTTCCAAGCCTCCCATAGGGTCCTAAAAAACAATTAAATAACATGACAGCTCCAAGGACGATGATTTAATTGATTTTTGCCTACCCCCTTTCCTCCCAGTGGACCCTCAGAGGCCCTGAAAGCCCACCACAAATAATTGTCTACTTCCACATCTCATAGGGGTGCCATGAGCCCTCAGAGGCAGCATAATTAAATGTAATAATGTATTTGATTTTAGACTGCTCCTCACCTCCCATGGAGTATCTAACGGACCTGAAGAGGCACCTGCAATAATTGTATTGATTTATTTAATTTTTGCCTGCTTCCCAAAAGGGTCCCTAGACAGGCACCAGTACTAATTGTATTAACTAATTACATTTTTGTATTCCCCTTACCTGCTCTAGAGCCCCCAATGCCCCTGGAGGGAAAGTGTATTGTTTTATTTAATGTTTGCTTCCCCCACCTCCCACAGGGTTCCCATGGGCCCTGTGGGAGGTGGAAGCAGCATTAATCTTATTAATATGTTAAATTTTAGCCTGCATCCTATCTCCCATCGGGTCCTTATTGGCTCTGCAGGAGCACCAGCAACAATTATATTGATTTACTTGATTGTTTTCTGCCTTCCATAGGGTCCTCATGCACCATGTAGGGGTAACAGCAATAATCCTATTCATTTCTTCTCTCTGCCCTCCACCTCCCATAGGGTCATCTTGGGTCCTAGATGGGCACCAGCAATAACTACTTTATTGTATACATTAATTCAATTTCTGCCTGCCACCCATTGGATCTTCATAGACCCCAAAGGGTCACCATCAATGATTTTATTCCTAATTGTTCCAGAATGTGACATAACTACTGCATCCCCCTCTGGGCAGGAAGAGACTGGGAGTACAAACTCATCTGTAACAACTGCACCACCATCAAAATGTAATCCCTTGTCTCCCAGCGCTACAGTGAATGAAGTAATGGAGAGCTTTGAGTCTGACATAGAATTTTCCTGCCGCTGAATATCAGCAAAAGGAACTACAGCCTGGAATAGCTGATCTTCTGTCAGTAAGAGAAGAGCCAAAAGTTGAACTTGCTACAGAAGAGATTGTTGTTATAACTTCCTTTTGACTGTTCATATCAGCTTCAAAATCACTTGCAAGGAAAAGAATGATCATTCCTCCTCTTCTCCAAGCCCTCTTCTGATGATATGAATATGGATTGCATCCCAACTGAAACCTATCACAAGAGACAAAGGAAAAAAGAATGTTCCCGAAAACTGAGGAACTGCGGAAGGTAATGATGAGAACGTTAATGTTAATGTGGGGAGTGGCAGAGAGGATGTACAGCGCAACTCTATTCAACCTACTCTTAGTCATGCAGATTGATCAACACTGCCTGCTTCCATCTTTTCAAGATCCCAAAAACGTGCAGCTATCATCAACCCTATAACAGTCACAGCTTGCCCAAGAGAAAGGCCACTGCAACTGCCTAGCTCCACCTCAACAAGTTCTTCAGGTTTTGGCATCATACGATAGCTTTCCTCCCAAGTTTGGGACTTCTGTTATTCAGGTCAAATGAGTAGCACTTCACAAGCATATCACAGAATCCTCAATGTGCAAGCAAAAACATTCCAGTGATAATTGTGATGGACACTGTAGAGCTGGAGGACCATTGGCCCATCGGAAAAATCAACATACAATAGTGTGGGTAGACCATGTCAAAAGCACATATGCTGATGGTGAGAGGTAAGTAGTTCAACTGAAGGAGGTGGTGGTGATGAAGACGCAAAGGATGTCTCTGTCCCGAAAAGCGGCACTGTGACTGATGCACATAGGGTGCAGTCATCACCCGCAGCAAACTTAGAATGACACAAAGGGCAAAGGGGTATGTCGGCCCTAAAGCACCCAAGCAGTCTACCTGCACCCCGTAGGTCACTACTACTACCAGAGGTATCACAATGAAGGCAGTCGCAACAACCAACCATGAAGGCTATGTTTCCCAAGTAGTCACCATAAAACAGAACCCATGATAAAGTTTATTCATACAATAGGAAGCTGGCAAACTTATTAGTGCTTGACGTTCCCCCTTTTTCTTTCATGGAAGGAGGATCATTTTTTTTTCAAACCAGACCTCTTTCTCCACAGTTGTAGTTCCAATGGTGCACCATTAAGTTGATAACACTATGAAGGAAAGAGCTGTTCAGTCCATTCACCTTACAACAAACATTTGTACTAGTTATCAAGCAACAGATTGCATGTGATCACTGCACACTATGGCCCTCATTCCGACCCTGGCGGTCGGTGTTAATGCGGCGGCCAACCCGCCAACAGGCTGGCGGTCGAAAAAATGGTATTCCGACCCTGGCGGGAACCGCCAACACAGCCCGCCACTTTAACACTCCGACCGCCATGGCGGGACAAACAAACAGCTCGGCGGTCACCGCCAACAGCCAGGCGGGAGACAATGTACCGCCCACCCTATCACGACCCACCAATCCGCCACCTTTTCCGGGGCGGTTGCCCCGCCGATAAAAACACGGCGGAAACAGACTTTTCGAACGGAAAACGCTCACCTCTACACACTCCACGCGGAATCTGGACAGCATGGAACCGGAACTCCACATCCTCCCAGCCATTGTCTTCCTGCTCCTCTACCAGGAGCACGAACGCCGGCGCAGACGACAACGGTGAGTACTGCACCTACGACACAGGGGAGGGAAAAAATTACGGGCACACACATACGCGACACACCCACCCCCACCCTCACCCACTACAACACACACATCAATGCAGAGCAACAACTCAGAGTGACACCCCCCAAAACACCCGGAAGAATGCAAAGACAAAATAAAATTATCATTAAAATTGAAGTATATTATAGGAAATCTGAAGTTAAGTCAAATATGAAATATATAAATAAAATATATTACAACATGAACAATATATACATAGGCCATAAGTCCGGCCCATATTGGCTATCTGCCATTGTCCGTGGGCCAATGGGCCTAAACACATGGGCAAAGCCCAGACATGAGACCCGATTCCATTGGAGAGAACACTGCAGGGGCATCAGATAGTAAAACTACAGGCACCTCAGGGGGAAGGGAAGGGGGGGCACCTCAGCCAGATGAGTCCACGACACCAGATCCACAAGGGGCCTCCATGGCCACTGTACCATCCTGGGGAGTGCAAAGCCACAGTCTCACAAGTCTCTACACTAGGTGGATTGCCCACTGTACCATCCTGGGGAGTGCAAAGCCACAGTCTCAAAGTCTCTACACTGGGTGGATTGCCCACTGTACCATCCTGGGGAGTGCAAAGCCACAGTCTCACAAGTCTCTACACTGGGTGGGTTGCCCACTGTACTATCCTGGGGAGTGCAAAGCCACAGTCTATCAAGTGGATTACAGACTCCACTGGTTCAGGAGGAGGCATGGTGCCCAGAGTGCTTCGTGAAGCCCTGCCCGACACAGATCCGGCCCTGCCAATGGGCCAGAGGTGCTTGAGATGAAGGGCCCAGCGGAGTGGTTCAGAGACGGCGGTGCCCAGCGGAGCGGTGCTTGAGATGAAGGGCCCAGTGGAGCGGCTCAGAGACGGCGGTGCCCAGCGAAGCGATGCTTGAGAGGAAGGGCCCAGCGTAGCGGTGCTTGACAGGAAGGGCCCAGCGGAGTGGTGTCAGAGACGGCGGTGCCCAGCGGAGCGGCTCTTGAGATGAAGGGCCCAGCGGAGCGGTGCTTGAGATGAAGGGCCCAGCGTAGCGGTGCATGAGAGGAAGGGCCCAGCGTAGCGGTGCTTGAGACGGCGGTGCCCAGCGGAGCGGTGCTTGAGAGGAAGGGCCCAGCGTAGCGGTGCTTGACAGGAAGGGCCCAGCGGAGCGGTGCTTGAGATGAAGGGCCCAGCGGAGCGGTGCTTGAGAGGAAGGGCCCAGCGTAGCGGTGCTTGAGACGGCGGTGCTCAGCGGAGCGGTGCTTGAGAGGAAGGGCCCAGCGGAGCGGTGCTTGAGAGGAAGGGCCCAGCGGAGCGGTGCTTGAGATGAAGGGCCCAGCGGAGCGGTGCTTGAGATGAAGGGCCCAGCGTAGCAGTGCTTGACAGGAAGGGCCCAGCGGGGCGGTGTCAGAGACGGCGGTGCCCAGCGGAGCGGTGCTTGACAGGAAGGGCCCAGTGGAGCGGTGCTTGAGATGAAAGGCCCTGTTCAGCAGTGCCTGTCACGGCGGGGCCCTGTTCAGCGGTGCTTGTCACGGCGGGGCCCTGTTCAGCGGTGCTTGTCACGGCGGGCCATGTTCAGCACTGCTTGAGACGGCGGGGCCCTGTTCAGCGGTGCTTGTCTTGAAGGGCCGTGTTCAGCGGTGCTTGTCACGGCGGGGCCATGTTCAGCGGTGCTTGAGACGGCGGGCCCTGTTCAGCGGTGCTTGTCTTGAAGGGCCCTGTTCAGCGGTGCTTAAGACGGCGGGCCCTGTTCAGCGGTGCTTGTCTTGAAGGGCCCTGTTCAGCGGTGCTTGAGACGGCGGGGCCCTGTTCAGCGGTGCTTGTCACGGCGGGGCCCTGTTCAGCGGTGCTTGTGATGTGTTCCCAGGGCACCAGATCCGGCCAATATTTACAGCTCACTTGCCATCCGACCTTTCGCTTGCGGGGCCCTCCTGTGCTGGAGTCCTGGGCCCGTGGGTGTCCTCCAACACACCGGGAATGGGGCTGGTGGGGCCCTCCTGCCCAACTCGCCTGCTGCCTGACTTCTCCGCCGTGCTGCCCTTGCCCTCCTTTGCCGATTCTCTGGGGCCCTTGCCTCCGTTTGTGGATGTGCCAGGTGACGGTGCCAGGATAGTGCCTTTGGGGGCTGCCGTCTCTGGCCTCTCGCGCGGGCCCTTTCCTTTTTTTGTTTTTTTCCCAGGGGGTGGGCTGGCTGTCCCCTTGCTGCTGGCCGATGTTGCTGCCCTAGAAGCTGGTGGACTCCAAAAGCCCTGGACTATGGTCCTTGTAGGGCCAGGGCTTGTGGTGGCTGAGGTGCTGATTGGACTCTTACGAGTGGGAGGGGGTGGGTCAGGTGATGCAAAGAGGTTAATTTTGGAGAGGAAAACATTTTTTAGGAGCAGTGGGAAGGGTAGGTGCAGTGGGTATGGGAGTGGAGGGAGAGGATGTGGTTGTAGGAGAGTCAAGTGTGCTGTCTTTGGGTGCAGGTGCTTGTGACGGAGGCTGTCGTGAGGTGGATGGCTGTTGGGTGGGTGGCTGCCTGCGTTTGTGTGTTTTGGAAGAGGGGGTGACAGACACACTGGGAGAGGACACAGGGGTGTGTAAATGGCAGTGGGGGTGGTGACTGCACGTGTGCGGAGTGTTCTGGTGGGTGTGGTGGTGATGGACGTACTGGCTGATGGTGGTGTGCATGCAGGTGTGAGTGGAGACGTCACAGGGAGGGAGGAGGGAGACGAGGAGGAGGGGGACACAGAGGAGGCAGTGGCTGTTGGCATGTCTGCATGTGGATGTTGCTTGTGTGAATGCTTGTGTGATCTGTGGTGCTTATGTCTTGATGAGCTGCCCTTGGGTGTTGAGGTGTGTGCAGGCTGGTCTGTAGGTGTGGCTGGGATAGGCAGAGGAATAGGGGAGTGGGACTGGGATGATGAAATTGGAGGGGGGAGGCAGGAGACAGGGACAATGGCTGCCGTCAGTGCTGAGGCCAGAGCATTGAACGATCGCTGATGGGCAGCCTGACCCGAATGAAAGCCCTCCAGGTATGCATTGCTCCGGTGCACCTCCCTTTTTACACCCTGGATGGCATTCAAAAGAGTAGACTGCCCAACAATGAGCGTCTGGAGGAGGTCAATGATCTCCTCACTGAGGGCAGCAGGTGCCTGGGGCGAAGGAGATGCCCGGCTTCCTGGCCGAGCGGGCACGGGGCAAACGCTGAGGGGCTGCTGGGAGGGTGGAGCTGGTGCGCTGGGTGGCGGCTGTACCTGTTGTAGCGGTGGGCACGGATGTTGCCACCACCACAAGGGAGCTCCCTTCCGAGGACGTGTCTGTGTCGCTGACGTCTCCACGGGTCCCTGTTGTGGAGCTCCCCTCGCCCCCCGTCTCACTGGTGAACTCGGAGTCGGTTGCATGGCCCTCCGGGGCCATGTGAGATGCAGCTCCCTCGTGCTCCGATGCCACTTCTCCTCCACCTGATGATGCTAATGCACACATGAACAGGAAGACCAAAAAAAGGGGGGGGGAAATAAAGACATGTTGAGTGCATGCATTGGCGACACCGTTGGCGGAGAGTACAGACACAGAAGCCCCCTGCACTACGCCGCGCACTCGGTGTACACTAGTCAATAATTGGGACTTGGCCTACAGGCCTATGGAGGACAAATGCACACATAGGTGACCCAGGGGCATGGATAGCTGTACTTAGCACCCTACAGAGGTGGGGGCGGGGGCACAGGGCCATGCCTTACGGAGGGGCCTAGCCTACAGAAATCGCCCTGGCCTAGAGATACCCACAGGCCTCCTCCCCCACCCAGACACCTCCACTCTGCGCTAATATAGCAGATTGTGCTTGTACTCACCCCCTTGTGTCTGCTGTGATGTCCTCACGCGCCCATCCAAATCGGGGTAGGCCACCGCCAGGATCCGGGACATCAGAGGGGTCAATTGCCGTGTGGCACCCCTCTAGGTTGGGAGGCCATCCCCAGCAGAGCCTCCGCGGTCTTTCTGCTTCCGCGGCGGATGTCCTCCCACCTCTTTCGGCAGTGGGTGCCCCGTCTGTTGTGGACCCCCAGGGCCCGGACGTCCTTGGCGATGGCACGCCAAATGTCGATCTTCTGATGGGCGCTGACCTATGTGACATGTACAGGGGGTGGAAATAAATATCATCATTTTCTGCATGCTCGATGTGAGTGGCCCCCCCTCCCCACCCTTGCCATGTGGCACATGCTCTCATCTGTCGTGCGAAGCATGCCTCATTCGCTCCCCTCCCCCCCATCGTTCATCCACCCCACTCAACACAGGCATTGCCCACAAAGCATGCTCCCAGTGGACTTACCTGTTGGTCTGGAGGACCGCAGAGTAGCGCATACTGGGGGAGGACCCCATCCACGAGTTTGTCCAATTCATCCGAAGTGAAGGCAGGGGCCCTTTCCCCAGTCGCTTGAGCCATTGTCTCTTCCAGACCGAGGTCACAGCAGCACTTGCATTATAGGTCCTCTCCTGTGGATCATCAGGTATCGAGTGATTAAGCAGATAGGAAATGGCGGTCACGCCCGCGGCGGTGCGTACCGCGACCGCCGGCGCACATCGTCATTGGTTCCTGAAAGCCATAGGGTTCAATGTTAACCAATGTGGCTTTGCGCCGCGGTCTTCGACCGCCTACCTCCACGGTGTGCCACGCCAGCGCAATGACCTCTCATCCCACTGTCGCACTTCACAGGTCAGGCAGCCGCCATTTCAAGGGCCCACATGGCTTAATTCCTACTGCGTCACACATGCCTAGGCCTTGCATCAACACTCATACAAGCCATTCACTGCATAGAGAATCGTGTACTGTGCAAGCTGTGGGAACGTACCTGTGGGTTGATTGACTCTGTGCTCGCTGTTGTCCTTCCTAGGCACCGTCCGCTGGGACTTGCGAGGAGACGGAGGAATGTTCCCGTGTACATACCGCTGGTGGGCCTGTCGACAATGGAAGAAAGACATTGCATACAGACATACAGGCTTGACAGAGCCACTATACGGGAACTGTGTGCCCAGTTGGAGCCAGACCTGATGTCACCCATCCGCAAACCCACAGGGATCCCCCCTCTAGTGCAGGTTCTGTCAGTACTCCATTTTTTGGCAAGTGGGTCATTTCAAACTACAGTGGCCATTTCTTCAGGGATGTCTCAGCCTATGTTTTCAAAGGTGTTGTCCAGAGTGTTGTCTGCCCTAATGAAATACATGCGGAGCTACATCATTTTCCCTGAGGTGAGGGATTTGCCTACAGTGAAGGGTGATTTCTGTGCCCTTGGACATATTCCCAACATCATTGGTGCCATTGATGGGACCCATGTGGCTTTGGTACCCCCCAGAGAAAGTGAACAGGTGTACAGGAACAGAAAAAGTTATCATTCCATGAATGTCCAGGTGGTCTGTTTGGCTGACCAGTACATCTCCCATGTAAATGCCAAGTTCCCTGGGTCAGTGCATGACGCGTACGTCATGCGAAATAGCAGCATCCCTTACGTGATGGAACTAATTCAGAGACACCGTGTGTGGCTAATTGGTGACTCTGGTTACCCCAACCTGCCGTGGCTACTGACCCCAGTGAGGAATCCCAGGACAAGGGCAGAGCAACAGTACAATGATGCCCATGGGCGTACTAGGAGGGTGATCGAGCGGACCTTCGGCCTCCTGAAGGCCAGGTTTAGGTGCCTGCATATGACAGGTGGATCCCTAATGTACTCACCAAAGAAGGTGTGCCATATCATCGTGGCCTGCTGTATGCTTCACAACCTGGCTTTGCGACGCCAGGTGCCTTTCCTGCAGGAGGATAGTTCAGATGTTGGTGTTGTGGCAGCTGTGGAGCCTGCGGAGAGTGAAGAGGAGGAAGACGAAGAGGACGACACAGACATAAGGAACACAGTAATACAGCAGTATTTTCAGTGACACACAGGTAAGATTTAACACCGGCATTTTAAATTAACTTTAACAGTACTGGCTCTCTACTGTCTGACCTTTCCCCTCGGTGTATGGTAACTGAGTTTGACTTTCCCTTCCAATTTCAGAGATGTGGGCCCCACGGTGTGACCTCTGCTTTGTTTCCCCGTGGACTACAGCTGTGTGACAGTGGTATGTTGTCATCACAATGTAACTGGACAATTTTGAACGGTTATGTCTAATACATTTGTTTAAAAAAACAGGCAGACTCCAGATGAATTTTGTGCAATAAGTGTGTTTATTAAAGTGCTAAAAATGGGGAATTGGTAGGAAACGGTGATGGGTGATGGTGGAGGACTGTCCATGGCAGAGTCCAGACTCTCAGTCGCACAGGTGCATTGTCCATATGCCTGTAGAAGGTGGAGCAGGGGCAGTTTAAGGTTGGACAGGGTGAACAAGTGGGACAGTGGGATGACATCAGGGGGTATCCTTTCCTGGCGGGTGTCTTGACATCCTACTCTGTCTTCTTACGTGATCTCAGGCCCCTCTTGCGGGGTGGTTCTTCTTCTGCAGGGGGTGGGGTTCGGGTGGCCTGTTGCTGTTGTGTAGGGGCCTCCTGTCCACTAGCGCCGGCGGAGGTGGTCGGCTGTTCTTCCTCCGTGCTAGTGACAGGGGCCCTTTGGGGTGCTACATGGTCCCGCAATGTGGTGACAATCAGGTTGAGTGCCACGACGATGGTACCCATTGCAGAACTAATGTTTCGGAGTTCTTCCCGGAACCCCATGTACTGTTCCTCCTGCAGAACCTGGATCTCCTGGAACCTGGCCAGGACCGTCACCATCGTCTCCTGGGAGTGGTGGTATGCTCCCATGATGGAGGTGAGGGCCTCGTGGAGAGTGGGTTCCCTGGGCCTGTCCTCCCTCTGTCTCACAGCAGCCCTCCCAGTTCCCCTGTGTTCCTGGGCCTCTGTCCCCTGGACCGTGTGCCCACTACCACTGCCCCAGGTCCCTGTTGTTGTTGGGGTGGTGGGTTAACCTGGGTGCCCTGTAGTGGTGGACACACCGCTGATTGACCTGTCCTGGAAACAGAGGCATGGGCCCGCTGGGTGGGTGCTGTGCTGGTGTTCCCAGAGGGGGGTAGGTCTGCTGTGGCCTGTGGCTGTCTGAGGGGAACCGACTGTCCCGAGGTCCCCGATGGGCCGGGCTGGTCATCTGGTTCCAGGTCGACAGAGCTGCTGTCATCACTGGGGGCCTGTTCTGGGGGTGGGATGACCATTTCTGGACCCTCCTGGGCGGTGTGGTGGCGTTCGGGTCCTGCAGGGGTATAAGAGTATGGTTATTGCTTCTGTGTGTGCCATAGCGTGCAATGTGTGGGTGCCCTTGTACTCCAGTGCTGGCATTCCCTTGGGGGAGGTGTTGTGAGGGTGGTTTGTGGGGGGGATGGGTATGTGCAGTGGGCATGCTTAGGTGATGGGTGTCCATGGTTTGTGGTGGCATGCAGGGCTTGGTGTTGGGATGGGTGGGTTGTGCTGGTGAGACATTAGCAAGGAGGATGTGTGATGGGGGTTGGGGGTGAGTGTAGGGGTGTGGGTTGGCATGCTGGTGGGTGGGGGGGATGAAGTAGTTGAGATTAGACTTACCAGAGTCCATTCCTCCGCCTACTCCTGCGAGGCCCTCAGGATGCAGGATGTTCAAGACTTGTTCCTCCCATGCTGTAAATTCTGGGGGTTGTGGTGGGGGTCCGCCGCCAGTCTTCTGTACCGCGATGATGTGTCGAGACACCATCGAACGCACCTTCCCCCGTAGGTCGTTCCACCGCTTTCGGATGTCCTCCCTATTTCTGGGATGCTGTCCCACAGCGTTGACCCTGTCGACTATCCTTTGCCATAGCTCCATCTTCCTGGCAATGGTGGTGTGCTGCACCTGTGTCCCGAAGAGCTGGGGCTCTACCCGTAGTATTTCCTCCACCATCACCCTGAGTTCTGCGTCAGAGAACCTGGGGTGTCTTTGGGGTGCCATGGGGTGGTGTGGATGAGGTGTGGGGTGGTGTTTGCGGGGATGAGTGTGGTGTGTGTGGTGGTGTGTGGTGTTTTGTGCGTGGATGTAGTGTGGGTGATGATGTTGTGTTCCTCTGTGTGTTGGGGTTTTCGATAGCTGTGCTCTCTCTATCTCTCTCGCCTTCTCTCCGAATTTCTAGTAGTGGGGGTTTGTGGGTGATGTGGGTGTGTGTTTTATAGTTGATTGGATGTGTGGGAGTGGTGTTTGTATGTCTATCAGGTGACTGTATTTCAAATTGTCCAATGTGGCTGTGTTTTGGAGCTGTGTGTGTATTTTGACCGCGGTGGTGTGTAACGCCAATGGAATACCGCGGTTGAATGACCGCCGCGTGGATTCGTGGGTCGGAATGACATGGCCGTATTTCTGTTGGCGTGACGGTGGAGGTTTGGTCATTGCCAGTTTTTCACTGGCCGTTGGTGTGGCGGCCTTCTGTGGATGTCGGGTTTTTGGCGGTTTGGCTGTTGCGGGTCAGAATGACCGTGGCGGTTTACTGCGGCCGCAGCGGTGTTATGGCGGTCTTCTGACCGGCAGTAGGCGCCTTTTACCGCCGAGGTCAGAATGACCACCTATATCTCCTTCAAAGGAGTAAAGCAATGGCTAACTGCGGGCCCCACCAGTGATGAAGCTTTCTGGGCCTTTTTGCAGCATACAACATGGACACATTGCATACAGCTGCCACCATATTGAATACATTTGATACTAAAGTCTACTAATTGCTTCAATTAAGAGATATCAGCTTTGAAGTTGTTCCTAAAACTATGGTACTAATAGTGTCAAATCCGTGGTTGATGGAGGAGACCTAAGATTCCTGTGTTTACCACATTGCATAAACCTAATTGTGCAGGACTTCCTCAAAAAATAAGAAATAGTCAGCATACTGGTCACCTGCCAAAGAATTTGCACTCATTTTTAGTCTTTTATTCAAAGCCTGAAAGCAGTTGAGGACTGTCCAGTGTGCTAATAAAGTCCCATTAAAGGCCTTTGTATAGAGGAACTCAACCTACTAGGTGCTGTAAGATCTGTTGAGCAGTGCACATTTATGAACAATTATGTAATTCAAAGGAGAGGTGATGCATATGCTAAACCCATGGCAAACAAGGTAGAAAATTGGGGGTATCCACACCTGACTTGGACTGATACAAAATCTACTTCCTTTCTAAATTACAGGCAGTCAGCAAGAAGGGGAGTGCAATGAACTAAGTGACCTTAATGTTGCATCTGCTGCAGGATTATTTGCAAACGGTGGAGCAAACATATGACAATGTGAATGAAGGATCAGCATCTTTGGAGAGCAAAATAAAAAAAGCAAAAATAGATCATATCTTCCCAAGAGTATCTATGCCAAAATACTGGATCCACAATGCAATAAAGTGCTTCACACGTTTGTTCCTTTAACAGATGTTTTAGTTTACAAGGCATGGATCACAAGTAAAGTAAGTGATCTAGAAGAAGAAAGACATCAAGTTAAGGTCAGGGCAGAAAAAATGAAATGCAGTCTTTGACCTCCGAGAGGGCAGTACTTTTGCTCCCAGTCTCTGCAGCAGCAACCTACAACTTCACCAGCCACTAACCCCATAGAAACAGCTTCAGGTTCACTTAAAACCTCTGAAAAGGGTTGGTTTCATATGGCAGGATTTAAGTCAGGTGTACAGTGGCAGGCCATGCAGGCCCAGCAAGTGGCAACACCAATGACAACTTACAAGCTGGACTTAAACTATCTGGATGACCAAACAGAAGAGAACCAGGATTAAGACCTATTGACCTATTGGCATGGGAAAAGGGAACAGCACATTTTGTTTGCTAATTCTGAAGTGCAATACAAATACAGATTTGAATAGGGTCAAATCTTGGTGATGCACAAAGGAAAACATTTGTATTGCATTGTACTGCAGCACATGTATAGCATTTATTACCCCTGTGTGGGCACAGAAGCTTTTAAAAATGTAGGCAGCAAGCTACACCATTTAGGGTGTGTGGCTGGAAGGGTGCTTACTTTTTTTGTGATCCTTTATGAAAAGTGTTTTCATGATGACCGCCAAGATGTGGTTATTGGGTTATAGGGACACAGCACATAGCAGTGTGGTGGATGATGAGGTGTCAGAGACACAGGTGTGCAGTATATGGGTTTACACTGCCCTGGCAGCCCGGTACAGCTCTGAAGGCCCCTTTATGGTATTTCATATGATTACAGCCTGCCTAACTGGTTACTGTGCTGGGCTATTTAGTGCATAGTATTTGGCCTGGGCTAGCATCGCTGGAGGGAGAAAGAAGTGGAGAGATCTGCTGGGATGACCATTGTTACTATCATTCCATATCTGAAGGTCATTGTGAGATGTAAAAATAACAGCCATAGTGTATAGATATATGGAACATAGAATGACGGACTATATTAAAGTCTTCTGAGTGAACAGCAATATGTGACAGATCTCTATTCCATGCTGGTACATTTGTGTATGGCTGGTTGATTGTCTGCCCAGCACTGTTGATGGACAACTGTTGCAGCAGATATGTGTTATGTGAATGTATGAAGGATAAGTTACAGTTGGCTGCCAACCTCTGAGTATTATT
This sequence comes from Pleurodeles waltl, assembly GCF_031143425.1. Lineage (NCBI taxonomy): Eukaryota > Metazoa > Chordata > Amphibia > Caudata > Salamandridae > Pleurodeles > Pleurodeles waltl. Next base: position 118,177,619 of record NC_090442.1, read on the forward strand.
GTGCTGGTATTAGTGTGGTCAAGAAATGCTATATATGAAATGCCATTATTCTATACTAGCAAGGCGACAGAGATAAGCTTCCCTAGCTTCACCTGCCTACCAAAATGAGTCCCTCATTTACAACAAACTGGTACACAGATCATGATGTGCCAGTATGCTTGCGCTGCCCTGCGCCCCCCTAACAACACCATGGTAGCACTCTATTTACAATATAGAACACCATGGCACTTGTTAGCATAGCTGCGTCTGATTTAGTTGTGGTGCTATGCTGGACTAGCATCAGAAATTTGATGCTAGTCCAGCAAAGCTCGAGGAGGCCCATTGAAAACAGCCTAGCATCAATTTAACGCCTGCCCTGAGCAGGTGTTAAAAATGATGCTATAATGACACCATTCACCAGAATGTGCCATTCTTGTGGGCCTCCATGCAGGGTAATGCCTCCCCTCCATACATTATACGTTGTGCAGGCATAATGTGGCGCAAGGGTTCACATTGCACTGGTTTGTAAATGCAGTGCTGTGTGGGGGACTATTTGTGCCGCCATACCATAAAAAAATGCCGCTACAGCAGCACAAAGGTGCTTGTAAATGAGTTCCTTAGTTTGCTAGTTGGATTGTTTCCAGTCTTTGGATTATAAACTGAAGATTGAGTTCAAAGGTGTGACTATCTTTCTGAGTTCTGTTTTTGGGATGCTGGTGTAGTTGTCTTGGAGATAGCCATGTTTACAACAGTGTTCTGAAGTTTATATGCTCCTGGGTGCTTTAAATGCTGCCTGGTAGTGAGTTCTAGAGTGTTGCAGCATGTACTGAGAAAGAAGAGCCTCCTGTAGATTTCCAATGGTAAGATGGCATGATGATAAGTGCTGCAAACACAGTGTTCGGTTTTGCTTGTATTGCTTAAATTTAACTTGTATGTGTAGTGGTCCTTTTCCTTGGAAGGCTGAGTGGACAATGCAAAATGCCTTGAACATTGTTCATCTAGCTATGGGTAGCCAGTGAAGTGACTGCAAGACTGGAGCTGTGTGTTCTTTTTGGTAAAGGCAGAGAAAAAGTCTTGCAGTAGCATTTTGGGTGGATTTACCATGCTCGGTCTTGCTGGTCGATAGCTGATGAAGGTCTCCTTTTATAGAACACCTTTTCCACAAATTGCCTGTAAGTATGATGGGTGTATAACAATTATGGAGACTCTTTCAAGTCAATGCAGTTTTGAGTAGTGCTTTTGATCAAATGTCATTGAACTAACCACCTTTGGTCACAAACATATGAAGTGAAGTGAAATTTATTGTGGGACCTTCCCACTTTCTCAAGTAAAGTTACATGTATAGTTGACTTAGTTTTCACCATTGTTGCAGCTCTAAATGATTTAAAACACACTGTTCCCAATTGTTTTCCCAAAATGCCTTTGATGAATGTACTCCAAATAGTGGTGGGTTAAATTAGGAAACTCCACATATCACTAAACAGGTTAAGGTCTTTATTAATATTTTGGTGCTTGGGCCGTTGTTACTCCAAGGTAACAGAGAAAAGTCGCCCTGGTGGAGGTCCAGACTGTCAAATTTATAAATGACTGTAATGCTGTCAGCCATTTTTAAAAGCTTTGGCAGGAACAGTGGTCAGGGTGGTTCCTGTCAATGCAATCCACTGTTTGGTGCAAGGATCTGTTAACATGACACAACATTGCAAAAAACTGTTTTTATTTTCAAAAAACAAAATCCAAAATGGAATATAGGTAGCCATCTCCCGTGGTGTGGGGAGTATTTTTTGTTTTTTACTGTCCCTCACCACCAGGGCTTGCCTGGTAGAGATGGACAGTAAAAAATGGCTACATGTCTGCCAACCCTGAGAAGTTTGTCTTTGGTAGTGAATGAGTAGTCACTGCTGTAGATAAAGTTCCACCTGCATTAAAATCGGGTGAGTGAACCCTCATGTTGCCAGTATGTATACTCTCCATCTCTGCTCTGTGTTGAGTAATATGATTTTTGTATATATTTACTGAAAAATAACAAAGGTTACAAGGACGTTATAGTTAGGCTCACATCTTAAATGTACAAAACCATAGAAATTTGCCAGTTATAGTTAGGGTTACTCAAGTAACTATAACTCGTGCCTTTAAGGTAACTGTAACTTGGGCCTTAAGGTAACTATGCACTGGTAATTTCCACAAATTATGTCACTCATGACATCTTTGATAACGTGATAGATAATATCAATGTCATATTTCCAGTAACATTTTTGACAAGAAAACTGTGCACAGAGAGGACGCAAGTTATAGTTTCCTTAATGCATGAGTTATAGTTACCATCCGCAGATTTCTCTGATTTTATTTATAGATGCTTTTTAGCCATGATGGGGGCTAAGGGGTCAGGGTGACTCTACACTGGCCCCTTTTCTTTTTTGTCTTTTTTTTCTGGAACGCGGCTTGAGCCGAGCCCCAAGATGTCTGCCAACACTTCCCTGCTGAAGTGCTGGCAGCCAATCAGATATCAGCATGGGAATATATCTATATTTTTTGGCCTTATATTTCTCCAAAATTACTGAACAAGAATCTAGCTTTGTGCCAAAACTTGTGTAATTCTATTCAGTAGTTTGGGCTGTAGGTGGGTCTAAAGGTCCTATGGAAAAATTTATGAAAAAACACGTTTCGGGAACCCCCTTTCTCTGGGCCCCCTCTTGAAAGATCTCCCTGAATCATTTATTTTTCCTGATGTCTTTGATTTCCATCAAACTGGATTTCTGCTGCTGACCAGCTTCTTGTACCCCTACATGCAAATAATATTTATTAATTACACATCGCACATTAGTAATAATGGTTGTCCCCAGTCTATGTCTATAGAGAATGCTAGAGACACATTTTGCAGTGAAACCCCATCTTACGCCTTCTGATGTGTTTTAAACTACAGCCATCAAATGACTGCATTCTGGGATAGTCTGTATGAATAACATATGGATAACATATGGATAATATTTGAGATCCTTTGCAGTCATAAGTATTTTCTTAAACCACTTCTGAAAACCTCCTTGATAGCCTTGTTCCTCAGAGTGTAGATGAGGGGGTTGAGCACTGGAGTGGCCATGGTATACAGGAGTGAAAAAACCTTTCCTAGACTCCCTGAATGGCTTGTCTTTGGCATACAGTATGTGATTATCAGTGAGCCAAAGTATGTCATGACCACTACTAGATGGGAGCTGCAAGTAGAGAAGGCCTTGTTTCGCTCTGAGGCTGATGGAATCCTCATAATGGTGCAAATGATAGTAGTATATGATCCAATAATTAATGGAAATGGAACAAAAAAGTTCAAAAGAGAAAGCACAATGATATTCACTTGAACGAGGGAGGTGTCTGAACATGCAGCTTGCAGAAGTGGTGCCAAGTCACAGAAGTAATGGTCCACTACATTGAGATATGAGAACCTTAAATGGCCCACTGGAACTATGACCAACGATGCCATTACTAAGCCAGTCACCCAGGAGCTCCCTGCCAGTTGAAAGCAAAGTTGTTTGGACATAATAGTTGTGTAGTGTAATGGACAGCATATGGCAACATATCTGTCATAGGACATAACTGTTAAAAGACAGCACTCTGTTGAAAGCATAACCCCAACAAAGAAACACTGTGCAATGCAACAGGCAAAGGAAATTACTTTGCCCTGTGGCAGTAAACCTCCTAAAATGGTGGGCACTAAACATGTTATGTACCAAATTTCCAAAAAGGATAGATTTCCCAGGAAGAAGTACATGGGTGAGTGAAGACGACTGTGAGTTAAAATAGCTACCAAGATCATGGAATTCCCCACTACTGAGAAGAGGTAAATACTGAGGAAGTTGAAAAAGAGAAGCGGTTTCAGAGGAGGAGACGTCAGAAATCCAAGTAGCAGAAATTTATTGACGATGGTGGCACTGACTGAACAATTCTTGGGGTCCATGGTCTTTACCTGAAGAAGAGTAAAAAATGGCAGAAATTAAACATATATGTATAATCACTCATGTGGCTCAAGTGAGCCAATGTAAGAGTAAAAACAAACCATGTGTGGCATACTGTCAACAGGATCAATATTCCAAGGCATATGAACTATTTTGATTTGGAAGTATACGCATTAATGTCTGTTGTTTCTAATGCTATTATGGGTGACAAACATCTCATCAACATAACAGTCAGCAAGGCAAGAACAACAATAACCAAAGTAGGGCACAAACAGTGGAATAACAGACAGACACGTCAAGCAGAACCACCAAACAGTATAATTTCACACAAAAAATGCTGATCTTGAGAACTCTGAAAATGTTGTGGGATCCATTCTTCTAATAGAGTATAATTGGAAATACATTTTTAGCTGTGAAGTAGAATGGAAGGGTCCTATTTTACAGGAATAATTCAGGTTCAGTGTGTCTTCGAGTACTGATCAATATAAAGTTGTGTTATTTGCCCATCATAGAAGTAGGTAAAGCTAGAAACAGTGTCCTGTGGCACAATATCCTCTATACCCTTTACTCTAAAATGGTGCCAACAACACTATCCTGCAATGGTTTCCCTGTAATGTGTGGTGTATACCAGTGCATCGTTCTATATCTATAGAAAAGTAGAACATTGTCATTCATTATTATGTGAAGGATGTGCAACTTTACCTAAAATTATGAATGGTCAATGACAGTGACTGATTGTTGGATTCCCTCTCCACATTCAGGCCTAAACCTCAGTGTTGAAGGACTAGCTGAAGCTCAGTCAATGGAGCAATTCATCCGTGCTCTTTATCAGTGACAGTAAGAAACCACAAAATCATGGTTGGCTCACTGCTATGAATCTCAACAGAATCCATTATTGACTATCTGAAAGTGATAAATCTCTAGGATTGCACATGAACAGAAGCTTTAGTTTTGACATTGTTAGACCTGACTGCCTTAAGGTGGTCACCCTCAACTTTTTACCTGCCTCTCTCTACCTTTTGACACAGTTTTTTCTGGTTTTAAGAATCTGTGTCATTTCCCACTGCTAACCAGTGCTAAAGTGCATATGCTCTTTCCTTTAAAACATGGCAACATTGGCTCATACCCAATTGGCATATTTCATTTACTTGTAAGACCCTAGTAAAGTGCACTGGATGGGCCCACGGCCTGTAAACTGAAAGCTACTTGTGGGCCTGCATCACTGATTGTCCCCCCCCACTTAAGTAGCCCCTTAACCAGGTCTCAGGGATGCCGTTGCAGGGCCTGTGTATACAGTTTCACTGCTACTTCCATTTGGCATCTAAAAGTACTTGCCAAGCCTTAAACTCCCCTTTTTCTACATGTAAATCACCCCAGGGAGCAGTGTCTTTAGTCATGGCCTGACCGCAGAGAAAAGGAGAGGGGAGAGAGAATTTTAACTGCAATTGGCAAGGTTAAACATGGAGGTATAGGAGAGGGAGGCTGAGAGATAATCCAAACAATCTAAGGCTGCAGCTGAGAGAGCCTTGGCTGAAAATAAACTTCTTCTGGCTCATGAACTGAGTCTCAAAGAGCTGGACCTCAAGTCTAGGCAGTCTGAGTCCGGCAGTGATGGTGGCAGCATACATGCAGGACCTGCTGGAGACAAGAAGGTTTGTACCCCCAAAAATGTGCTGCCAAGTTATGTGGTGGGCGATGACATTGATAAATGGTTTGCTGCTTATGAAGTTGCACTAAGGGCTCATGGGGTTCCTGAAGAGCAATGGGGGGAAGGCTTGTGGGGGTATGTGCCAGTGGTGGGGAGGGACACACTCCTTACATTAGACCAAAAGGTTAAAAACACATACATGCCCATGAAAACCATTTTACTTGCCAAGTTTGGCATGACCCCTGAGAAATACCATCAGAGAATCAGTATCAGCACCAAACTCTCCGCAGAGACTTGGGTAGACTTTTTTGATTTTTCCAGTAAGGCACTAAATCAATGGGTTTGGGGCAGTAAAGTAGATTACTATGTGGGGTTGTATAATTTGATCCTGAGAGAGTATATGCGCAGTCTTTACTTTAAAGAGTTGTGCCAGCACCTAGTTGATAGTAAGCTGCACCAGAGTGTTCAAAAAGGTATCTGGGGGGAACACACACAAAAGTAGTCTGGATTCCTACCGGAAGAAAGCGGGGGAAAAAAAACTTAAAAATAAGGAGTTCTCAAAAGACCCCCAAAATAATTCTCAGGGGGTGGTGGTAACCAGTCCCAGCCTGGGTCTGAGAAGAGGCCAGGATTCTTTGATAAGAAGAAAGGGAAGTTTGTACCCAAATGCTTAGAGTGCACCAAGCATGGTCACTTCAAGGGCGACTCCAAGTGTCCCATGCGAGCACAGCCCCCCACTGTAGGGCAGAAACCTCTAGCACTCAGGAGGAGGTAGTCCCAGATAGCTATGAGGAACAGACAGAGGTAACCCAAGCATCCCTGGGAGATGAGTAAGTGGTGCCAGAAGCCCACATGCCTGCAAGTACTTCCACGTATAGACAGTGGGTCACCATTAATGGGTGAACACAGGTGCCAGCATGACTACGGTTAGGGGTCAGCTGGTGTCAGCAGAACAGGTCATCCCGATACACTCCACCAGGTCATAGTCACTGACAATCATGACAGTCACCTACTGATGGCTCTCGTTACCTTTGAGTGGGTGGGTGGTCTCTGGTGCTCTAAAAGTAGCTGTGAGTCCTGTCATGCCTGTAGACTGTCTGCTGGGCATGGACCTTGAGCATACTTACCTGGAAGGAGGTAGAGCTCAGGTCTCACCTGGAGATGTTAGGTTTGTCTTAGTGGGTCTGCATTACTACCCAGTCGATGGCTGCCCGGGAAGGAAGTCAAGGCAGTCTGGATCCTGAAACAATGGCCCAGAGAGCTGCAAAGAGGAAGGGCAAGGGGTGTGGGAAACCGGTCCCATAAGTTCCCGTGGTGGTTGACGGGGTCCCAGAGGAGGAGGCCCCTGAGCCAAATGGGGAGGACATTGCTGCCCTGGGTAACCTGCCTGAGCTTGCTTGCTGGCAAATTGAGGGTGGGCCAACCAGGAAGGAGTTCTGTAAATCTCAGCGAGAGGCCCTACTCTTGAGTGTTTGAGACAACAAGTCGCGGCCCAGGCAGCAGGTGAAGCCTCTGGCAATGACCATATCTATTGAGAGAATGATCTCCTTCACAGTGAGCCCAATGTACCGGTAGCTGGAGCATCATGTGTGCTGGTGGTCCACCAGTGCTACCTGGCCTTCCTTCTAGGTTTGGCTCATGACATCCCCCTTGCGGGATCTTTGGGGCAAGACAAGACCTTTTCCAGGCTTGTCACGCATTTTTATTGGCCCGAATGTGGGTAACCTCCAATGCTTTCTGTAGGTCCTGCCCAACCTGCCAGGGTAGTGGGAAAACAGGGAAAGGGCTAAAGGCCCTCCTGATCCCACTTTCTGTTATTGGCACCCCCTTTGAAATGGTGGGCATTGACGTCATTGGTCCCTTGGATCCCAAAACTGCCCTAGGCAACATGTTTATTCTGGTTTTGGTGGACCATGCCACCCGCCATCCAGGGGCAATCCCTCTAGGAACAATGACTGCTCCGGTGGTCAACAGAGCTCAAATGAGGATATTTACTCGTGTGGGATTCCCAAAAGAGGTTGTGTCTGACAGAGGCAAAATCTTCATGTCTGTGTACATGAAGTCCAAGTGAGATGAGTGTGGGGTGACCTACCGGTTTACCACCCCTTAACATCCTCAATCCAATGGGCTTGTGGAAAGATTCAACAAGACCCTAAAAGGCATGATCACAGGCCAAACTGAGGCCATGAGGCATAAATGGAACGTCCTCTTGCCATGCCTTCTCTTTGCTTATAGAGAGGTGCACCAGAAGGGGTGGGCTTCAGCTCCTTTCAACTTCTCTATGGGTACCCTCTCAGGGGACCCCAAGCATAGTAAAAGAGAGGTGGGACAAAGCTCCCAGGAACCCCCCACCAGGATGGGGTCAGTTACATGCTGGCCCTCCGCAACCAAATACAGTGCTTCTGGAAACAGGCCAAGAGCAACCTTGAGGTCAGTCAACAGGTGATGAAGCAATGGTATGACCAGAAGGTCCTCCTGGTAGAATTCTAACCTGGAGACAAAGGCCCTCATTATGAACACGGCGGTCGAAACCGCCGTGTTCATGCTGGCGGTCAAACCACTGATCGCCGGCCGTATAACGTACATTCCTGCGGGCCAGCGGGCGGAAACATTTTTTCCGCCCGCCGGCCCACAGGAATGCCTGGCCGGGGCATTGACGGCGTAATGCCTCTGTGTGGCGGGTGAAGCCGCACCCGTCTCGCTGCACGATGGGGCACTGCACAGGGGCCCCTGCACAGCCCATGCCAAGTGCATGGGCAGTTCAGGGGTCCCCAGGGATGCCCTGGTGCATCCCTTCTGCCAGCCTTTCCCTGGATGGGAAACCCACCAGGGAAATGCTGAAGGCTGAGGAATCATTATCCGAGGGCCCTCACCGCTGTCCCTGTCGGATAATGATTCCGACTGCCACCAGGCTCCCTGACGGAGGCAGCCTGGCGGTGAGTGAGGGCCCCCGATTGCGGCCCTCATGGTGTTCATTATGTGGCGGTGTGGCACGCCATGCTGGCTGGCGGGTTTTCCCGTCACCACCGGCATGGCAGGCCACACCACCAAGTTCATAATGACAACCAAAGTACGGGTAATGGAGGCAGTAGAGTCTAGAGCTCTCCAGGACCACTGGACTGGCCCATTCGAGATCAAGGAGTAGAAGGGTGAGGCCACTTACTTAGTGGACCTCAAGACCCTTAGAAAGCCCCTAAGAGTGCTCCACCCGAACAGACTGAAGCCTCATTTGGAGAGGTCTGAAGTCAACATGTTTCTGGTGACAGACAAGGGAATGGAAGAGGAGAGTGAGCCTCTCCCTGACATCCTCTATGCCAAGGAAGGTGATGGGTCAGTGGAAAGTGTCAATCTCTCTGACTCCCTGACCCTAGATCAGAGAGGAGACTGTTACGAGTTTTGGGAGCAGTTCTCTCCCCGGTTTTCCCGTACCACAGGCTCACACATTAGTGTGTCCAAGATACTGACACAGGAGACAGTCTACCTGAAAAGAATAAAATCTACAAAGTGTCAAATAAGGTGAGGTCCAGCATCAAGGAGGAAGCTGCCAAGATATTGGCTCTTGGGGTGAATGAGAAGTCCAGCAGTTCCTGGCCTAGCCCAGTGGTATTGGTGCCCAAGGTTGCTGCTCCCCGTGCCGAGCCAGTGCTTAGGTTCTGCGTAGACTCCCAGGGTCTCAACTCTGTCACAAAGACAGATGTTCACCCCATCCCGAGCTGATGAGCTCGTAGACAGGCTAGACGCTGCCAAGTTCCTCAGTACCTTTGACCTCACATCAGGGTACTGGCAGATCACCTTGACTGAGGGAGCAAAAGAAAGATCTGCTTTTTCTACTCCAGTTCAGAGAAATCCCTTTAGACTGAAAAATGCCCCCGCTACCTTCCAACAGTTGGTTAACTGGGTCCTAGCTGGCAAGGATGCCTTCTGCGCAGCCTACCTAGACGACATCGCCGTCTATAGTTCCTGCTGGGAGCAATACCTGCTCCACCTCAAGGAGGTGCTTCAGGCCCTGCAACAGGCAGCCTTGACCATCAAAGCCAGATTGGGCAGGGTTCCGTGGTGTACATGGGACACCTAGTAGGTGGTGGCAAGGTGCAGTCCCTTCAGGCCACGATTGAACCAATCAAGGCCTGACAACCACCTAGACCCCAGACAGAGGTGAGAACCTTCTTAGGCCTCACTGGATCTTACTGCAGAGTTGTTAAGGGTTATGGCACCATAGTGGTCCCCTTAACCAAACTCACATCCAAAAAGCAACCTAGGTTGGTGTATTGGATAGACGCTTGTCAGAAAGCATTTGACTCCCTGAAGGAGCCATGTGCATGGCACCAGTGCTACAGGCACTTGACTACTCCAAATAATTCATTGTGCAGACACACACTTCAGAGCATGGCATAGGGGTGGTCCTAGCACAGCTGAATGAGGAGGGTCTATACCAAACGGTTGTCTTTATTAGCAGAAGACTATTACCAAGGGAACAGAGGTGGAGTAACATTGGCTCATACCCAATTGTCATATTTAATTTACCTGTATGTCCCTAGTAAAGTGCACTGGATGGGCCCAGGGCCTGTACATTAAAAGCTACTTGTGGGCCTGCAGCACAGATTGTGTCCCCCACATAAGTAGCCCCTTAAACATGTTTCAGGCCTGCCATTGCAAGGCATGTGTGTACAGTTTAATTTCCACTTTGACATGGCATTTAAAAGTACTTGCCAAGCCTTAAACTCCCCTTTTTCTACATATAAGCCACCCCTAAGGTAGCCCCTAGGTAACCCATAGGGCAGGGTGCTGTGTAGTTAAAAGGCAGAACATATACCTGTGTGTTTTATATGTCCTGGTAGTGGAAAACTCCTAAATTTGTTTCCACTGCTGTGAGGCCTGCTCCTTTCATAGGGCTACCCTTATACACTGTTTGAGTGGTAGATCCTGATCAGAAAGGGGGAGACGGGTCCTATTTAGTATGGCCAGAATGGTAATGCAAAATCCTGCTTACTGGTGAGGTTGGATTTCATATTACTATTTTAGAAATGCCATTTTTAGAAAGTGAGCATTTCCCAGCACTTACAAATCCTTCTGTGCATTACAGCCTGTCACCAATCCACGTCTGGGCTGGGCTGGTTGACAGCTCCCTTGTTCAATTCACCTAGACAACTACAAACACAGGATGTTCAGTCACACCTGCACACATCTACATAATGAATGTCTTCCTGGGCTGGAAGGGTGGACGGCCTGAAACTTGAATTTCAAAGGACAGTGGCCTGGCCTCACACAATGGACTGCCAAACCCCCTACTGGGCCCTGGCAGACAGGGTTGTACTGAAAGAGGACCTTGTGCACTTCAAAAACACTCTTTGGTCTCCCCCACTGGGAATATAACCAGGGTCTCTGAACCCACCAATTCAAACACTTCCTGAGGCAGACAGATCCTGCAACCTGCCAAGATGAGCTGTCTGGCTGCCCAAATGACTCACCTGGACTGCTTTGCTGTGAAGGACTGCTGCTTTACTGTTGCCCTGCTGCATTGCTGACCTCTGGCTCTGCTGAGAAGTGCTCTCCAAGGGCTTGGACTGACCTTGACTCCTGTTCCTGAAGTCTCAGAGCCAAAAAGACTTCTTCTCTTCAAGGGAAGTCCTGGTGAGGCACAAATTGACACACAGCATGCCAGTAACGACCCAGAGCCTGTCTAGCGGTGAAAGAATCACAGCATCGCTGACCCGGAATGACGCAGCCAACCTCCCCGAGTTGGGATCGACGCAGCGCCAGAATTGCGACCAGAACTTCGACACAGCCCACCAGACCGATGCATCACCGAGCAGGACCGACGCAGCCTGACTTCCTGCGTGAGGATTCGACATTGTCTGCTGTGCAACAGAAACCCCGATGCATCGTCCACCGGATCGACGCAGCATCCGTGGCTTCGTCCCGCACACCCAGTGCCAGAAATCGACACAAAGCCCTTGCAGTGTCGAAAGATTCAACACATCATCTGTGGGTGTCAGGAAATCCAGTGCACACCTTCCTTTTTCCATGCATCCCCTCTGTGGTCTTTGTGCGTGTAATTTTGATGCAAACCAGGTACTTTGTGCACCAACTAGACTATTGTTGATTTTGAAAAACTTAAGACCCTTCTTATGATTCCTAAAGTGATATTTCAACTTCTTATTATGAAATCTTGATCATTTTGACCTTAATTTCATCGGATAAATATCTTATATTTTTCAAAACCTTTGTGTAGTCTTTTTGTGGTGTTCTCACTGTGTTATTGCATGACTTATTACACAAATACTTTACACACTAAGTTGAGCCTTACTGCTCAGTGATAAGCTACCAGAGGGTGGGCACAGGATAATTTGGATTCTGTGTGACTTACCCTGACTAGGATTGTGGGCCCTATTTGGACAAAGGTGTATACCTCTGCCAACTAGAGACCCCATTTCTAACAACGCTGAATCAAAAGGAACAGGGCCCTCTCACAGTGGACAGGGACAGCAAGCAGAGTGCTACTCCATGTGCTCCTAGCTCTGGAAAGCCAAAGGTTGCAGAGGGCAGGGGCCACTGCACCCAGCCTCTGGAGACACAAAAGGAAGCACAGAGTAGCAGGGCCCTGCAACTGGCCAGCACAAAGGGGTTGCAGTCAATAGCAGTTCCTCCTAGTGACCCAGCAGGTCACAGGTCAGCAGAACAGCAGCAGTCCAAGACGGTTACTGGTGCGTCCCTCCAGCAGAATTCTGTGTCCAGTTCCAAATATGTTTCTTATGTGTCTTTATGGGGAAAATCCCCTGTACTTATACTCAGTTTTGCAAAGGTTTAACAAAGAGGGGGAGAGGAGGTTCCAACCAGTTACAACTGGTTCTGGGAGTGCCCCCTCTCTCCACCAGCACAGGCTCCAAACATCAGTTGGGGGTAAACAAGCCCCTAATGTGAGGCCAGGGCACAGACTTTACAGATTTACAGATGTAGGTGGCAGCACTCATAGCAGTGAGAAACCAAATAGGCTGTGTTAGAAATGAGTCTCTGGTTGGCAGTCAGTTTGCACACTGACCATCATTCTAGTCAGGGTAAAGGCGAAACACACCTGGGTAACCCCCTCTCATCCTCTTGGTAGCTTGGCATGAGCATAAAGGCGTAACCCCCCCAGAAGCAATGTGTAAAGTATTTGTACCAATACATAGTAATACAGTGAAAAGACTACAAAATGGACACTACACCAGTTTCGAAAAATAGGTCATATTTATCTAAATCAAACAAGACCAGAAAGACAAAAATCCAACATACACAATTCAAGATATGAATTTGAAAAACAATAAGAGTCTTAGGCGGTCATTATGAACACGGTGGTAAACACCGCTGACTCCTGTGGCGGCGGTGAACAGAAGGCCGCCGTTGGCAGTGAATTGAAACCCGCCATATAATGAACCAAAATCCCAACCCTACCAAAAATCACCAGACCACCAGTCACCGCCATGACCTTGTCGGCGGTAATGCTAAACCTCCCCACCCCGCCACTGCTGAGCAGACCCACATCCCGCCATCCAAATAATGATGCACAAATCACCTTGGCGGACAGTGGAGGCCGGACGACCATTGGCGGTGCCGACCGCCACGGGCGGCAAGTTGACTCAACAGCAAGAAGTGCACACATTGGATAAGCTTGAAACCCACACACCTGACACACATCCATAACCCCATAAAACTGTCACAGACACACCCCACAATCCTTTGCATCGAAACCAGGCCAAAGAAGACAGAGAGCACCAGAAGCATACACGAACGCCACAATACACGAGACGCACACCGACCCACAGAAGAGCACCCTCACCGTGTACCCAGCCTGACACTATTCACCACACTCCCCATGTCACCCCCCAAACATCCACGCTTTACAGTAAGGCAGCTAATGACCATGGTGGACAAGATCCTGAAGGTGGAGTCACAAATATTCGGGGCCAAGGTGCAGCACACACCCATCGCAAGGAAGATGGAGCTATGGCAGACCATTGTCAACAGGGTCAATGCAGTGGGACAACATACACACACCAGGGATGACATCCGGAAGAGATGGAACGACCTGCAGGGGAATGTCAGGGGCATGGCATCAAGGCACCACATTGCAGTCCAGAAGACTGGGGGAGGACTGCCACCAACACCACCCGAATACACTGACTGGGAGTAAAAGGTACTGGCCATCCTACACCCTGAGGGTCTCACTGGACTCACTGGAGGAATGGACTTGGGTAAGTCATCTACATTTACCCCATATACACCATACCTTAATGCATGCACCACCCCATCCATACCCACCAGGACCAATACCCCACCCAGGCAGCAGCCACTGAATCCACCCTCCTGCATGACCACAAACGCACTAACAGGCCCACATCCCTCCCCCTGTGCACAGCCACCTACCCCTGCAAGGATCCACAATGGAACTACACCCCCCATGCAACCCCACACCCTACGCAAAATGCAATGTGAACCTCACAAAGACACCCTGGGTGGCCACTAGAAGTAACACCAGCACAAAATAGTCCAGTCCTGTGCACCCCAACCGTTCATGGATTTGCAACAGACATGTCTATGTCCCCAACAGGCACCACCACCCATGCCACACTCACGGATGGGACAAGGAGTGCCAATGCCCCCGATGGAGACAAAGGCACCTCACAGGACACTGGTGAAGGATCCCTGGACACTGATGAGCAGGCAGGCCCCTCACACAGTCCTGGACTGTCACCATGGAGCAGCACCACCCAGGATGCCACTGACACCCCTACCACCCAGTCAATAACAGCAGCCCAGGGCAAGCATCCCCACACCAGTGTATCCAGGCCACAGACTGGTGGAACACAGGTACAGAGGCCACAGTCTCCCACTCCCAACAGGCAAGAAGGCGAGGGCTCTAGTACAAGTGGTACTGCCAGACCTGTGCAGGGGACACAGGTACAGGGGGCTAGGGCAAGTGCTAGGGCCTCAGTGGGCCTGGGGGTAGGCCACAGGATGGATGCAGCAGCCAGGACATGATATATGAGGTATTGGGGGCCTACCAGCATACCCATGACAGGTTGGCACAGATAGTATCCACCCTGGAGCACAGTCAGAGGATGCAGTAGGAACACCACCAACAGGCTATGGAGCAGTGGAAACAGCACAATGGCCAGCATAGCAGGAGCCCTGCTGCAGCTGGAACAAACCCAGTCTGAGACCCACAAGGGACCGGAGGCCCCCAATATAGCACCAGACACAGACCTAACAATTACACCATCATCAGAAACATCCAAGGAGCTACCCTCACAGGAAACCCAAGGGCCAACCATGTCATCCCCTCAAGGTCAACAGCAGGAGCCCAAACAAACCCTCAGGCCAAGATATAGAACTGGAACCCCAACAAAGAACAAGGCCCCCTTCAAGAAGTAACTCAGCAACAATCTGCACAGCAACCATCCCACTCAATCAACCACCACACAGTGCTAAGAAGCAATATGAACTAATGTGAGCATTGATGGACCCATCAATACTACCAACAAGGCTGCCACCATGTTGGCATTGAGAACAACCACCCATGACCACTTGTCATCACTGTAAATTGCACTATTCACTCCCTGCCACCAATAAAACACATATCACACCTGTAACACTGTCCCCTGTGTTAAAATGTGAACAAAGTGAAGTATGGATGCAACTGGCTGATAACCACTTTATTTTCAAATCGTTGCATGAAAGGACTCCTGTGTGCCTAAATGTGACCCCAAAGTACAAGCACTAAATAGAAATCTGTACCATGCAGACCTGGACCCAGTTTCACAAATAAGAATCAAACCCCCCCTATATGACAAAGCACACTGACAGTATGTGTCACAAACCCAAATGTCAGCCCTTAGTCCCACATAGTTACTGGAAGTAGAGTTATATCAGTTGGATTCTGGAATTGACATCTTCCCCTTCCTCATCATCACCATCACTCTCCTCACCTCTCTGAGGTAGCTGGTCAGGACATACAGCACCCTACACCTCCAAGAGGGGGATAGAATTTCTCACTACCACGTTGTGCAGCATGCAGCAGGCCACCACTATTATCCACACCTTTTCAGGCCCATAGGCCAGGGAACCCCCAGAGATATGTAGACAACAAAATCTAGCCTTCAGGATACCTATTGTTTGCTCTATCACCCTCCTAGCACATCCATGGGCCTCATTGTAATTCCTCTCTGCATCCGTCCTAGGATTCCTCACTGGTGTCAGGAGCCAACGCAAGTTTGGATAGCCAGAATCACCTAGAAAAAGGTGCAATACAGAGTAGTCATTGTCAAGCCCCTTAGTCAGACAGCCTGGCTGTCTGCTATGTGTCAGTTAGTGACAGAAACACTTACCTATGATCCACCCTTTGTCCTCTTGGAGTTGTTCCATCTTATGTGGCACACTACTGTTCCTCAGCACAAAGGAATCATGGACTGAACCTGGGAACATGGCATTCACATGTGAGATGTACTGGTCTTCAGTGCATACCAATTGGATGTTCATGGGATGAAATATCTTTCTGTTTCTGTACACATGTTCACTGACTCTTTAGGGGTATGATTGGTATGTGGGTGCCATCAATGGCACCTATCACATGGGGTATGTTGGCAAAGGCATAGAATTCCGACTTAATGGCAGGGAGGTCAGTACTTTCGGGAAATCTCAAACAGGACTGCAGGTGTGGTACAAATGCATTTAGTAATCTTGTCAGTACCATGCTGAACATTGGCTGTGAGAATCCAGCACCCATGCCCACTGTCACTTAAAATGAGCCCATGGCCAAGAAATGGAGTGCAGAGAGCACCTGCACTTCAGTAGGGATGGCATGCTGATTACGATATCCCGGAGTTAGTGTAGGATCCAGTAATGCACAAAGTTCCAGAATTGTTGCATGGGTGAGTCTGTAAGTGATAATGATCTGACGCTCCACCATGGTCCACATATCCACAAGTGGTCTGTACAGATGCGAGGTCCCTGTGGCAGTAAACTGCGCATGCAGGCCATCTTCTAGAAGGCCTGTGACAGGTTTGAAAGGCTACTTCTGAGAGTGGAGCAAGCAGTGCTGCAGGCCCACTAGTAGTATTTCATTTGCAGGCCCTGGATATAGAGATACCACTGTACAAGAGATTTACAGGTACATTAAATATGCCCATTAGGTATAAGCCAATCATACCAACTTTAGAAGGGAGAGCACCTGCACTTTAGCATTGATCAGCAGTGATAAAGTGCTCAGAGTCCTAGCGCCAACAACAAGAGGTCAGAAGAAATAGAAAGGAGGAAGGAAAAAGTCTGGGGATAAAAGGGCCAGGTCCAACACAATCATACCAAGTTTTAGAGGAGATGGCACATGCAGTTTAGCACTGATTATCATTAGGAAAGTACCCAGAGATCTTAAGCCAACAAAAAAAGGGTTAGAAAAATAGGAGGAGAAAGTCAAAAAGTTGGGAGATAACCCTGCAACAAGGACGATTTCCAACACACGAACACAAAGTTTTTGGTCCTGACCCATAATTGATGAGTTTCTCTGAGCTGTTTGAATGTTTTCATTGATGATGTTGTAATCCCCTCTCCCCACCTAATGTCTTTTAGGTTCCTTTCTCTTTCCCTAGTTTTATCAGTGCCCAGCTAGATTTCAGGTGAAGCTGGCCAATGGTGTCAGCTAAAGGTTTACCAATGAGAGCAAGCCTGGCATGAATAATTACTCATTCTACGTATGACAGTCAAATGGGTCATAGGAAGGTTAAGTTACCCCCTCATTGGCTTGGTTGACAGAGTACTTCTTTTGATGGCTCAAAAGAGTTGGGGACATTGAGGCCCTCTTTAGGGTGACTAGTATAATGTCTGATTTTTCCCTGTCTGTCACCATATGGAAAAACCTGGTGTTGAGGGACTGGAAAAAAAACTATAATGGACCCATAACCAAGGTAAGGGGGTCATTAGTTTTTTGCTTTCCAAAAGCAAACTTTTGATTTGAAAGTTTGTTTTTGAGAAACTAAAAAAAGATACCAGTTTTGTTGATGGCCATCACAACTGACCTTTCCCATCCACCAAACATTTAGTATATTGAAAGGAACCTCCGTGATGATTTTGCCCTTCAATGCTGAGGTGGCGCATGGGTTGATGGTCGTCTCTAAATTTGGTGGGTGGTAGTGTGTAAGAGTGGCATAGTGGCAGAGTTTAAGTCCTCTGCTACGCTGACGGGCTGTACTCTGCTGGCCAAACTCTAAATCAGGTCGTAAGTCAGAAGGTAATATCTTTGACTGCACTTGGGGAATTCCACCTCTGCTCCATCACGAAGGTTGCCTAAAATTTTACGTAGGTATGGGTCAATCGCGAACAATAACTTCTGACTCACATTTTATGTTTTCTTATAGTTTACTTTTTCTTGGTGCTCTTGCCCTAAAACTGTAAGGTGCAGATTTAAGAGCTCCTAGCTCCTCCTTGTGCCACATGAGCGTCATTTCTTTCACGCTAATGCGGCTCAATGATGCCAAAATCACTGCACCAAATTTACGAAGTGGTGCAATGCCAACATTGTGCCACTTTGTAACTTTGCGCTTCATTATGCCTGCACCATGTACAGGAGGCATTAGAGGGTTCAAAACAATGGCGCAAAGAAAGCTAAAAGATTTCTTTGCGTCATTTTTTTTGTCACTTTTAACGTCTGTCCAGAGCAGGTGTTAAAAGGAGACACACCATTGTTTACAATGGGCCTCAGTGGGCTTTGCAAAATTAGCCACAACATTTTGACGTTAATCCTTTTAAGCTCCGAACTAGCATCAAAACTTTTGACCGTAGTTCCCTAGCTCCAGCCATGGTGCAACTTAACCTAGATATCGCGCACACATGATGGCGTTAGGGGGCGCTCAGGGCCACAAGAAAAAGTGCGCTGCACTGGGTGCAGCACCACTTTTCTTAAATCTGGCCATAAAATTATTATCTCTGGTTTTCCTTATTGAATTTTAGTTCTTTAGGAGTCATTTTTCTTATTAATATTACCCCAAGACCCAATAATGTACACATATGTTATCCAAAGTTTTATATTTTTTTATTTAATTGCATTCATCAAGTGTACATGAAAAATGTCCATAGTACTACTTGTTATAATACTCTAAAAGATGATTAAGAGATTGCAGGTCAAAGTGATACCAAAATAGCGACCATGATACTGAAACACAAAACTGACCGATTAAGATCAGAAGATTATTTCAAAATGCTAGTAAGATAGTCGAGGTGTGTTCGGATAAAAACCACACAGGTTTCTCTTGGATCACCTACTGAAAATGTGTGCCTGAGCCCAACGTGTCGGGCCCTTGAGTAGACTCCTTTGGGCTCAAATGTCTGTGATGCAGTGGCGAAGGAAGCAAGATGGTTGATCACCACTGGTTCGAAGTTTATTTTGGTCCCCTTTGAAACCTGAGAGAGTAATGTTTAAGGCTGCACAATGGTGCACAAAGCAAGGGACAGATGAATGACATGGCAGCAGAGATGCGGGTAAAGAAGCTGACTTCTACATTGGAAGGCAAGCCAGTATTTTAGTATAACTGATGTGTGTGCTTATTGCAGAAAGCCTACCTGATACAGAAAGGTCAGCTGATGAAGGCAGGCGTCTGGTGGCCAGATTTTCAGTTTAATGTGGGCGTGGCTGAAGCTAAAGCCACAGCTCTTATGCAGGGGTCCTGAATGGAGAACGCGTGGACCTAAGAGGATTATGGTCAGCAATGGTGTGTTATGTTGAATTTGTTTACATTTCAAAAGCGCTTTTACACACTGAGGGCCATATTTATACTTTTTGACGCAAAACTGCGCTAACGCAGTTTTGCGTCAAAAAATGAACGCTGGGTAACGCCATTCCAAAGCGCCATGTGGGGGCCTTATTTATTGAATGACGTTAGCCGGCGCTGTGGACTGGTGTGCGTCAAAAAAAATGACTCACACCAGGCGGCGCCGGCGTATGGGAAAATGGGGCTTGGGCGCCAAAAAATGGGTAATGTCAGGTCTGAGGCAAAATTCTTGCCTCAACCCGATTTGCGCAATTTGTTTTGACGCCCAACCTCCATTGACATGACTCCTGTCTTAGCAAAGAAAGGAGTCATGCCCCCTTGCCCAATGTCCATGCCCAGGGGACTTATATCCCCTGGGCATGGTCATTGGGCATAGTGGCATGTAGGGGGGCACAAATCAGGCCCCCCTATGCCACAAAAAAAAAAACATAAAAAATACTTACCCCAACTTACCTTTCCTTCCCTGGGATGGGTCCCTCCATCCTTGGGTGTCCTCCTGGGGTGGGCAAGGGTGGCAGGGGGTGTCCCTGGGGGCAGGGGAGGGCACCTCTGTGCTCCTTCCGAGCCCACAGATCCCTTAACGCCTGCCCTGACCAGGCGTTAAAAAATGACGCAAATGCGGCTGGACGTCATTTTTTAAGGCCCGTCCACTCCTGTGCGTCATTTTTGCACGGGAGTGTAAATAAGGCGCAAATGCCTTAGAGTCATTTTTGGCGTGGAAACGTCTACCCTGCATCTCATTAACGCAAGGTAGGTGTCCACGCAAAAAAATGATGCAAACTCCAAGATCTTTGGCGCTAGACGGGTCTAGCGTCAAAGTATAAATATGGAGTTAGCTTTGCGGCGGATTTGCGTAAAAAAAAACAACGCAAATCCGGCGCAAACAGAGTATAAATATGCCCCTGAGGTTTCAAGGCGCAATGCGGCATAGAGCGAAAAAATAAAGGGCAAAACATTAGAAATAGCTTTTTGAAAACACAGAAGCTCCCTGGTAGGTTTCAGTTAAGAGGAAGAAAGCTCTACAGTAAGGGGATGCAGACAGAGAACACACATCCTCCCAATCGCATGACTCGGTTTGCGCCATTACAAGAAGGATGCAGGCATCAGGACAGAGGGGCATATTTACAAGTCCCTAGCGCCACCGCAGCATTACTTTTTTTGACAATCCGGTGGCACAGCGTGACGGCCCATATTTACAAGGCCAAGCAAAGCCACCTTGCGTGGCTTTCCGTGGCCTTGTAAATATGAACCCTTTCATGCAATATTCTGCATGAAAAAGCATTCCGTGGGTGTTGCTCGGGGTGTTCCCATGCAACATACATGGAATATGACATATTTCTAGATTTATGAGGCTGGGAATGCATTAGATTACAATGCCACCCCATCTTTATTTCTCCTCCTTTTTTCCTCTTTCTATGTGTGCTGCATTCTGCAGCACACATAGGCCCATATTTATACTTGTTTAGCACCACATTTGCGTCATTTATTTACGCAAAAGCAGCGTAAACTTACAGAATGCAATTGTATTTTGCAAGTTTGTGCCGATTTTGCGTAAAAAAACAACGCAAATGTGGCGCAAAAATAGTATAAATATGGGCCATTGGGGCTTATTTACATGCCACTTGCACCGCCACTGTGTCATTTTTTTGAGTCAGAGGTGGCACTAAGCAGTGCTTCACACTGCTCCATATTTACAAACTGATGCATTAGGCCCTATGCATCAGTTTGTAAAGCAGAGGTCTTCAAACTGGGCGACGGGCCCCTCTAGGGGGACCTCAAGTGATATTGGGTGGGGGCGCCAGGCTCTGGCAAAAAGAAGCATTATGCAGATTACAGTGCTTTGTTTAAAGCAGAAAAACATTTATTGCATGTATAAAAAGGTAACAGAACCCAAATGCAGTCTTTAAATAAGTCTAGACATATTTAAACATTGCCAACTTAATAGAATAATTGTGAAAAATTCTGAGTGGGGTGTGGGATGATTTTTTTCCCTCACTGGGGGGGCACAGCATTAAAAGGTTTGAAAACCACTGTTGTAAAGCCTTGTTTCACATTATACCTGCACCAGGTATAATGTATGCAAGATAGGTGTTCCCGAGCAAAAAGCCACACAGACCTAACCTGCACCAGGTATAATGTATGCAAGGTAGGTGTTCCCAGGCAAAAAGCCACACAGAACTGGTGCAGTGAAATTTACAATTTCACTGCATCAAAATTAAAATGCCTGTTCAGAGCAGGCGTTAAACTGACACAGGTCTTTTCCATAGGGGAGCTTTCCTCGCCTTGCTGAAGTATCATTATTGTTTTGACTTTAGTCCAGCAATGGGTCAGTTTAGTGCCACAGATGCATCAGAATTTCTGACGCATCTGTCAAAATTTGCATCATGAAACTGTGTATAGTAAATACAGAGCATCGATGGCGTTGTTATAAAATCATTAGGCAGCGCAAGAAATCTGAGGCATCTGGCCGATGCGTCAATTTCTTGTAAATGAGGCCCATAGAAGGAGGAAAACACCATTAATGAATGTTTATGTGCAGGAAGGTATCCTTTCCTGCAGAAAAACCATCTTTTTTTTGCAAAGCAGACACCCTTGCACTATGGTGCAAGAGTTCCTGCATTAATGCTAGGCTGCCAATTGTGTGCCAGTGCTGAGGAAAGTACAGGGATTCGTTGGATTGCTGTAAATACTATGGGGCATATTTATACTCTGTTTGCGCTGAATGTGTGTCAAACATTTTTACGCACATACGGCACAAACCGTGCACCATATTTAACTGTGACGCCCGAGCCCGCAGACGTCAAAATTCCTCAGTGTGCGTCATTTTTGGGATGCGGGAAACTGCCTTGCATTAATGACATGCAAGGTAGGCGTTCCAGCCCAAAAAATGACTTTAAGGCCTGTGCGCCTTATTTATATGTCATTTTGACGCACAGGAGGGGGCAGGCCTTATAAAACGGTGCCCAGCCTGATGTGCGCCGTTTTTTAACGCCTGGGTCAGGGCAGGCGTTAAGGGACCTATGGGCTCACTTCCATGGTCTCTGACCATGGAAGGAGTCCAGAGGTGCCCTTCCCTGACCCCAGGGACACCCCCTGCCACCCTCGCCCACCCCTGGAGGACACCCATGGATGGGGGGACCCATCCCAGGTAAGTTCAGGTAAGTTTGGGTAAGTATTTTATTTTTATTTTTTAGAGTGGCAGAGGGGGGCCTTATTTGGGCCCAACTACATGCCACTGTGCCCAATGACCATGTCCAGGGGACAGAAGTCCCCTGGGCATGGCCAATGGGCAAGGGGGCATGACTCCTGTCTTTGCTAAGACAGGAGTCTTTTCAATGGGGGTTGTGCGTCAAAAAATGGCGCAAGCCCGGATTGAGGCATGATTTTTGCCTCAAACCTGACTTGCACCACTTTTTGACACACAACACCCATTTTCCCCTACACCGGCGCTGCCTGGTTTGAGTAATTCTTTTTTTACTCAGATCAGTCCACAGCGCCGGCTAACGTAATTCCTTAAATAAGGCGCCCGCATGGCGCGTAGGAATGGTGTTAGCCATATGGGCCTATATATCCCTGCACTTTCCTAATGGTGCAGTTTGGTGGTGCAAGATGGCTTGTGGCACTGGGCTATGTCATTATTTTGTAAATATGCCCCAGAGAGTAGAACTACGATGAGGTCATGAGCCCCTCACTTATTTTTTACTGATGCTCTTACATTAGCTTTGACACAGGTGTGTGCCTGTGAGTGACAGCCCCTTAGGAGGGGCTCTCCTATGTAGATACCTGCTTGAATTTGCAACAGAGATTGTCAGTAGGCTGATAAGATGTAATGCAGCATGGAGCAGTAAAGAAGGATCCTCTCCTTTGAACGAAGGGTCATACTTACAAGAAAATACGCATCACAGTGTTGCGGCAGCCATGAGTCAAAAACAGTTGTGATGCTCAGGAATCTGTCACAACATCATGGATGTGCTATATTTACAAATGGGGCACCATGGCGCAAGGACCCTCAGAAATTCTGATGCATCGGTGAAAACTTTGATGTAACGATGCCACCTAAAAAGTGGAGCATCACTGAAGTTGCTCTCAGAACTGACGAAACTTCAGCAATGCATTAAAATGTATAGGTGCTGTGTCAGTTTGTAGCCTGATGGTTTAGGACCATTGTAAAAGACTGTAAAATGGTGGCATATCACCATCTATACTTTTACATTGGTCCTGGATGTAAGAGGGTATGCATGCAGTAGGTCTGTGTGTCACATTACAGTGAGCATAGTGTCCATATGTGCATGTAGAGACCTGAGTATGTGTGACATTGTGAGTGACAGTGTAATGTAAGTGAATACAAGTATATGGTGTAATGTAATGTGTCAATTCATGTTTTACTTACCTTTTGTGTGTGCTTACCTGCTGTCCTTTCAGAGTTAACAGACCTGGACTTGGGAACGATTTCCTCCATGGATATGTAACAATTCTGGCCTGTCCCTTGCAAACAATAAACAACATCACATAGCCTTGCTGCAGAGGATCACAAAATTGTAGGTGCCATGGTCCCAGCTTGGTCAAGGAGTCCTACACCTTGATTGGCACATATGTGGACCCGCTACTAGTAGAGAGGAAGTGAAATACAGACGTATTCCTGTATGTAAAGAAACTTCAGCTGGTTGAGTCACTTTTGAAAAGCCACTGCATCATTTTTACACCTCGGTTAAACAGGCATAGGAATTTTGCTGCATTCGGAACACTTGCCAACAATGCATCACTTTCCTAAAACCTTGTAAATATGGATGCGTCAGTTATGCATGTTTTTAAAGAGGGGGTGTCTACCTTGCATATGATTAACTAAACCTGATAGATGAAGTTGTAGCGAAGGTTAAAAATAATGCACGGGAGAGAAAAGTGATGCATTTTATCAAATGAGTCACTTTGTAAATATGGAGCAGTGAATGCACTGCCACTGCATAAGAAAAAATGAAAAAATTATGCAGTGATGGCGCAAACTCCTGGTAAATACGGGCCGAAAAATATAACTGAAAAATGTACACCATTCCATTCACAAGAGCTTTCAAAGGTCTCACGGTATAACACACATAGGCCCTCATTATGACATTGGCAGTCCACTGACCGCCACTGTTAAAAAGGAGCTAATACCGCCGACAGGCTAGCAGTAATTACCTTCAAATTATGACCATTGCGGTGATACCTCCCATAGACAGCCAATGTACCACACCAACCGCTAGGGCGTTAACACCACCTACCACGGTGGTAGCCACCTACAGCTAGGCGGAAGACAAGGTACAACCTACCATATTATGACATAGCATACCGCCAGGACCTTGGGGGCGTTAGCAACACCATCACAAGCCTGGCAGAAACATATCACAGAAAAGGAAAGACTCACCTTCAGGGACACTCAGGACTGTGCAGCTGCCATGGAACCTGAACTCCAAGTCTTCCTGACGCTCCTCCACCCCATGGCCATCCAGGAGCACCAATGTCGATGAACATGATGACAGTGAGTACAGCCCCATAGCACACAAGGGAGGGAGGGAGGAAAAGGAGAGTGACACACACACATGCAACACACACCATACACACACACACACAACCAGCTGCACAGTACATCAACAGTAACAGGACCCAGAAGCAAAGAATGCAAAGGCACTTGCCTGTAGTACAACCACTGTAATTTGCTGCCAGCAGCCACCATAATGAATAAATAAATAACTATATACACATCAATGTACAGATTGGGCCAATGGCAAGTCCAAAGTACTAAAGAGCCACATGGACACCAGGCATCGTCCAAGCCCAAACTTGACCCCTGACATCATCCGGACTCCACTGTTCAGGGGCATCATGTTGGAAATGGGTAGGCACCTCTGGTGAAATGGGGGGTGGTGGGGGAGCACCTCAGCTGGAGTAGGTATTATGCCCACTGGTTCTGGAGGCGGCTCCTTACCCACTACGCACACTGCACTGGCTCCCCATTGAGAAAAGAATCACTTTCAAAATCCTTACCTGCACACACAAAGCCTCCCACAACACTGGAGCTGCCTGCCTTAACTAGCGACTCAACTTCCACGTACCCCACAGGACCCTACACTCAGCCCAGCTCTCTCTCACAGAAGTACCTCGCATCAGGAAAACCTGAACAGGAGGAATCTCCTTCTTCTACCTCGCCGCCACCACCTGGAATGCCCTTCCCATCCACATCAGACAAACCACCTCCCTCCCCAGCTTCACAAAGGAACTAAAGGCATAGCTTTTTCAATCTGCCTCCAGTACACGCTACACCCCCACCCACCCAGCGCCTTGAGACCCTAACAGGTGAGTAGCTTTACTTTACAAACCCTGATTGATTGATTGATTGACTGGCTCTGGAGGGGGCTTCCTGCCCAGTTTCTGGAGGGAGCTTTCTGCCCACAGTCTCTGGAGAGGGCTTTCTGCCCACGGTCTCTGGATGGGGCTCATTGCCCACTGTCCCTGGAGGGAAATCTTAGGCCACTGGTTCTGGAGGGGGATTCCTGCCCACAGTTTCTGGAGGGGGCTTCCTGCCACAGTCTCTGGAGGGTGCTTCCTGCCCACATTCTCTGGCAGGGAGTCTTGGGCCACTGGCTCTGGAGGGGGCTTCCTGCCCACAAACTCTGGAGGGAGCTCCATGCCCACTCTCCATGGAGGGGAGTTTTTGGCTACTGTCCCTGGAGGGGAGTCTTAGGACACTGGTTCTGCAGGGGGCTTCCTGCCCACAGTCTCTGGAGGGGGCTCCTTGCCCACTGTCCCTGGAGGGGAGTTTTAGGCTACATGGCCTCTGGTGATGGAGTGGGATCCTTGCCCTCAAGTGGTGAATGGGGATCCTTGCCCTCAGGTGGTGGAGGGGGATCCTTGCTTTCATCACTGATGGCATCTTCTGGTGAGGGACTGGCTAGTCGTGGCACCTCTGACACTAGCTGGGGCACCTGCATAAAAAATGACACTAATGTGACACAAGAAGACACTAGGCCCTCAAATCTGGGCCTAAGTGCCTACCACAAACATAAGGGTGCATTAAAAAAGACATGCAGTGCTTGTTAAAGTATCACTCTGAAAGCTTGACTCAAAAGCAGTCAGGCTTCAGTTAGAGGAAAGGTAGGCCCGGTTTACACCGCACACAAACAATAATGAGATGAAAACACAACATAAAAAAAATCAAGTACATCAAATAAAAATAAATAAATAAATAAATAAAATGTTAATGCATTGTTCTACCCAATACAACAAAAATCAAATCAGTAGAAATGGAGATATGATTTTTTTAGAGTTTTAGGTCAAAAATAGACATCTAAAAGATCAAAACACCAACCGAGACCAAGAAAAAATAAAAAATGTGGCTGACTGCAATAGAGAGTGTATAAGCTACAAACAGTAGACTGGTCACAGTCAGTGCTTACCTTCAGATTTAGAAGAATTAAAAAAAAATGTCTCTGAGAAGGTAGACGTTCAGTGGAGCAAGGCTGCATGTGGTGTCCGATGAGGAGGTGTCATCATTGGGGAGCTCCTGGATGAAGTCGCATTGAACATTTCTATATTTCAAAAGTCAAAAAGCTGTAGCAGGACAAGGCTTGATACTTTAACCAAAACGAGTACCATAAGGCTAGATACCCCTTTGGTGAAGGACATCTGAATAGAATTATGTTGCAGAGAAAAACGTAGCAGGAATTGCCTAGAAGTCAGGCCGACTGGTGATGCACCTTGGGCAGATAGATGACTGGGTTTGTCCAGGTCTCTTCTTCGTTATCAGGCTCGTTTTTAGCTAAAGATTTTCTAAGTGTCAACTTTGGTATTTTGACTATCTGGGCACCTTTAATATCTCTATGAAGGGTCTAGGACTGTAAGGGCACCACCTAGGGGATTAGGACTCATTCAGGCTGGGCCAGGGACAGAATTAGGGTCACTGGAGCCTTTTCTGTCTGTGAGGCTCAGATCAGGAAGCCAAACAACATGCCCTTGGAGTCACTCTAGTAGTCGTGTGTTCAAGCAGTGTAACAGAACTTAAGCAGAAGGGTAGGCCTCTGACGATTCGTGACAGGCTTCAGGCATCAAAGCAGTCCTTTGGAGTACACAGCAGGCCACAGCATCAGACAGTCCTTTACGACTCCTTCCTCAGATCTGGAATGTGCTCTGAAGAATGAGTCTCAGGGTCTGATTTTTATACTTGGGGCCTTCCTTAAAGTGGGATACGTTTCTAGAAAATTCCCTTTGAAGTGCTTGACATTTCCTGCCTCACCTGCTCTGGCTCCAAGCAGGCTGAATGAGTAATGCGGTGGTGACAAGTCTATCGTGTGAAGGCAGAGCATGGCCTGTTCAATTTTAAGTGGGGCTGTGTTAACCTCCCTCCCCTACTACCAGTGATGAATCACCCAGGCACACCTATCCCTCTATTTTCTGCTACCTGTAAGGAATAAACAAAGTGCTGTTGTGTAGCCATTTTAGTTATATCTCCATGCACGTCATTTTAACACACTAGGCCGCTGTGCACTTTAACCTAGATATATTTTATTCAGCTTCGTCTTATTATTGTTGCAATAACCGTTTTTACGGTCTTGTTTTATTTTCTGTTTATCTAACTGTTTTTGCCAAGGCCAGCACTCTGTTCTCAAACAAGACATTCTTGATCACTCTGTGCTTCTTCCAATGCTACAGCACGGTACATTGATGGTGAACGTGGTAGAAGTTTAGCCTCCAACATTCGTAGAAAATACACATCCTTACGTAGGAACATTTTCTCAGAACATCAGTTGTGTTGTTATAAAAACATTTCCTTGTCTCTTACACGTTAGAGGGAGATTCCAGCCAGTGAACCACGATTGTTTGCCGATTGCTGAATGCTTTGCTTCAGATGCTAACGCAGACTGCAGGCCTTTGCTCAGGTATGGGGGTTGATGTCTTCCCAGGGGAACCTGAAGGGCATAATTAGAGCTTAACATGCTGTGCTCGATCATAACCTAGGTAGGAATTAGTCCACCGATAATCGTGACAATATGATAGTGTTATTTTTATGCTTCATTCTTCTCGTCACAATTTTAATACTGTCATGTTGTGTCGTCCTGGTTATTGCAGCTCAAGCTTTGCTCTCTAAGATGCAGTTGTTTTATTAAACTCATTATTGATACATATACTGCTTCTGTTTGTCATTTATATATGAGACTGAATTATAAATGAGAGAAACAGATGAGACCTGAGTGACCACGACTTCCCTGAGACGCCAAGTATGTCATGCGCTCGGCAGCCCAGTCATCACTATCCTAGAGATGAGGCACTGCTAGTTAGCCGGAGCAAAACCCGGATTGGAGCGACAGGTGTCACCCGCAGTGGGTTAGACTTAGGGCCTGATTCTAACTTTGGAGGACGGTGTTAAACCGTCCCAAAAGTGGCGGATATACCACCTACCGTATTACGAGTTCCATAGGATATAATGGACTCGTAATACAGTAGGTAGTATATCCGCCACTTTTGGGGCGGTTTAACACCGTCCTCCAAAGTTAGAATCAGGCCCTTAGTCTCCCACACCGCAGGCGATTCTGCCGCTCAAAATCCAGTAGTCTCATTAGAATAATGAGAGCCTACCCGACAGTGCAACTGTCAACTACACCCACATTGTGACCCAGGAAGAGGTTGCAGGCACCAAATAGGGCAGGAAAATGCCAAATTCCTAAAAGTGGCGTTTTCAAAATGTGTAAATTAAAATTGGAGTTTACCATAAAAATGTTGTTAGGCTTTTTCATCCTTGGCGTGGTCTCTCTTATTATTATTAACTTATTGCCTCTGTTCCCCAGGTTGTTGATGTTTGCTGGACTCTCATTTTGCTGTTTTTGTTACTCTGGGCACTTTACTGCTAATCAGTGCTAAAGTGCAAGTGCTCCTTTACAAAATGTGTATTTAATTGGTTTATCCATGATTAGCATATTTGATTTACAATTAAGTCCCTAGTAAAGTGCACTATAGGTGCCAGGGCCTGTAAATCAAATGCTACTAGTGGGCCTGCAACACTGGTTGTGCCACCCACATAAGTAGCTCTGTAATCATGTCTCAGACCTGCCACTGCAGTTTTAACTGTAAATTCGACTTGGCAAGTGTACCCACTTGCCAGGCCTCACCCTTCCCTTTTCATACATATAAGACACCCCTAAGGTAGGCCCTAGGTAGCCCATGGGCAGGGTGCAGTGTATGGTTAAGGTAGGCATATATTGTATTGTATTTTATATGTCCTGACAGTGAAATACTGCTAAATTCGGTTTTCACTGTTGCAAGGCCTATCTCTCTACTAGAACTAGTGACACAAAGGGGTCCGGGGTATAGCCTGTACATTCCAATGAGCCATCTGTGCTAGGAGGCTGGGGAGGAGTGGTCGCTCACACCTGAAAGGGCTGTGCCTGCCCTTAAACAATGCAGACTCCAACCTCCTGGTATGTGTCTGAGGCCTTGCCTGGGCAAGGTAGTATTTCACAAACAAATGAGAATTTTCTTTGAAGTAAGCCTACTTCAGAGGCAAAATAGTTATAAGAAGAGGACCCAAAACCACAGACTTTAGACACTTCTTGGGGTAGACACTCTACCTCAAAGACTCTTCTGGACAATAAACCTGCTGGTGAAGAATCCCTGAACCAGACCTGCCAAGAGGAACTGCCTGGCTGCCCAAAGGACTCACTAGGACTGCTTTTCTGACAAGGACTGCTGCCTTGCTGTTGCCCTGCTGCCTTGCTGCTCCCTGGCTGTACTGAGAAGTGCTCTCCAGAAGGCTTGGATAGAGCTTGCCTCCTGTTCCCTGAAGTCTCAGGACCAAAAAGACTTCACTCCTGCAAGTGGACTGCAGCGAAAATTCAAGGCACAGCCTGCTAAAAACGACGCACAGCCTGCCCGTGGTGCGAAATGCCCCGCACGCCGAACCGGGACGACGCAGCGCGACTTCACAAGGAGAAGATCGACGCAGTGCCTGCGTTGCGACCGGAACTTCGATGCACAGCACACCGGATTGACGCACAGCCGACTCAGGATGACTCAGCCTGAATTCCAGATAGGAATCGACGCAGCGCCTGCCGTGCAGGAGTAAATGCCACGCAACGCTGTAGGAGGATGGCCTGGCTTATAGTGGGTGCCTGATGATACTTACACCTTGTGCCAGGTCCAGTTATCCCTTATTAGTAGATTAGTAGTGTTCTAGCAGCTTAGGCTGATAGAGGTAGCTATAGCAGAGCAGCTTAGGCTGAACTAGGAGACATGCAAAGCACCTACTATACCACTTATATCATAGCACTATATCATAAGAATCACAATACTCAGAGTTACTAAAAAATAAGGGTACTTTATTCTAGTGACAATGTGCCCAAAATATCTCAGAGGATATACTCCCTCCGGAGGTCAGTAAAATACACAAAATATACACACAAACCAAAATCAGGTAAGTAAACAGTTAGAAAAGTTGTGCAAACACTGTAGAATACAATAGGATGCAATAGGCCTAGGGGCAACACAAACCATATACTTAGAAAGTGGAATGCGAACCACTTAGGGACCCCAGGCCTAGTGTAGTGTGTAGAGGGTCGCTGGGAGTGTAAGAAAACACTAAGGGTATCCAAGGTACCCCACCCCACGACTTTGAAAAGTAGGAGTAAAGTTAACCTACTTCCCTAGAAACACACTAAAGCCGTGATAGGAGATTCTGCAAAGACCACAACTGACTGCAAAGCACTGAAGATGGATTCCCGGACCTGAGGACCTGCAGAGGAAGAGGACCACGTCCAAGAGTCACGAAAGTGTCCTGGGGGGCAGGAGCCCACTAAACCCCGGATAAAGGTGCAAAATGGCTGCCTTTGGGTGGAAGAAGCTGAAGATTCTGCAACAACGGAAGATGCCAGGAACTTCTCCTTTGCACAGAATATGTCCCATGGTATGCTGGAGGATGCAGAGTTGTTTCCATACAGAAAGACCACACACAAGCCTTGCTAGCTGCAAAGATCACGGTTGAAGAAAATTGGTGCTGCCCGGGCCCAGAAAAGAACAGGAGGTCGCCCCTTGTGAGAGGAGCCAGAGGGGGCACTCAGCAATACAGAAAGCCCATGCAAAAGAAGGCAGCAACCACGGAAGTACTTGAACACAGGTTCAAGAAAATTGAGCATGGTAGTCATCTCAACACTACAAAGGAGGGTCCCACAAAGCCGGTGGTCAACTCAGTGAGTTGAGCAATGCAGGACAGAGTGCTGGGGACCTGGGCTGTGCTGTGCATGAAGGATTCCTTGCAAAAGTGCACAGAAGCCCAAGCAGCTGCAGTTCACGCAGTACACAGGATTACTGTCTGACGTGGGGAGACAAGGCCTTACCTCCACCAAATATATGGACATATGGACCACTGGACCAGCTTGGATCCAGCTCCTGTGTTCCAGGGACCATGCTTGTCACAATGAAAGGGGAACTAGAGGACCGGTGATGCAGAATTTTGGTGCCTGCGTTAGCAGGGGGAAGATTCCATCAACCCATCGGAGATTTGTTCTTGGCTTCCAGTGCAGGGTGAAGGCAGACAGTCCCCAGAAGCATGCACCACTAGGAAACATTCAAGAAAGCCAGCAGGATTAGGCGCTACAATGTCGCTGGTAGTCTTCTTGCTACTTTGTTGCAGTTTTGCAGGCGTCCTGGAGCAGTCAGCGGTCGATTCTTGGCAGAAGTCGAAGAGAGAGATGCAGAGGAACTCTGGTGAGCTCTTGCATTCGTTATCTGAAGAGAAGCCCACAGGAGAGACCCTAAATAGCCCTCAGAGGAGGATTGGCCACCTAGTCAGGTAAGCACCTATCAGGAGGGGTCTCTGACGTCACCTACTGGCACTGGCCACTCAGAGGCCTCCATTGTGCCCTCACACCTCTGCATTCAAGATGGCAGAGGTATGGGATGCACTGGAGGAACTCTGGGCACCACCCCTGTGGTGGTGATGGTCACTCTCCTTTCCTTTGTCCAGTTTCGTGCCAGAGCAGGGGCTGGGGGATCCCTGAACCGGTGTGGACTGGCTTATGCCAGGAGGGCACCATCTGTGCCATTCAAAGCCTTTCTAGAGGCTGGGGGAGGCTACTCCTCCCAAGCCCTTAACACCTATTTCCAAAGGGAGAGGGTGTAACACCCTTTCTCAGAGGAAATCCTTTGTTTGGCCTTCCTGGGACTGGGCTTCCCAGACGCCAGGAGGGCAGTAGTCTGTCTGTGGGTTGGCAACAGGGCTAGCTGCAGTGAAAACCCCAGAGAGCTGATTTGGCAGTACCTGGGGTCCATGCTGAAGCCCCGGGGATGCATGAGATTGGCACCCCAATACCACATTTGGCATGGGGGGACAATTCCATGATCTTAGACATGTTACATGCCCATGTTCGGAGTTACCATTGTAAAGCTACATATAGATATTGACCTATATGTAGTGCACACGTGTAATGGTGTCCCCACACTCACAAGGTCTAGGGAAATTGCCCTGAACTATATGGGGGTACCTTGGCTAGTGCCAGGGTGCCCTCACACTTAGTAACTTTGCACCTAACCTTCACTAAGTGAGGGTTAGATATATAGGGGACTTATAAGTTACTTAAGTGCAGTGTAAAATGGCTGTGAAATAACATGGACGTTATTTCACTCAGGCTGCAGTGGCAGTCCTGTGTAAGAATTGTCTGAGCTCCTTATGCGTGGCAAAATAAATGCTGCAGCCCACAGGTATCTCCTGGAACCCCAATACCCTGGGTACCTAGGTACCATATACTTGGGAATTATAAGGGTGTTCCAGTGTGCCAATCAGAATTGGTAAAAATGGTCACTAGCCTGCAGAAGAGAGAGCATAAGCACTGAGGTTCTGGTTAGCAGACCCTCAGTGACACAGTTAGGCACTACACAGGGAACACATTCAGGCCACAAACTATGAGCACTGGGGTCCTGGCTAGGAAGATCCCAGTGAGACAGGCAAAAACAAACTGACACACAAGTAAAAATGGGGGTAACATGCCAGGCATGATGGCACTTGACCAACAATAAAAAAAGAGAGAGGAGTCTGGTAAGACAGACAGGACCCTTTAACAACCAAGACAGAGGACACAATAATTGGGATCTGGTCCTTTTTGATCCCTTTCAAGAGTGAAAAGATTTTGCATATGCTTCAGACAATCCTTTCAGGCAGGAGTTCAAAATGTTGTTCCAACAGGAGGGGCAGCAGCCTTCACCCTGAATGTAAAGGAGTCATCCCTGCCCATTAGGTTGACGGGTCTAACAAAGAGGTCTACTCTGAAATTTCCCACTTCATTAAAAAGTGGGCTGCTTCTGGAGCACTAATTCAAAGTGGCCTTCAGAAACTTTAGTCAGGGCAAAAGTAACTTTCTAAAAGTTCCTTATTAAAAATCCAACTTCACCAATTAATTATTTTACTAGTTAAAATGAGTGGTTTGATTATTCTTCCTAACTAATCCCAAACCTGAGCGGTCATTATTAATATTTTAATCTGTACTTCCAGGCCTGCCACAGTGAAAATAGCATTTGGGGCCTGGCCACTTGAGGGACATAGTGACATTAATTTTCCACATGTCCTGCTTTTAAATATCATGCATCCTATCTTGTGGGCAACAACACCTACATGGGGTTGATTAGTCACATTTGAAAGGTAGGCATTTGACTATATTTAAAAGGGTTATTTTGTTATATCATACTGCCGGTTTTGCACTGCAGCAGTCAGACTGACGTGGTAGGCCTGAAGCCATGTTTCTTAGTCCCACTCTATCAATGGTACAATAAGTGCTGCAGTCCACAGAGGCATTTAACTTCCAGGACCTGGGTGCAATTTATGTAGCATATACTGGGGACTTATAGGTGAGATAACTGTGTGCGCTGTGTCAATTACAAAAAAAAAGAAAGTCACAATGTTGTAAGGG
Organism: Pleurodeles waltl; assembly: GCF_031143425.1. Taxonomy (NCBI): domain Eukaryota; kingdom Metazoa; phylum Chordata; class Amphibia; order Caudata; family Salamandridae; genus Pleurodeles; species Pleurodeles waltl. The sequence goes on from NC_090442.1 coordinate 118,211,904, forward strand.
GGAGCACAGTCAGTTTACTCTTGTTTAGGAGGATTCACAGTGCACAGAGTTATGAGACAAGCAAAAATAGGGCCCAGGTGAAAAATCAGGGATGGCCACATAGAAAAGGGAGATTTCCTGTATTTCCATAAAAAAAGAAACACATAGATAGATATCACACAAATTAGGAAACAGGTGGCTTGGAATACATAATGAATGCCAAATGATTGATGTGATGGATGAGAGGAGACTAGGCAATCTTGGTATTTTTAATGTTTTGGATCTTCTGAGTGCATGTTTCTTTGTGTATCTGGGAGTAATAACTAAAATGAATGTAGTTAATGGTACTTACTCCAGATTATGCTCCTCACTCTGAGACCTCACACAACAATTTTACCTTAACTCTCAAACATTGTTCTTTTCTTTTCTAATTCAACAGGTCTTCTCTTATACAAGGAGCATGCTTAGCCCTACTGTTCTGTAGTTCCTTGCTCCCAAGATCAAATTTCCAGATTTTAGGCAGTGCTAGTAATAGTTACCCTTAGGGGCATATTTACAAGAAAGTGGCGCATCAGCTCTGATGTGGCATTTTTCTTGTGTTACCCTGCGCCCCCCTTCCATCACAATGGTAGCGCTGTATTTACTATACAGCACACCATGACGCATGTTAGCATATAATGGATTAGTGCCATAAATGATGGCAGTAGTCAAGCAAAGCACAGGGAGGCTCATAGGTTATTATGGGAGCAACACTTTAACGCCTGTCCTGAGTAGGCATTAAAAATGATGGAAAATATGGCACAGTGAAATCTTGAGCCACCAGGGAAGAGGCCAGAGCCTGGAATGATCTCTGTTGGGCCACCATGCCAGAATGAATGCCCTCCAGGAATGTATTTGTTTGTTGCAAATGCCCTGCCAGCCCCTGGATGGCATTCACTATGGTTGACTGCCCAACAGAGATGGATCGCAGGAGGTCAATAGCCTCCTCACTCAGGGCAGTGGCGCTAACTAGGGCAGGGCCTGAGGTGCCTGGGGCGGAGGAGATACCCACCCTCCTGGGTGTGCGGGCACGGGAAACTCGCTGATGGGCTACTGGGAGGGTGGTCCTGGTACGGGGAGTGGCGCTGTACCTGTAGTTGGGGTGGCCACAGAGCTGTCCGCCACCACTAGGGAGCTTTCATCGGAGGAGGTATCACTTTCGGACTGTCTCCTCCTGTCAACGCCGTGGTGCTCTCCTCGCCCTCCATCCCACTGGTGCCCTCCCCGTCTGTGGATTCGGCCTCATGGGCCCTGTGGGATGCAGATCCCTCCTTCGCCGGTGCCTCTGCTCCTCCGCCAGATGATGTGGACAGGATGACAAAATAAAAAGAGGGGGAAGAGACAAAGGATACACTTGGTCAATGGCAGCAACAATACCACTGTTGGCATACATGACACACTCACACACAGGGAACAGCCCTACACACTAGGCAAAGCACTACCAGTCTCAATGCTAGTCACCAGCCCATGGACAGGAATGCCTAACCCCAATTGCAGCATACCTGAAACCTCCTGTCCAGTAGTGGATGCCCACTAACTTGGTTGGAGGTGGAGTTAATCAGCCCCTGCCCAACACTGAACCTACCCTGCAATGTCCGGGCTGGCCTAGGGGCACCAACAGTCCCACATCCCCCATCCGGATACCACCCCACCACGTAAAAATAGTATTTTGGGAAACTGTACTCATCCCCTTCTGGCTGCTGTGATGCCTCAAGCACCCATCCAGCTCTGGATAGGCCACCGCCAGTATGCAGAACATCAAGGGGGTCAGGGTTTGACAGGCACCCCTTCCTCGTTGGGAGGCCATCCCCAGCTGGGCCTCTGCCGTCTTCTGTGCCCAGCGTCTCATGTCCTCCCACCGTTTGTGACAGTGGGTGCTCTGCCTGCCGTAGACCCGCAGGGTCCGCACATCCTTGGAGTTGGCACGCCATATACCCTTTTTCTGATGGGTGCTAACCTGCAGAGGAAATACACATAGAAAAAGGGTATCAGTCATAACATCCGGCCTGTTACTCTAATGGGCCACCATATCCCTCCCATCCCCCTGTGCACATACATTGCCCACCATATATGCAGCATGCTGCCCAGGACCCATCAACCACCCCCCTTACACGAGGCCCTCACATACAGCACTCCATGCATTCATGCCCCATGCATCGTGCCCACAGTGTACTCACCTGTTGGTCTGGAGGCCACTACAGCATTCAGGACTGGGGCAGGACCCCATCCACCAGTCTCTCCAACTCCACAGCGGTGAAGGCAGGGGCCCTTTCCCCAGTGATTTGAGCCATGGTCGGTTACAGACACAGGTCACAGCAGCATTTGCAGTGTAGGTCCTCTCCTGTTGAAGGTCAGGTAGCAAGTGAGAGAACCGTCACCGCCGGTGTACATCACCATTGTCTACTGTAACCCATAGGGCTCAATGACAACCAATGAGGAGTTGCACGGCGGTACTCGACCGCATCATGCAACGGCGCGCAACGTCAGCGGCATTACCTCATTTCCACATGTCCCTCCTAACAGGACAGGTGGGCGTCATTTCAGGAGGGGGGGGGCAGGCCATGGCACCTAACTGCGTCACAGCACACATAGGCACCATTTTGCCCTAAACAACAACATACTGTTTCTGTCACAACTTGCAATGCATTGTATATTTTGGAAATGTTGAATACTGACCAGATGCTCATCGTTTTGCCCCCTAGATTACAACCGCTGCGGTTGAATAGAAGATGGAGACATCCCTCTGTGTACAGGCCCCTGGTGGACTTGGCAACAATGGAGGACGGGCACATTATCCTCACCTACAGACACAGACAGCTCCACAATCCAAGAGCTGTGTGCCTAATTGGAGCCAGACTTGATCTCTGCTATCCGTCACCCCACTGGGATCCCCCCTCTTGTGCAAGTCCTATCAGTGCTCCACTTCTTGGCAACTGGCTCCTTCCAAGTGACAGTGGGCTTAGCAGCAGGAATGTCTCAACAGGTGTTCTCAATAGTGCTGACCAGAGTGTTGTCTGCCCTGATGAAACAAATGCACAGCTACATTCTTTTCCCCCAGGTGGAGGATTTGGCCACAGTGAAAGCTGACTACTATGCAATGGGACATATCTCCAACATCATTGGGGCAATTGATGGTACACATATTGCATTTGTCTCCCCCCTCAGAAATGAACAGGTGTTCAGAAATTGAAAGATCTTTCACTTGATGAATGTGCATATAATGTGCCTGGCGGACCAGTACATCTCCCACGTCAGTGCAAAGTATCCTGCATCTGTGTTCGATGCCTTTATCCTGAGGAATAGCACCATCCCATATGTGATGGCTCAACTCCAGAGGCACAGGTTGTGGCTAATCGGTGAGCACATGGTCCCCACCCAGTATGCCACTGCCTCCCTCATGGTGTTGGCCATGTCTGCCGGCACCCCTGCAATGGTGACCAGGATGGTGTGGATGTCCCTCAGGTCCTCCCTGATCCCTAGGTACTGTCCTTCCTGCAGCCACTGGGTCTCCTGCAACTTGGCCAGTATCTGGCCCATCATCTCCTGGGAATGGTGGTATGCTCCCAGGATGTTGGTGAGTGCCTCGTGGAGAGTTGGTTCCCTGGGCCTGTCCTCCCCCTGTCACACAGCAGTCCTCCCAGCTCTTGACCCTGTCCACAACTCTCTGCCATAGCTTAATCTTCCTAGTGATGGGTGTCTGCTGCACCTGTGATCCAAACAGCTGTGGCTCTACCCGGATGATTTCCTCTACCATGACCCTTAGCTCCTCCTCTGAGAACCTGGGGTGTCTTTGTGGTGCCATGGGTGTAGTGTGAGTGGTGTGTATGAGGGTGTGTGGGGTGATGTGTTGGGGGTGTGCTGTGAGGTGCGTGGATGGTGTATGGGTGATACTGTTCTGTGGCTCTGGTTGTGTGGGTGCTCTTGCCGTATCTCTCTGTAGTGACAATTTTTGTTAGTCGTAAAGGGATGTGGATATTATGGGTGTGTGTTTGATAGTGGTGGGGGTGTGTGGGTGTGGTGTGTGTATGTGTGTCAGGTGTGTGTGATTTGAATTGTTCAATGTGGTGTTGTTTTGTATGTGTGTGTGTATTTTGAGCGCAGCTGTATTTACCGCCAATGGTTTGCCGCAGTGATTCATGCGTCATAATGTTGTGGGCATAGTTTTGCTGGCGTAATGGTGTGGGTTTTGCTACCGCCATTTTATGACTGACCTTTGGGTTAGCACACTTATGTGTGTGTCTGCATAGTGACAGATTGCTATGTGTGCGTCATAATATGGGTAGCGGTAAACCGCCGTAGTGGCGATATGTTGGCGGCAGTCAGCATGGCGGTAAGCGGGACTTACCGCCAATGTCATAATGAGGGCCATAGTGTATACACTACATCACCCACTCCAGCACTGTCCACCTCAACCAGCGCATCGAACACACACATACATGTACTGACTCACCCACACAACTGGAAGCACAACATGACAGGTACAGGTCTCCTTGTAATGTGCACACATGGACAGTTGACAAGTGTGATTGTACCATCCTTCTGTTGCCAGCATTCATTTTGCAATGAATACTGACGCGAGAATGACAGTTGTGTATGTGTGTGACGTGTGTAAGGTACCAATGTGTCCCCATCCATGTTTAACCCAATCATATCACTGTAAATTAAAAAAATTATTTTAACATGTATATGAGGGCATGGTCCCGAGCTCACATAGGGTGACCACACATCATAAACAGGCAATGCAGAATGCAGTTTCCTTACATTTTAGTCTGATGATGTGAGATCGTGTTTTCTCTGAGGTCCAGTTGCAGCAGCATCAGAAGGTTTTGTGCAGTCGAAAAGTTGAAGTTGATTCTGGAAAAAAGGTAAGTTGTCATCCCATTTCCCCCCCAGTATTTAACTCAAATGTGGAGGTCGGACCACCACAGATGACTTGGCGGTAAGGAACATCCAAATCTGCATAGCGGTAAGGGTAGCTGGTGTTCCGCAGTCCTATGGTGCCATCAATGCAGATATAAATCCATGGTGGAGTCGGTGAGACACATGCAGGTCATTCACTAAGGGGATGCCAACATTTAAATCAGACAGGCGGATCACCAAGTTGGCAGACAGGTTTTCAGTCAGGAAACTGACAGCAGGACCGTTACTGCAAAGATCTAAATCAAAGTCTAAGAATAAAAAGGACCAGACCAGGTGTTATACAATTCCTACGAATCAAGTGTATTTGGTCAGCATAAACATCAGGGTATAGGGACTCAGACCACATATACCATCAGGAAATGTTGACATGGTTTCTAGCTAGCTCCCAGTGCACCACCTGAACACCTAAACACACCAGGATTTAAGATGGTATTTGCAAACGTGAACATGACTACTTAGATTTCAAAGGAAATTGTGGAAATAGATCTACATTTTGTTCTCACTCTGTGTGAGCAAGATGAAACACAGGAATGATGCAGAAATGTCTTTTAGAACATTTAGGCCCTGATTTAAGTAAAATGATGTACAACTGTGCTAGTGCAAATTTCCTGCAACATGATTCCAGTGTCCCTACATATAACTGAAGCACTTCCATTTACCTTCTTCCTCAATCTGCAGCAAAAAATGAAAAGTTGGCATTTATCATTGGTCAAACTGCAATGTGGAGCGGGTGATCCCAAAAGTTTTGGAAAATTGCATAACTGGTCTACATCTGACAAGAGCAACTGTAATATACATATATATATATATATATATATATAAGTATGTATATATATATATACATATATATATATTTTTTTACATAAATATATATGCTACAGATGAATATTTATTTTGGATACTGTTAAAGACTTGCCGGTTTGTTGAAAACCTCGCTTAGAAAAGGACTTTAAAATGCAACAGCGCCTCCAATTTGAATAATCTCTAATGGAATGGTTGTCTTATTTACTTTAAGTCCTTTCGGCTTGAAGAAGGGAAGGCAGTAACCACATTTATTCACTGCTGTAGTTTTCACTGAAAGGATCGGAGACAGCAACGAAGCATGGTAGAAAGACGAACCTGATTCCAACAGACGAGCAAAGTAATATAAAATGAAGATACAACGTACAGTTGTGTGTGTTATTATTACAGTATGGTTTCAGTATTCAAAGCCCTATCTACCTAACCATGAGGACGGGACGCATGAAGACCTCAAGGAAAGTCGGGTCCTAGCGTTGAGGAGGGAGTTGGTGCCAGGTAGCCCCGTGCTGCAGGAGAAGCACTCCCCCACAGCAGCACAATCTTCAGAGCAGATACCAAGCAGGAGGAGGACGAGGAGGGGGCACAGGCGCCCCCGACTCCTTCCATGGCCCTCCTTGCAGCGGCCCGGGGACTCGCATGTGTGGTCACTGCTATTATGCAAATAGTGCAATTGTGGCCCATAGTCATAAGAGAAAAATACCCAGTAATTACTGAAACATGTTTGTTTGGTACAGTGAAGCATTGATGCATTTACACATAATTCCTTCAAAACAAGTAACTGAGTGGTATTTATCACTCCCGATAAATTCCGAGTCGGATGGTATCCGGTGCAATGAATATCACAGTAATTACCAAGCCATAGTGTGGTAATGCAATGTCAGGTAAAAGGGCCCCTGCGCCCTCTGCTGTCAGGTCACGTTATGAACACAGGTCGTGAATTGGTGTATCGGGGAGACTTTGACAAGAGGTGTACAGATGGCAGCTCACTTAAGGATGAGTGTGCACCAAGCAGGAAAGTAACACAACTAAACCAAGACTACAGTGAAAAGGGTGTTAGAGCCAAGATTTGCGTTAAATTAAAAGCACAATAGCGGCATGTCCCCAACAATGAAGAAACAACTTACAACCAAACAGTACGAAGCACGTAATAGTGACATGCCCCAAACAGCGAAGACACATCGGGCCAGATGTAGCAAAGGATTTGCGCGTCGCAAACGGCGAAAATCGCCGTTTGCGAGGCGCAAATGCCTCTTTGCTATGCAGAAATGCATATTGCGAGTCGGGACCGACTCGCAATATGCATTTCAGAATCGCAAATAGGAAGGGGTGTTCCCTTCCTATTTGCGATTCGGAGTGGTATGCAATACCATTTGCGACCGCATATGCGGTCGCAAATGGTGTCGTAGTTACCATCCACTTGAAGTGGATGGTAACCCACTCGCAAATTGGAAGGGGTCCCCATGGGACCCCTTCCCCTTTGCGAATGGACCCAAAACTATATTTTCAGGGCAGGTAGTGGTCCAAGGGACCACTGCCTGCCCTAAAGAAATACCAAAACTAAAGTTTTTTTTTTTTTTTTAAGTGCAGCTCGTTTTCCTTTAAGGAAAACGGGCTACACTTAAAAAAAAAACTGCTTTATTGATAAAGCAGTCACGAACATGGAGGTCTGCTGACGACAGCAGGCCTCCATGTTTGCGAGTGCCTAGACTCGCTATGGGGCCGCAATTTGCGACCCACCTCATTAATATTAATGAGGTGGGTCATTGAGACCCCATAGCGGCTCGCAGACGGTGTCTGAGACACCGTACTGCATACCAATTTGCGAGTTGCAAATTGCGAGTCGCATGGACTCGCAATTTGCAAGTCGCAAATTGGCATTTTGCTACATCTGGCCCATCATGTGGCTATTAAAAAAAAGCATTTAGAATGCAATGGTCTCGTGTTTGCTCGAATTAGAGCTGTTAGAGATGTAAATTAATGCCATTGGAAAAGCACATTAGTCAGAAAGCCAAAAACAAAAAGTACTAAGAATGCAATGATCTTGTGTTTGCTCGAGTTAGAGCTCGTAGCGTTGTGAATTACTGACTGGACTTTTTTTCCCACACAGACTGAAAATAACAAGCGGAAGAGAGTGAGAGCGAGCTGGCCCTGGAAAAGCTACCCTCTGCTGTTGGTTTCTGTTTACAGAGGGAGCTGGCTGGGAGGAGGGACTGAACAAGCACCCACAGTGTAAGACACACAGGCAAATGCTGATAAAAAAGTCCCTTACCGAAGAGATAAACAGGACATAGCGTAATTATACAGTACTTTGTGCTGCTCCCAAAGAGATAAAGGCAGGACAAAGAGGCAGAACTTACCACTAGCAAGCAAGGATTTTTGAAGGACACTGGAACCAACAAGTGAAAACGCTGGAACTCACAGTATAGGATACTTAATAGTATACAGCAGGTCGAACGCTAACGTTTGACCTAAAAATTAAGCACTATGGTGCTGAGTAAAAGGTTAGCGACAAAACAAATGATGCTAACAATTGCGACATGCTAGAAAGAAAAATGACGCTAATGCTGCAATGGCGTTAGAATGTTTTGCAGCATGTTTTTTGAGGCAAATCATGTTAGTGCCATATTTAGAAAAATTAGCACAGAAAAAAGTGTGCGCAAGAAAAAAAAATAGAGAGACAAGACGGAGAATGCAGGCCTGGAGAGACCCCAGAATGACCCCGATGAACCCAGTACAAGCCAGGATGGACCAGCAAAGTCCCAGGAGAAGGAGAAAAGGAAGTGGAAGTGTCGCTTTAGTAAGGAGGAAAATGACATCTTGGTCAGAGAGGTGACAGAGCACCAACACCAGCTCTTCATCACCTCCAAATTGCCAATAGGCAGGAGAAAGGCTATATGGCAGGCAATAGTAGATAAAGTCAACAGTGTGGAGGAGGTGAAGAGGACTATCACTGATTGTATGAAGTGCTGGCGTGATTGCAAGTGAAGAACTAAAGAGAACTTAGCCAGGAACTGAAAGGCAGCACTGCAGACTGGGGGGGTGGGGGAGTCCTGCACCCCAGGAGGACCTGGATGAGCTGGAGGAGATGGTGGCAGCCGTTATCCAGGAGGAGCTGGTCACCGGAATTGCAGGACAGTACAGCGCAGACTACCAAGACCTACCACAAATGCACAGTAAGTTCAGTTGGGGATTATCTGGAAATTTACAAATGGCAGAAGGGGGAGGCACTATGGACACACTGAATGTATTCAAAAGGGTCACATCGGGACACATAGGCCCTCATTACAACATTGGCGGTAAAAGCTGCTTACCGCCGTGCAGAACACCGCCAACACACTGCCGCGGCCGCAGAATTCCACCACAGCTATTATGACCCACAGCACGGAATCCGCCAAAATTCAGACACCCACACAAGTCCGCCACACCAAAGGTCAGTGATAAACTGGCGAAAACAAATCCTCCATCGTCACGCCAACAGAAATACGCCCACACTATCACGACACATGAATCCACGCGGCGGTCTTTCAACCGCGGTATTCCATTGGCGGTACACACCGCCACGCTCAAAATACACACACATTTACAAAACACAACCACATTTGACAATTCGAAATACACACAACTGATACACATACACACACCACTCCCACACACCCAATACAATATAAAACACACACCCACATCACCCACAAACCCCTACTACCACAATTACCGAGAGAAGGCTAGAGAGAGACACTACAAACTACTACCAAGCATCCACAGGCACACAATACCATCACCCACATAACTTCCACGCACCTCACACAACACACCACTAAATATCACCCCACTTATCACTACACACACCACCCCACACATCACCCACACCACCCCATGGCACGGCAAAGACACCCCAGGTTCTCTGAGGAGGAGCTCAGGGTCATGGTGGAGGAAATCGCCGGGTAGAACCACAGCTATTCGGAGCACAGGTGCAGCACACCTCCATAGCTAGGAAGATGGAGCTATGGCGAAGAATAGTGGACAGGGTAAACGCAGTGGGATAGCACCCAAGAAATTGGAATGACATCAGGAAGAGGTGGAAAGACCTAAGGGGGAAGGTGCGTTCCGTGGACACCACCTTGCGGTTCAGCGGACTGGCGGCGGACCCCCACCTCCTCCCCCACAAGTAACAACATGGGAGGAGCAAGTCTTGGCGATTGTGCATCCTGAGGGCCTCGCAGGAGTAGATGGAGGAATGGACTCTGATAAGTCAAAGCTTTACTATTATATCCCCCACCCTACTTGCATGCCATCACATACCCCCTCCCCCACCCCCATCACTCCTACTCCTCACAAATGTCCCAACATCACAAACCACACAGCCCTGCATGCAGCAACAAAGCATGGACACCCATCACCAAAGCATGGCCACTGCACATACCCGTACAACCCCCTAAACCACCATCACACAAGGTCCCACACAGGAATGCAAGCACTGGGGTACACGGTCACCCACCTATTTCACACCATGGCACACACAGATGTAATAAACATCCTTTAATACCCCTGCAGGACCCTACCCAACGTCACCGGGCAGGAGGGTCCACACATGTCCACAACACCAACAGAAGAGACCCACAGTGATGACAGCAGCTCTGTCCAACTGGATCTAGATGACTAGCCCGGCCCATCGGGGACCTCGGGACAGTCGGTTCCCATCACACAGTCACAGGCCACTACAGACCTTCCCCCCTCTTGAAACACCAGCACAGCACACAGCCAGCGGCCCCATACCTCTGTCCCCAGGACACATCAAGCAGCAGTGTGCCCACCACTACAGGGAACCCAGGCTAACCCACCACCCCAACAACAATAGGGACCTGGGGGCAGTGGTAGTGGGCGCACCGTCCAGGGGACGGAGGCCCAGGAACACAGGGGAACTGGGAGGGCTGCTGTGCGACAGGGGGAGGACAGGCCTAGGGAACCCACTCTCCACGAGGCCCTCTCCTTCATCATGGGATCCTACCACCACTCCCAGGAGACGATGGTACTGGCCAAGTTTCAGGAGAAACAGCGCCTGCAGGAGGATCAGTATTTGGGCTTCAGGGAGGAACTCAAAACCATCAATTCCACCCTGGGCACCATCGTAGAGGTGCTGAAGGAAGTACTCAACACCAGGAGGGATACTGTGGCACAACAAGGGGCCCCTGACACTAGCATGGACGATGAACTGCCCACTACCTCCGCTGGTGCTAGTGGACAGGAGGCACCGCCACAGGACCACCACACCAGCACCCCACCACCTGCAGAGGGAGAACCACCCCGCAAACGGTCCCTGAGATCCAGGACAAAGACAGAGAACAATGGCAAGACCCCTGCCAAGAAATGAGACCACCCTGAATGTCATCTTTCTGTCCCACTTTGTCACCCTGTCCATCCTCAAACTGCCCAAGCTCCACTTCCTATGCCCATTTGGGCAATGCACCTGTGAGACTAATAGACTGGACTCTGCCATGGACATTCCTCCACCATCACCCCTCACCATTTTACAACACCCTTCAATATTGAGCACTTAAATAAACACCCTTGAAGCACAAAACAATCTGGAGTCAGTCTGTGATTTGAAAATAGTGTATTATTAATTACAGTGACAAAATGCTCTTTCAATTGTAATGTCAACATACCTATGTCACACAGCTCCAGTCCATGAGGAAACAAAGCAGATGTCACACAGTGGGACCCACTTCAATGAATTCGTAAGGGAAAGTGACAACTCAGTGACCATACACTGGGTGAAAACGACAGACAGTAGAGAGGTAGCAGTGTGAAAGTACATGTAGTAGGCAGGTCCGTATTCTTACCTGTGTCTCACTGGAAATATTGCAGGATCACCGAGTTCCTGTTGTCCATGTCCTCTTCTTCTGCTTCCTCGTCTTCACTGTCCACAGGCTCCACAGCTGCAACAACACAAGTTGTGAAGCATACAGCAGGCCACGTTGATCTGGCACACCTTCTTTGGTGAGTAGTATAGGGATCCACCTGTCATATGGAGGCACCTGAACCTGGCCTTCAGGAGGCCGAAGGTTCGCTCTATAATCCGCCGAGTTCGCCCATGGGCCTCATTGTAGAGTTCCTCTGCCCTTGTCTTGGGATTCCTCACTGGGGTCAGTAGCCATGACAGGTTGGGGTAACCAGAGTCACCTGCAAATGGCGAGGGACAAGTGTTAGACATACACTAACCTGTAGGGATATCCCCAGACACAGACAACCATTCCCACTGACTTGCTTCCAGGTGCTCACCTAATAGTGCCTCTGGAGTTGACCCATCACATAAGCGATGCTGCCATTCCGCAGGATGTAGGCGTCATGCACTGAGCCAGGGAACTTGGCATTAACATGGGAAATGTACTGGTCTGCCAAACACACCATCTGCACATTCATGGAATGATAACTCTTCTGGTTTCTGTACACCTGTTCACTCCTGCGGGGGGGGGAACCAAAGCCACATGTGTCCCATCAATGGCACCTATGATGTTGGGGATATGTCCCAGGGCATAGAAATCACTTTTCACTGTAGGCAAATCCTCCACCTGAGGGAAAACGATGTAGCTCCGCATGTGTTTCAGCAGGGCAGACAACACTCTGGACAACACATTAGAAAACATTGGCTGGAACATCCCTGATGCTATGGCCACTGTTGTTTGAAATGACCCACTTGCAAGGAAATGGAGTACTGACAGCACCTGCACTTGAGGGGGGATTCCTGTGGGATGGCGGATAGCTGACATCAGGTCTGGCTCCAGCTGGGCACACAGTTCCTGGATTGTGGCACGGTCAAGCCTGTAGGTGATGATCACATGTCTTTCCTCCATTGTCGACAGGTCCACCAGCGGTCTGTACAGCGGAGGATGCCGCCATCTCCTCACATGTCCCAGCGGACGGTGCCTATGAAGGACAACAGCAAGCAAAGAGTCAACCAACTCAGAGGTACGTACCCACAGCTTACACATAACGCGAATCATAATCCGAAAAGTGGCCCGTATGATTGTTGAGGCTAGGCCTAGGTATGTGTGATGCAGTTAAAAATTAAGGCATGTGGGCCCCTGAAATGGCGGCTGCCTTACCTGTAAAGTGGGACAATGGGATGTGAGGTAACTGCGCTGGCGTTGTACACCGTTGCGGTAGGTGGTCGAAGACCGCAGCGCAATCCTGCATTGGTTAAGATTGGACCCTATGGGTCCCAGGAGCCAATGACGATGTACGCCGGCGGTGACGGTATGCACCGCTGCGGACGTGACTGCCATTTTCTATCTGTTAAATCACTCGATACCTGATCTTCGACAGGAGAGGACCTACACTGCAAATGCTGCTGTGACCTCGGTCTGGAAGAGACAATGGCTCGAGTGTCTGGGGAAAGGGCCCCTGCCTTCATATCGGAGGAGTTGGAGAAACTTGTGGATGGGGTCCTCCCCCAGTACACGCTACTCTACTGTCCTCCAGACAAACAGGTAAGTACACTGGGAGAATTCTGTATGGGCTATGCCTGTGTGGAGTGGGGTGGATGAAAGATGGGGGGGGAGATTGAGGCGTGCATGAAACGACGATGAGTGCATGTGCCACATGGCAAGGGTAGGGATGCGGGCCAATGACTGTGACAGGGCATTTGGTAATAACATTTCTTTTCCCCCTCTACAATTCATGTAGGTCAGTGCCCACCAGAAAAAAGATATTTGGCGTGCCATCGCCAAGGACGTCCGGACCCTGGGGGTCTACCATAGACGGAGCACCCACTGCCGTAAGAGATGGGAGGACATTCGCCGCTGGAGCAAGAAGACGGCGGAGGCCCAGCTGGGGATGGCCTCCCAACGTGGGAAGGGTGCCCATCGCACCATGACCCCCCTGATGTTCCGGATCCTGGCGGTGGCATACCCGGAGTTGGACGGGCGCTTGGGGGCATCACAGCAGCCACAAGGGGGTGAGTGCACACTCATCCTGCTGATTTTGCGCGCAGTGGAGGTGTCTGGGTGGGGGAGGTGGGCTGTGGGTTTCCCTAGGCCAGGGCGAGTTTAGTAGGCAAGGTCCCTCCGTAAGGCAGGCCATGTGGCACCCCGCCCCACCTGTGTACAGTGCCAAGTACACCTAGTCATGCTCCTGTGTCATCCATGTGTGCAGATGTCATCCATAGCCTTGTAGGCCATGTCCCAGGGATTGAACAGTGGAGCCCAAGTACGCGGCGTAGTGCAGGGGGCTTCTGTGTCTGTCGTGTCCACCAACGGTAGAGGTAATACATGCACCCAACATGTTTTTCTTCTGTCGTCACCCCCTTTTTGTGGTCTCCCTGTCCTTGTGTGCATTAGCATCATCAGGCGGAGGAGCAGTGGCCCCGGAGCAGGAGGGAGCTGCATCCCACATGGACCTGCAGGGCGAGACTACGGACTCGGAGTTCACCAGTGGGACGGGGCGAGGGGAGCTCCACGGCGGGGACAGGAGCTGACACCAGTGACACAGAGCTCCCTTGTGAGATGGCGGCAACATCTGTGCCCCCCGCATTTACAGGTACCTAGCACCTCAGCCACAACATCTCCGGGACCGGTGTTGCCTGTAGTCACCGGAATATGGAGTGCACTGGCTACCAGGGCAGCCAGTGTGTCACGGAGCCACAGCACGGACAGTCCCCCACCTGTCAAGCATCAAAAGTTGGCCACGGCCTGGCGGGAGAGGGAGAAAACTCCAGCCACCAAAGCCGCTCCCAGGGGTCCAGGTGGGAGTGTGGAGTCAGCTGCGACACCTTCCAAGGTGGGGAAGGGCCACAAGAAAGTCAGCAGGTCTGGGAAGAGCAGCATGGCGGAGAAGACCGCCATCATCCGCGCTGCCCAGGAGGCAACCGCCAGCACCAGCCCTGCTGCCCAGGAGGCCACTGCCATCATCCCCGCTGCCCAGGAGGCCACCGCCAGCACCTGCCCTGCTGCCCAAGATGCCACCGCCAGCACCTGCCCTGCTGCCCAGGAGGCCACCGCCATCATCCCTGCTGCCCAGGAGGCCACTGCCAGCACCTGCCCTGCTGCCCAAGAGGCCACCGCCAGCACCTGCCCTGCTGCCCAAGAGGCCACAGCCACCAGCCCCGCTGGGCCAGAGAGGACCGCCAGCACCAGCCCCGCTGGGCCAGAGAGGATCGTCAGCACCAGCCCCTCTGGGCCAGAGAGGACCGCCAGCACCAACCCCGCTGGGCCAGACACGACCGCCAGCACCAGCCCCGCTGGGCCAGAGAGGACCGCCAGCACCAGCCATGCTGGGCCAGAGAGGACCGCCAGCACCAACCCCGCTGGGCCATGAAGGACCTCCAGAAGTTGAATCACTGCAAAGGACCCCGCCGCCACAAGCACCGCTGAACAGGGCACCGCCGCCACAAGCACCGCTGAACAGGGCACCGCCGCCACAAGCACCGCTGAACAGGGCACCGCCACCACAAGCACCGCTGAACAGGGCACCGCCGCCACAAGCACCACTGAACAGGGCACCGCCGCCACAAGCACCGCTGGCCCATAAGCACCAAGGGCACTGACGCTACTCAGTCCGTCACGAGTAGGATGAAGCACTCTGGGCACCAAGCCCCCTCCAGAACCAGTGGAGATTTACATCCACTACCTCAGTCCTTGGCAGGATGAAGCACTCTGGGCACCAAGCCCCCTCTGGAACCAGTGGAGATTTACATCCACTACCTCTGTCCTTGGCAGGATAAGGCACTCTGGGCACCAAGCCCCCTCCAGCACCAGTGGAGACTGTCATCCACTTAAGAGACTGTGGCTTTGCACTCCCCAGGACTGAACAGTGGGCATGTGGCACCTCGTGGATTTGGCGTTGTGCACTCAACCGGCTGAGGTGCCCCCCTTTCCCTCCCCCTGAGGTGCCTGTTTTATTGCTATCTGATGCCCCTACAGTGTTCTCTCCATCATGGTCGGGGATCTTGTGTGGGCCTCGCCCATACCGTGTGGGCCCAGTGTTCCATGGACTTCAGTGGAGCACTACCTGGACTACTATTCTTAGTGTAGATTTTGTTTATAGTGTATATATGTATATTTTTGCGTACTGGATTTTAATGTATTGCAATGGTTTCACTCATTTTCTTTGGTCTTTGCATTCTTCCGGGTTTGTTGGGGGGTGTCTCTGTAATGTATCATGCTGTATTAGTGTGTGTGTTGCCGTGGGTGAGGGTGGGGGTGGGGGTGTTGCATGTTGCGTGTGTGTGTGTCACTCTCTTTTCCCTCCTCCCTCCCCTGTGTCGTAGGTGCAGTACTCACCATGGTCTGCACCGCCGGCGTTCGTGCTCCTGGTAGAGGAGCAAGAAGATAAGGGCTGGCAGGATCTGCAGCTCTGGTTCCATGGCTTCCGGATTCCTCATGGGGTGTGTAGTGGTGAGCGTTTTCCCTTTGAAGTCCTGTTTCCGCCGTGTTTTTGTCCATGGTGAATCCGCCCCGGAAAAGGTGCCGGATTGGTAGGTGGTGATCCTGTGGGCGGTACTTTGTCCTCCGCCTGTCTGTTGGCGGTGACCACCGCACTGTTTGTTTGTACCACCGTGGCGGTCGGAGTGTTAAAGTGGCTGTGTTTGTTGGCGGTTTCCGCCACGGTCGTAATTCAATTTTTTTTACCGCCGGCCTGTTGGCAGTCTTACCGCTGCTTTAACACCGTCCGCCAGGGTTGTAATAACCACCATAGTGCCAGAATCAAAAGGCCCTATTGCCACCGGAGCCTCACTTTTAGTGATGCTTTGGTGGTGCTATGCACTCCGCCATATTCACAACGTGGAGTTAAGCCACGTTTTGTTGCTTAACACCACCTTGTAAATATGGTCCCTTTATACACAGCACTTGCCCTGGAATGTGCTGTGCCACATCAACACCCATTGCATATTGCTGTTGCCCCAGACTTAAGACTTCATGTAAACCTGAGACTGTGACTAAATCCAACTTCATCCCAAGGGTGGTGTTAGAAAAGTGCAACAAGGAGACATGCTTTTCTTCCTCTTCGTGTATTGCTCTTCCTATGTTTGCTGCATCCTCCAAATGCCCATTGAAGATTTAATTTTCTACAGGAAGGTTTCCCTCCCTAAGTCACACTTAGTACTCACACGCATGAAAGAAAACACTCAAGGTGTCATTATGACCCTGGCGGTGAGTGGAAATGTGTCAGTAGTACCTCCAACAGGCTGGAAGTACATACCACTGCATTATAAGAATGGCGGTATCAGACGCTGGGCGGGAGATGTCAGTCTCCAGCCTAGCAGCCGGCACAGTACCGGCAGCGGCATTATGAGCCTGCCTACCACCATGGTTTTCATGGTGTCAGCAACACCATGAAAACCATGGCAGTAGGCCCTATTGGTGATGAGAATTCCTTCCCTGTCACCGGTAGGTGGCTTCCCCACCCCCAACACACACATGACACCTGAAACCCCCACCCCCACCGATCATCACACCCCCCCCCACCACCCTGTGATCAAAACACACACCCCCACCCCATCTGATCATCACACACACCCCCATACATGCACTCTACCGCAGACACACAACATGCATACACCCAATCACTCACACTGGCATACATGCATTCATACACGCATACTTCTAGACATGCTCCCACACATTCTTACACACAATCACACTGACATGCAGACATGCACTCACTTCACTATTCTTACACGCATTCACTCACATTTATACAACCACACATACACCACAACACACACAGACACATTCACACTCACACAATAATGCACAACCAGGCACGCACAGACACAACACCCCTCACCCACCTCCCTTGTCGGAAGCCCGACTTACCTTTGTCGAAGAGGTCTTCCAGCAGGGAACGGGAAGGTGTGCTGCTCCCACCAGCAGTGCCCGCCAGCAGAACACCGCCAGGCTGTGTCACAGGTCATGATACGCCTGGCGGTGTTCAACTGGTGTGGCGGTGCTGGTGGTAGCAGCGCCAGCTTACCACAGTCCGCCAGCATGATTGCCAGATTTCTGCCCTTCTTGTGGCGGAAGTCTGGCAGTGATCATAATATGGCAGACGGATGGTAGCCGCAGTGATGGTATTTTGGCCGCCGTCACCTCGGCGGTAGGCTGTTTTTACTGGCAATGCCAAAATTACCACCTCAGTGTTACAAAATTAAGGGTGATTTATTTTGATGACGCAAATACCAAAAATACCATAGAGACTATACTCCCATAGGAGGTAAGTAATACACAAATTATATACATTAGTATGCAGAAATAGACATAAGAACAGTTAGAAAACAGTGCAATTAGTGGAAATCACAGTAGTGCGAAGTGTGCCTGGGAGAGCACAAACCATATACTAAGAAAGTGGAATGCGAAAGTCAGTCCCCCACCTAGGCAAGTGTATTGTGTAGAGGGGAGCTACTAGGAAAGCCCAAAGGTAAGTACCACAGCCCACCACAGTGACCAGGAAAACAGGTGTAAATCACAGTATGTTTCCCAGAACACACACAGAAGCAAAGAAGAATATTGCAAAACCAAAAAGAGACTGCAGCACACCCACAGTGGATTCCTGGACAAGAAGACCTGTGGAAGAAGGGGACCATGTCCAATAAGCACAGAAGAGTCTAGGAAGAGCAAGAGCCCCTACCCACCAGGATGAAGGTGCAAGAAGAGAACCACCGGTGAGGAAGAAGTGTCAGCCCTCCACCACAGAAGACAAAGCCGGGTTCCTGGAGGGTGCAGGTGATGTCCCACACTGAAAGGAGGATTGCAGGCGGGTTTGCATTGTCGGAATTTGCTTACAAACCTTGGCACATGCAAAGCTCGCAGTTAGCTGAAAATGGTGCTGCCGGGGACCTGAAAGGACCAGATGGACTCTACCCAGGAGGGGAAGTCAGAGGGGGAACCTCAGCAACACAGAGAGCCCAAGGAAGACCAGGTAGCATCCACAGGAGTCCCCCAGGATGGGGACAAGAGATCCGCAGAAGAGGCCCACACAACACTACTAGAAAGGCTCCCACGCTTCCGGAGAACCACTCAGCTATGCATCACAGAAAAGCGCACTGGGGGCTGGAGCTTCAAGATGCATGTACCTCTTTCAGGGAGGATGGCATAAAGACTTGGCAGCGTGGGGAGGCAGGGGCTTACCTCCACCAAAGTTGGACAGTTGGGAGAGAGGACCATCGGGACTACTTCTGTCCACCACCCATGACGCAAGATACATACAACTCAGCAGGAGAAGGGCTCCACGCAGCCGGTCGTCATCATAGTTGGTGCCTGCAGAAGCAGGGGAGTGATTCCTTCACCCCAAGGCTGATTGCTTCTTCCTTCTGATGCAGGCTGAAGACAGAGTGTCCTCAGAGGATGCACGACCGGGGAGTTGTTGCAGTTGCTGGAAGGAACCATGGATACAGAGTTGCAGAAGGTGACTTGCTTCATTGTTGCAGCTTGTAGGGTCCTGAAGAGTTCAGAAGCAGTTTCTTCAGTCAGAAGTCGAAGAGGAGGGTGCAGAGGAGTCCTGCTGGAGTCTTACAATCCGAATCTGAGGAACCATCCAAAGAAGAGACCCTAAATAGCCCTGAAAGGGGGATTGGTCACCTAACCAGGTAAGCACTTACTTAGGAGGGGGCAGTGATGTCACCTGTCTTGATTGGCCACTCAGATTCTCCCAGAGATCCCCGCCAAACTTGGAAACAAGATAGCACAACCCAGGGACCCTCTGGAGGAGCTCTGAGCACCACCCCTGGGGTGGTGAGAGACAGGGGAGTGGTCACTCCCCTTTCCGTTGTCCAGTTTCACCCCAGAGCAGGGACTGGGGGTCCCTGAAATGGTGTTGACTGGTTTATGCAAGGAGGGCACCAAATGTGCCCTTCAAAGCATTTCCAGTGGCTAGGGGAGGCTACCCCTCCCAAGCCTATAACACCTATTTCCAAAGGAAGAGGGTGTAACACCCCTCTCCTAAAGGAAATCATTTGTTCTGCCTTCCTGGCCTCGAGCTTCTCAAGCAACAGAAGGCAGAAACCTGTCTGGAAGAAACATTCAGAAGGCTGCAATAGCAATACTGGAGGTCCTATAAGGAGCCCTCAGAGTGCATGGAATCATAAAACCAATTCCTGCAAAAGCCTTGGGGTATCATTCCAACTTGTTTGATACCAAACATGCCTATGGTGGTCATTATGAACATGGCGGGAAAGACCACCGACCGCCGTGTCGGCGATGAACAGAATCCCGCCGGTGGCGGCGAATGGAAGCCCGCCATATAATGATTGAAAAACCCAAACACAACTCCCCACCAGGACCCTGTCGGCGGGAATCCCGGCCCACCGCAACCCGGCCAAGCACACCCACATCCTGCCCTCCAAATAATGATGCACAAATCAGCTTGCCGGACAGTGGAGGCCATTGGCGGCTGCGACTGCAACGGGCTGCAAGTGGACTCAACAGCAACAAGTGCACACATTGGCTAGGGCTATCACCCTGACACTCATCCAGAACCCCATTAAACACCCCCAGACACACCCCACAATCCCTTGCAATGAAACCATGACCAGAAGACGGAGAGCACCACAGCCAGACAGCGAACGCCAGCATACAGGACACGCATATCGACCCACACAGGAGCACCCATACCCCGTCCCCAGTCCCGACGCCATCCACCGCCCTCACCATGTCCCCCCCAAAAATCCACGCTTCACCAAAAGGGAGCTAAGGACCATGGTGGATGAGATCCTGAAGGTGGAGCCACAAATATTCGGATCTGAGGTGCAGCACACACCCATTGCGTGGAAATTGGAGCTGTGGCAGACCATTGTCAACAGGGTGAATGCGGTAGGACACCATCCACGCACCAGGGATTACATCCTCAAGAGATGGAATGACCTGCGGGGGAAGGTCCATGGTATGGCATCCAGGCACCACATCGCAGTGCAGAAGACTGGGGGAGGATCGCCGCCAACACCACCCGACTACACCGACTGGGAGGAGAAGGTACTCGCCATCCTGCACCCAGAGGGACTCACTGGACTCACTGAGGGAACGGACTTGGGTAAGTCATCTACAATTACTCCATATACAACACATCTGCAATGCATGCACCACCCCACCCCACCCACACCCACCTCGACCCACACCCCACCCAGCCATTACCCACCACATCCACCACCCTGCATTACCAACAACTCACTACCAGGCCCACATCACTCCCGCTGTGCACAGCCACCCACCCCTGCACGTACCCATAATGGAATAATACCCCCACCACAATGTAACCCCACCACTGCCACTAAATGCAATGTCCACCTCACAAAGGCACCCTGGAAGGCCACTGAAAGTCACACCAGCACAACATTGCATAGTTCTGTACACCTCAAACCCTCAGGCATATGTAACAGACATGTCTATGTCTCCCAACAGGCACCACCACCCATACAACCCTAATGGAGGGGACAAGGAGTGCCACAGCACTCCAGGGAGACAGAGGCACATCACAAGACCTTGGCGATGGACCCCTGGACACTGATGAGCAGGAAGGCCCCTCACACAGCCCTGGATGCTCACCATGCAGCAGCCCCTCCAAGGAAACTACTATAATCCCTAACACCCAGTCAAGACCAGCAGGCCAGGGGAGGCGTACCCACACCAGTGAACCCAGGGCACAGACAGGTGGAACACAGCTACAGAGGCCACAGTCTCCCACTACCAACATGCAGGAAGGCGAGGGCCCCAGTACAAGTGGCACTTCAAGACCTGCGCAGGGGACACAGGCACAGGGGGCTAGGGCAAGTTCTAGTGCCCCAGTGGGTCAGGGGGTAGGGCACCGGATGGATGCAGCAGCCCAGGATGCCATTGCAGAGGTATTGGGGGCCTACCAATATACCCAAGACAGGTTGGCACAAATTGTGTCCACCCTGGAGCAAAGTCAGAGGATGCAGCAGCAACAACACCAACAGGCCATGGAGCAGTGGAAAGTGCACAATGCCACAATGGCCACCATTGCTGGAGCACTGCTGCAGTTGGTCAACAAACAGTCATACACCCACACCAGAAAAGAGGCCCCCACAACAGCCCTGGACAACCAGCAACAGATGACCCAAGCAGCAGAAACAGCACAGGAAATACCCTCCCAGGAATCACAAGGGCCAACCATGCCACCACAGCAGGCACCCAAACGTAGTCTCAGGCCAAGATATGGCACAGAAAACCCAGCTAAGAACAAGCACCACTCCAACAATTGACACTGCTACTACTGCAAAGCAACCATCCCACTCATTCACCAACAACACTTAGCTGAGGGCAAATTGAAGTACCATACTATAAATAGTACCCACCTATGACATCCAACAGGGCTGCCCCCTAGTCGGTTTTGAGGACGCCCAACCCTTACAACTTCCATCACTTCCACCCCCCCTATATGACATGGCACACTGACAATATCAGTCACTAACCACAATTACAGGCTTAAGTCCCAGACAGTTATTGGAAGTAGAGTAGAGTTGTATCAGTTGGTTCCTGGAATTGACATCTTCTCCTTCCTCATCCTCACCATCACTCTGCTCACCTCTCTGAGGTAACTGATCAGGACCTATAGCACCCTCCACCTCCAAAAAGGGGATAGAATGTCTCACAGCCACGTTGTGCAGCATGCAGCAGGCCACCACTATTCTACACACCTTATCAGGCCCATAGGCCAGGGAACCCCCAGAGATATGTAGACACCGTAATCTAGCCTTCAGGAGACCTATAGTGTGCTCTATCACCCTCCTAGTACGTCCATGGGCCTCATTGTATTTCCTCTCTGCATCCGTCCTGGGATTCCTCACTGGTGTCAGGAGCCAATGCAAGTTTGGATAGCCAGAATCACCTAGAAAAAGGGTCAATACAGAGTCGTCATTGTAATGTCCCTTAGTCAGACAGGCAGGTTTTCTGCAATGTGTCAGTTAGTGTTGGACCTGGCCCTTTTACAGGGTCATTCCCCAGACTTTTTGATTTTGCCTCCTTATTTTTCTGACCTTTCTTGGCTGACGTTTGGACTCTGAGTACTTTTTCACTGCTAACCAGTGCTAAAGTGCATGTGCTCTCTCTAACAAATTTGGTATGATTGGTTTATACCTAATTGGCATCTTTAATTTACCTATAAGTCCCTTGTAAAGTGGTATCCCTATACCCAGGGCCTGTATATTAAATGCTACTAGTGGGCCTGCAGCGCTGCTTGCGCCACCCACTGAAGTAGCCTGTCAAACCTATCTAAGGCCTGCTAGCAAAGAGCCTGTGTGTGCAGTTTTCTGCCACAGAGACCTGGCATCTAAATGTACTTGCCAGGCCCAGAACTCCCCTTTCTCTACATGTGAGTCACCCCTAAGGTACGCCCAAGCTAGCCCTTTGGGCAGGGTGCCATGTATGTAGAAGGCAGGATGTGTGCCATGTTGCTTGGCCTGTCCTGGTAGTGACAAACAGCCTAACTTGGTGTCTCACTGCTGTGAGTGCTGCCCTCTCATAGGATTGCATTGGAAATGCCCTGCCTTAGGTGTAAGGGGTATTGTCTGATTTATGAGGGTTAGCGTAGGCATGTTTGGTATGGTTGTGACAGTGGTAAGAAATGCTGCTTACTAGTGTAGGTGTATTTCTTATTACTATCACAGAAATGCCACTTCTAGAAAGTGCGCATTTATCTGTGCTTATGACTTTGGTGTTTTTCAGCTTGTCTCCAATCAACGTCTGGGGAGACTGACAGTTGGGGCTTGGTGCATACTTCTCAGACAGCCTGAACACAGGGAGGGTGGAGGTGACACAGAGGTGCATCTACATATTGTAAAGCCTTCCTGGGCTGAGAGAAGGGAGAGGCGGGGCACACCTGCATTTGTAAAGACTGTGTCTTGGCCTCACACAATAGGGTCCTTAACCCCCACTGATGTTTGGAGCTTGTGCTGAAAGGAGAGAGGGGGCACTCCCAGAACCAGTTGTAACTGGCTGGAACCTCCTCTCCCTACCATTGAAAAACACTGTGAGAACTGACTATAAGTACAGGGGAATTTTCCCCACAATTTCAACATTCTTGGAACTGTAAACTGGACACAGAACGCTGATGTATGGATTCACCAGGAAACCACCTTGGACTGCTGCTGTAGGGCTGACCTGTGACCTGCCTGGTCACTAGGAGGAACTGCCACCATCTGCATCCCTTATGCTGGTCTGTAGCTGGGCCCACCAGCCCTGTGCTTCCTTTGACTCCTGATTGCTCCCAGGAGCAGGGTGCTGTGCCCCTGACCCCTGCACTGATCTCTCCAGCGTTTGCTTAAGCGCTTTGGAAAAGCGTTCTTCTCTTCAAGTTGCTGCAGAAGATCACTGCCGCAGCCCGGGCTTTAAATGTGCCCTATCGCTTTGAAAAGCGCGTTATTTCTGCTCAGAATCACCGCCTCAGCCCGGGTTTATCACAGGGCCGACGCACTTCCCTAAAGCAATATCCCTTGATTTTTATGACCCCAATTCACCGCCGCGACCCAGGCGCTGCATGGTGTCTGTAGCGCGAGGATCGCACTGTTTTTGGTGCAGCCGAGCACCCCGAAGGAAGGACAGGAGCGAGCGCGCTCCAAACAGTGCCCCGGGGCGAAGTGTGCTTCTAAAACACGCCCCCCGGACACTTGCCGGCACCATCTTCGTGCCGGCTTCTGAATTCAGCCCCGGTCAGGCTGAAGAGCGGCTCGCACACCAAATCGGGGGCGGCCGCTGACAGAAGCCGGAGGACAGCCTCATCGGAGGCTCCGGCTCCCGTCTTGCCTCCATTCCTGGGCAGCCGCACCGTGGACAAGGGCGGCTGCCTAACTCTACGCAGGACACGGGGAGAAAGGGAGTTCCCTTTCCCCCGGTCACTGCGCTAGGGGCGCGAACGCCCCGACTACCTTAAATCCTTGACTTCTGGCCCCCCCCCCTCGGAGAGGGTCATTAGAGACCCAGTGGACCCCCAAAGATCACAGGTCCCCGGAGGGGCCTGTACTAAACGCGCGAGAGAGAGGATGCTGATCACCCCTCTCCCCCACAGACACCGTGTGGCCCCCGTGTTCGTCTCTAGGCACTGGAAGTGCCTTCTCCAACCAAACACAGGTACTGTTTAGGAAATCTAGGCTCTAGGAGCATAATACCGATTTGTAGATGCTTGTTATTTCCTACCAGTTTATTGGTTCTACATATATGTGCTTATGTTCTTTTTATGGGCATGTTTAGCTGATATGTATTTATATGACTTGGGAGCTATTCACTAATGTTCCTTTTATGGGTATTTAGGAATTGTTCATGACAAGTGCATATACCTTTTACTCTAATTCCTGACTACTGCTTATGTTGCAGAATCCTGAGTACTTACGTGTTCTAATGTGACAGCTGCATATTCTTGCAGAGTATTAGTAACTTGTGTAACCCTCTGACAACTGCTATGGAAGCAGGATATTACTTACGTGTAATGTTGGTCTAATTATGTTTTGTGCAATACAGATTATTTTTACATAGCTCAGTGTTGTGTTTACTTTGTGGTGTACATTTTGCATCACGTGTGTTGTGTGTTGTGCAAACGCTTTACACATTGCCTCCAGGTTAAGCCTGACTGCTCGTGCCAAGCTACCAAGGGGGTGAGCAGGGGTTATCTTGGACGTGTATCTCCCAAGCCATGACTAGAGTGGATAGGTTCTACCTGGACGAGGTGCATACCCTATCCAACCAGAAACCCCATTTCTAACAGTTAGTGACAGGCAAACTTACCTATGATCCACCCTCTGTTTTCTTGTAGTTGTTCCATCTTCTGCGGCACACTACTGTTCCTCAAAACAAATGAATCATGGACTGAACCCGGAAACATGGCATTCACATGGGAAATGTACTGGTCTGCAGTACATACCAATTGGATGTTCATGGAGTGAAAGCTCTTCCTGTTTCTGTACACCTGTTCACTCACTCTTGAGGGGATGATAGCTATGTGGGTGCCATCAATGGCACCTATGACATGGGGAATGTTTGCAAAGGCATAGAAGTCAGACTTGATGGCAGAGAGGTCAGCACTTTGGGGGAATCGCACATAGGATTGCAGATGTTGTTCAAATGCATTCAGAAATCTTGTCAGTACCTGGCTGAACGTTGGCTGTGAGAAACCAGCACTCATGCCCACTGTCACTTGAAATGAGCCTGTGGCCAGGAAATGGAGTGCGAAGAGCACCTGCACCTCAGTTGGAATGACATGCTCATTATGATTTCCGGGAGTCAGTGCAGGATACAGTAATGCACATAGGTCCTGAATAGTTGCACGTGTGAGTCTGTAAGTGATAATGATCTGACGATCTGAGTACTCACAGACCATACTTCAGTCTGGAAGGATGTTTGTGTGTGCAATAGGGCCCATGCTGCTTAGAGCAGGGAATGTGACTGGTGTCCATCTACTGTATGATTCCCAAAGGGTGTAGGGGTGTCCCTGTCAGGTTTCACCTACCTCAGCTCCAATACTATTTCAGGGGATGGGTGTAGGTCAGGATTCTGCTCAGTAGTCAGAGGCATGGCCATGGGCATAGTGCACGGTGCTGCCTGTTGGGTGTGTCTGCTGGGTGGGTGTATGTCTGGCCATTGTGTATCAGCATTCAGCTATTTACAAGTGTCTCTCCTGTTTTGTCTCTCCATTCCTGTTCTCTTGTGTTGGTTTGGTACAGCATCAACATCAGGCGAGGGAGCTGAGGCATCAGCAAGTGGGGAAGCAGTGGCCCACGGATCCTCCGAGGCAGAGACAACGGACGCCCAGGGGACCAGTGGGTGGGAGGGTGAGGGGACTTCAACAGGGGAGGCTACTACCACAGGAGGTAGTGACTCTGAGACCTCCTCCAATGGGGGTCCTCTGGCAGTGGCAGACCCTAATGGACACACCACTACTGTGAGACCTTTCAACACCCCCCATACCATCACCGCCCTCCCTTCTGCTCCTCACAGAGTTGCCCGTGCACGCCCACCCAGAAAGGTGGGCGTCTCCTTCGCCTCAGGCACCTCCTCCCCTGCCCTAGTCAGCCCTGCTGCCCTCACAGAGGAGGCTATTGACCTCCTGAGAACCATCTCTGTAGGGCAGAGAACCATTGTCAATGCCATCCAGGGTCTGGCATCAGAGGTGCAGCAGACCAATGCCTATCTGGATGGCATTCACGGTGCCGTGTCTGCCCTACAGAGATCTTTTTAGGCTCTGGCCTCCTCTTGGACGGCAGCCAGTTTCTCTGGCCATTCCGTCCCCCCTCCAACCTCCTCTACCCCTTCCAGCACCCCACTCCCTTCGCCCATCCAAAGCACACAATCAGACCCGCTTACAGGCACATCAACACACAAGAAGCACACTTCAAAACACAAGTACCACACCTCCCAACACAAGCATTCACACAGCCAACAGACACCTCCACACACAACAACATCCACTTCCCCCAGTGTGCCCACCTCTTCTGCCTCCCTGTCTGTCCCCTCTACATCCACACCCTCATGCACTGCACCTTCACTTATTGTTACTGCTCCTCTACCTGCACTCACCACGATAGCAGACAGCCATACATACACCTCATACACCACACCTGCACTCACCACCTCTACTGTAGTTGACAAATGCAGCACACTCACCAGACTTGCAGACACCCATCCAACATACATCCACGCTAGCTGTCTGTCTTCTCCCACTGTATCCACTCCCCAGCTCCCAAAACACACAAACGCACCAAGACACCCACCCATCAGACATCCACCACACCACAGCATACTGAGCAGTCACCTGCACCTACTACACGCACACTTATACCCCATACATAAACTCCCTCTGCCTCCACTCCCACGCCCACCCCAATTGCTCCCAAGAAACTTTTCCTGTCCCGTGCAGACCTGTTCCAACCCACTGGCCCACCCAGTCTTGTGCCCAAACGTGCCCACCTCCTTGCCCTTTCCGCTTCTTCCACATCACAGCCCACTGCGGTCCAGCCTTCCCATTCCTGTGCCCCTTCCCCGGTGAAGAAGAAGGGCCGCTCAGAGCCTAGGCCATCCAGCTCCACCCGAGCCAAACAGCCCCCACCCCCTTCAAATGAGAAGCCCACCCCCCCTCCAACCTCCTCACGCAAGTCAAAGTCCCACCCCGTCAAAATCTCCCCCCCCCGCACACCCCTTTCGTGAGGTGCTTGGATCCCCATATGGTGCCCCGTTCTGTGGCGTACCCAGCACTTGTGGGAGTCAGGTGTGGCTAGTTGTGGCCTAGGACAATGTGAATTTTATGAACTGGCCATTGGCCCTGTTGGCACTGTTTAGCTCAGTGAGCTACTAATTAAAGTTTCTGTGTGGCCTGTGTTTGGGCTGCACGCAGTTCCACCCTGGTGTTTGTTTTAATTTTTCATGGGTGTGGGGCTGTTGTATGTACTATGGTCAAGTTGCAGAGGCCTTCAGTCGGGTACGTACCTCTTGGTGTGGTTTGTATGACTTATGCTGCTGGGAAGGGTTGGGGGGGCGTTGCAGAGTGGGTGGAGTGGGTGGGTATGTAACTGCACCCTTTCCTCCCTTGTGTTGTAGTTTGCGGTACTTACCATTGTCGTCTTCGTCGGCGGTCTCGGTCGTGTAGGTATATGGCAAGGAGCAAGGCTGGCATGATCAGCAGCTCTCTGTCCATGGCTGCCGCTGCATGTTTTGTGGAACTCCGGTGAGTCTTTCCTTCTATTTGTTTCATTTCTGCCTGGCTTTTTGTGACAGGGGGTTTCCTCCCCAGAACTGGCGGCAGAATGGTGGTTCATAATTTGATGGGCGGGCTGGGCCTTTCCGACGGCCTGTGGGCGGACTCTGCCTTCGTCTGCGGGACTCCTTTCCTGGCAGTGGTCCAGCCTGATCCTCTGTTGGCAGTTTCTACCGCCACGGCCGGCGGAGCGGAACAGACCGCCATGTTCATAATGAGGGCCTATGTTCGGAGTTACCATTATGTAGCTTGACATAGGTAGGTAGTGTCCAGTACATGCACAGAATGGCATTCCCACACACGCAAAGTCTGGGAAAATGGGCCTGGAGGTCGTGGGGGCACCTCTAGAAGTGCAGGGGTGCCCTCACACACAGGTACTTTGCACCTTGCCCTCTGGGCTAGAAGGCTTACCATTATGCAGTCTCATAAGTGACCTGGTGTAGTGAAAAATGGCTGTGAAAGGGTGCTTGCACTTTTTCACGCAGGCTGCAATGGCAGGCCTGCAGAACCCTTTGCTTTTGGCTCCCTAAAGGTAGCAAAATATATGCTGCAGCCGATAGGGATCCCCCAGAACCCCAATACCCTGGGTACCTGTGTACCATATACTAGGGACTTACAGTAGGGAGAGAGAGCATAATCACTTGGGTCCTTTTTAGCAGGATCCTAATGAACACAGTCAAGCACACTGACATCAGGCAGAAACAAGTGGTAACCATGCCAAGAAAGAGGGTAATTTCCTATGATGATCATTTGTGCTGCAGTACAAGTAGCTACTATTTCACCATGTAACAAGGTTGCCTGTATTGTGGGAATGGCTAGTGTTGTGCACAAAGGGACACCTCCCTGGCATCAACGTCGCACTATGGGACCAACATCACAAGACCGTAATGCAACATTAGCATCATACAAATTGTTGCCAATGTAGATCCAAACTGCCCATTCCCCTCGTGCCACATTAACAAAGTCACACAATGCATGCATTGATCCACTTTGTACATCCTTACACTACTATATGCCTGTGGCATATATGACGTATGCAAGGAAATATCCTTTATGCAGGGAGGGAAGAACTAATGGGGCTGAAAATCCATGAAGGTTGCACTGTGCCATCTAATTACCTCATGTGTGAGACCTGATAAAGGCAGATGACAAAGTGACACAAGCATTGTAGACAATGGACAGCCCTGCGCATTGCTGCACTAGTGCCATCATTCATGGTGCCAATGCAGTAAAGCAACAAAATAGTGACAGACTCATTAGATTATTGTGAACTGTGCACCATGGTGAACAATAATGTAAATGACGTGCTTTCTTGGTGTCAGTGGCTGGGGCAAGGGGTCTGCAAGGAATATGGTGGTATGGGATCAATGCACCAAATACCTTGAAAACAAATTTGTCACACACCCACTTGTCATTCCCACACAACCCTGAGTTCTTGGACTAAACTAAACCTAATCCAGATGTGTTGACCTTTTCAAAGGCATCAGAAGCTGGGTGGGTCACAAACGCGTTGCATTGGAAGATCACAAATATACCCATGGAATGCCTATTACATGCAATGCCTGTGTGAGAGGGGTACATGGAAAATATGCTAGGATAAGGAATGCAAGGTGCTTCACCAGAGACCTCTCAGATGCCTACAACACATGAAAGGTGAAAATCCCAAACTGCTTATGGGGTCCATTTCCCTACAGGGGATGGACTTTAAAGTGGAACACAGACCTGGAACTGCCCATGCCAATGCAGATGGCCTCTCCAGGTTCTTCCACTTAGAAGCTGAAGACTCACCAGGTAAAGGGTAGTCTCATCCTCTTTCGTTTGGGGGGTAGTGTGAGAGGAGGCCTCTTTTTGCATGGTTAGCCCCCACTTTTTGCCTGATGTTGATGTGTCCTAAAAGCTGGTGGTGCCCAGGGCCCCTGCTAAACAGGTTCCCTGGGCCAGAGCTCTTTCCCCAAAACTGTTGTGATGCTTGGCACAATTGGTTCACTCTTAAAATAGCCTGTAAGTCCCTAGTAAATGCATACCCCAGTACCCAGGGCAGGTGGTATTAAGAGTAGACCACTGGGGGCAGCAGCACAGATTGTGCCACCCACAAGGGCCCTGCTCCCAGATGCACCCAGTACTGCCATGGCAGACTGAGTGTATTGGGGCAACAGTAATAGAAAAATTAGACATGGCACACCATCTGTGTGCCCTGTCCCCCATGCACTGTATATGTTATGGGTAAGTCACCCCTCTAGCAGGCCTACCAGCCCTGAGGCAGGGTGCACCATACTATATGTGAGGGCATTATTGCATGAGCAATATGCACCCACTGTGTCCTTACCAAACATAGGACATAGTGAGTGAACAGAGCAGTAATTTTGATGTATGTACTGGGCACTGGCCAAACATGAGTTACCCAGCTACATAATGGCCACTCTGCACCCTGGGTTGTTTGGTATCAAACATCTCAGAATATTAAATCCAAACTGATACCAGTATTGGATTTAAACATAAATGTACCCAGGGGCCACCTTAGAGGTGCCCCCTGCAAAATCTAACTATCCTGGCATGGTTGCTGGCTGTTTCCAACCAGCTGCCACTCCAGACAGCCAATATACAAAACCTGGGGGAGAGCCTTGGCTCTCTGGTTTTGTAAAACAATGCCCTTCCTGGGTGGAGGAGCTAACACCCCCTCCCTCAGGAATATGCAACACCCTGGTGGTGAGCTTCAAAGGGCTACCTCCCTGAAACTCGAGCCACCAGGCCTGCTGCTAGCAGCAGAGGGCTAACCCCCTTTGGCGGGAGCAAAGGCAGGAAACCAGACAAAGGATAGGAGGAGTGGCCACACTGACCATGCACCAACACCTAGGGGCTTGCAGGCCATGTGCACCCTCAAATTCAGTTTTCTCCATCTTGGAATGGAGAAAGTTAGCCAATAGGGTTTAGGGAAGTGACCCTTCCCGCAGGAAGTGGTCACTGTAGTGGGTGTAGCCACCCAAGGGTAAGTGTCTCATTGTACACTACCAGGTTCCCCCTAAAACGCCCACTAAATTCAGTATTTAGTGGGCTCCCTTAGAACAGGAATTTAGATTCAAAAGGGCCTAGAAGAACAAAGAAGACCAGCCCCAAAGACGCCGCCAGGACGAGAACTGAGGACCCTGGTGCACCAGAAGAGGCGACCAGACCCCTGCTTGCTGCACCAGAGTCCCGACAATCGTGACAGCGGAGGAGCTGAATAATGGACCAACCCTAAGAAAACCCAGGGACCTCCAGGCTTCAAGGAACGACCTAGATCTCCCTCCTGAGTGAAGGTATCACTCCAAAAACTTCAAAGAAGCAAAGAACCAGTGAAGGACACTTCACGAAATTAGCAATATCTTGGCAACCGGAAGCCACAGTCAGACACGATGACACACTGACGACTGCCCGGAAGTGCCCCTCAACTGACCGGAGTTTGGTGGCACTGCGACCCCCGGCGGCCGAGATAGAGCAATACCCTAGGTCCTGGTCAGCTGACGTCGGACCAGGTGAAGACCAGCGCCCCCGAGCTGAAAAAGGATCAGGAGGAAGCCCCAGTCGACGGACTTCAGGAACACCCCGGACCTCCGACCAGAGGTCCCTTTAATTCTACTACCTGTAGTGGGGGTTCCCTTTGAGAGGGTAGGGGTTGACATTGTTGGCCCCCTTGACCCTCCAAAAGCATCAGGACATAGGTACATCCTAGTTGTAGTGGATCATGCCACTAGGTATCCTGAGGCTATTCCCCTTAGGACCATCACTGCACCTGCAGTGGCTAAAGCCCTCCTGGGTATTTTTACCAGGGTGGGTTTCCCTAAGGAGGTAGTATCAGACATGGGGTCAAACTTCATGTCTGCATACTTGAAACACATGTGGCAGGAATGTGGCGTGAACTATAAGTTCCCTACCCCATACCATCCACAAACCAATGGGCTGGTGGAAAGGTTCAACCATACCCTAAAAGGCATGATTGGGGGACTCCCTGAAAAGCTCAGAAGGAGATGGGATGTCCTACTTCCTTGCCTGTTGTTTGTCTACAGAGAAGTGCCACAAAAGGGAGTGGGTTTTTCACCTTTTGAACTTTTGTTTGGTCATCCTGTTAGGGGACCACTGAGTTTTGTAAGGGAAGGCTGGGAGAGACCTCTCAAAGAGCCCAAACAGGACATTGTGGACTATGTGGTTGGCCTACGTTCCAGGATGGCTGATTACATGGAGAAAGCCAGCAAAAATCTTCAGGCCAGCCAAGAGCTTCAAAAGCTTTGGTATGACCAAAAAGCTGCTATGGTGGAGTTCCAACCAGGGCAGAAAGTTTGGGTGTTGGAGCCTGTTGCTCCGAGGGCCCTCCAGGACAAATGGAGTGGGCCCTATCCCCTACTTGAGAAGAAAGGGGAGGTCACTTATCTAGTAGACCTAGGCAGTTGCAAAAACCCCAAAAGAATTATTCATGTCAACCGCCTAAAACTTTTCTTGGACAGAGCTGAGGTGACTATGCTCATGGTCACAGATAAGGGACAGGAAAATGAGAGTGAACCTCTCCCTGATCTCTTCTCAAGCAATCCCCAAGATGGTTCTGTGGATGGCGTGATCTTGTCAGACACCCTCTCAGGACAGCAGCAGACTGATTGCAGGAAAGTGCTTAATCAGTATACTGGGCTTTTGTCTCTGTCCCCTAGGAAGACAAACTGGTGTACCCATGATGTGGACACTGGTGACAGCCTGCCTGTCAAAAACAAAATGTTCAGACAGTCTGACCATGTCAGAGAAAGCATAGAATCTGAAGTCAAAAAGATGTTGGATTTGGGTGTCATTGAACCCTGTGAAAGTCCCTGGGCCAGCCCAGTAGTCTTAGTCCCCAAACCTTATTCCAAGGGTGACAAGAAAGAAATGAGGTTTTGTGTGGACTACAGGAGCATCAACTCAGTAACCAAAACTGATGCACACCCAATCCCAAGAGGTGATGAGCTCATTGACAGACTAGGGGCAGCCAAATATCTGAGTACTTTTGATTTAACATCAGGGTATTGGCAGATTGGCCTGACCCAGGAGCAAAAGAGAGGTCAGCATTTTCTACTCCTAGTGGGCACTATCAGTTCACTGTTATGTCCGTTGGACTCATAAATGCACCTGCCACTTTTCAGAGGTTGGTGAACCAAGTCCTGGCTGGATTGGAAACTTTTAGTGCAGCTTACATGGATGATATAGCTGTATATAGTTCAGGATAGTGGCAGGATCACCTGATTCATCTGGGAAAGGTCCTTGAGGCCCCGCAGGAGGCAAGCCTCACTATCAAAGCCAGTAAGTGCCAGATAGGGAAGGGAAAAGTTGTATTCCTGGGCCACCTGGTTGGTACAACCTCTACAACCCAAGATTCAGGCCATTCTGGCTTGGGAAGCTCCCACAACCCAAACCCAAGTCAGGGCATTCCTTGGCTTGACTGGGTATTATAGGAGGTTTGTGAAGGATTATGGCACCATAGTTGCCCCCCTCACAGAACTTACCTCCAAGAAAATGGCTAGGAAAATCAACTGGACAGTGAGTTGTCAAGCAGCCTTTGACACTTTGAAGAAAGCCAATGTGCTCTGCTCCAGTCCTACAAGCACCAGACTACTCAAGGGAATTCATATCCCAGACAGATGCTTCAGAGTTGGGGATAGGAGCAGTCCTTTCCCAGAGGAATGATGAAGGACATGACCAGCCAGTTGCTTTTATTAGCAAGAAGATACTCCCTAGGGAAGAAACATGGAGTGCCATAGAGAGGGAAGCCTTTGATGTGGTTTGGGCTCTGAAAAAGTTGAGGTCATACTTGTTTGGCTCTCACTTCCCAATTCAGACTGACCACAGACCTCTCCCATGGCTACAACACATGAAAGGTGAAAATCCCAAAATGTTTAGTGGGTCCATTTCCCTACAGGGGATGGACTTTAAAGTGGAACACAGACCTGGGACTGCCCATGCCAATGCAGATGGCCTCTCCAGGTTCTTCCACTTAGAAGATGAAGACTCACTAGAGAAACAGTAGTCTCATCCTCTTTCGTTTGGGGGGGAGTGTGAGAGGAGGACTCTTTTTGCATGGTTAGCCCCCACTTTTTGCCTGAGGTTGATGTGTCCTAAAAGTTGGTAGTGCCCAGGGCCCGTGCTAAACAGGTTCTCTGGGATAGAGCTCTTTCCCCAAAACTGTTGTGATGCTTGGCACAATTGGTTCACTCTTAAAATACCCTATAATTCCCTAGTAAATGGGTACCACAGTAGCCACGGCAGGGGTATTACGAGTAGGCCCCTGGGGGCAGCAGCACAGCCACCCCCAAGGGGTAAATATATGCTATGGAGCAGTGTTGCTTGGACTAGTGGGACCCATTTAGTATGACACAAGATGGAGGATGAACACAAACTCCCCAGTTAGTGGCCAATGTATCGAGCACTGCCATTACGTGAACTGTAAATGTGAATGGAAGTCAGCAGATTATGTCGTTCAGAGTAAGGAAGTTTCTATACATATTTTTCCCTTTACACTGTCTCTAATTACTACTTCTGAAAGTCTGGTGATAGTCAGGTCATCATACTTCACCCGTTTGGATATGGTAGCTTGGAATCAGCATCGTCAATACCTGCCATAAGAGTCATCACCTTGGTAAATGCTATGCCTTCATGACAGCCCCCCAAAAAAATACATCTGAGAGGTAATTAATCTCAAACCTGTTCCAAGACCTTACACAGTGGAGCTACATCCTTTATCTGAAAAACGAATACAATAACGGGACCAACTCCACCCCACTTTGTTTAAGTTCCAGGTTCTTCCTGATGAAGGAAGGGCATAACATGCAAAGAATTCAAAGAGTTACTTTGAGACCCGGGCTCATTCAGGGATCAGCAGACGGGAAGCTTAATATTCGCATGTGCAAGCACATTTCCTTGACACATGTGTGACTACAGGGTAGTGCCCCCCTGATCACACCATTGTAAATCCAACAACCCTTAGTGAATGGTTCTTCTCTCACAGGAGAGGTTCAGAAAGATGAGAGCATTAGGTCTCATTATACATGCATAGCATGACTGTGTTGCTGGGCATGGATTAGAGTTGCCCTGATGAAGGCCTGAGACCAGTATGGGCTTTTTGAAAGGCTGACACATGATGGTACAATAACAA
This sequence comes from Pleurodeles waltl, assembly GCF_031143425.1. NCBI lineage: Eukaryota > Metazoa > Chordata > Amphibia > Caudata > Salamandridae > Pleurodeles > Pleurodeles waltl. The sequence continues at coordinate 118,247,476 of NC_090442.1, forward strand.
GGGTGGTTGAAACATTACACTTGATCCCATACCCACATTTTTCAGATTTTAATTATATCTGGAATACCCAATTTTAAAAGGCACATTCCAGGGTACATCTCAAAATATTTTAAATATTTGGATCCCTCTAATTATCCAGCAATCATTTATTCAGGAGAACTCCTAGTAATTGTATAGTCTGTCATGGTAGTATTCAGCTTTCTTGGTGTAAAAAATCTCTGATGATGCAGGTTGCTACAAAACGTCGTGGGGGAAACGGTATTTGAAAATCTTTTAACATTTCTATAAGGCAATAATACATAACAATAACAAATGCATTTTTTTGTGGTTACCTTGCACTTTGTGAGTATGGTAGTGCGATTATGCCCATAGCACACCTCCTCAGCATAAAGTATCTTCAAGTATCCCAAATCACTATTTTGCATTAATTTAGTTTATTTTCCCAGAATAAGTGAATGTTTGCACTGCAATGTGAACACTTTGCAGAACTTTGCATGACTGCAGCAGGTGAAAATTGCGTTAAAACTGGTGAACTTGAAAGAAGTGTGAAGTAAAATATTGAGAAAGAAAGCCCTTAAATACACACATCTGTAATTAGAAAACAAAATAGTCCATAAACCTGACATGTTATAATGACTACAAAGTGGATCAAATGACCACACAAACTTGATTAATAAATAGCATTGCGCTTGGGGTATTTCATGCAAACAACACACACACCCGAAACAAAATTATAGGGTACAATGTGCTGTGTCTGTGAAGCAACTACGTTATAGAACACACACTGCATCTCAAGCTACATGTTCCATCTGCAGTCCGACAGATGGAGTACTTAAAGATTCCATTTAAAAAGCCTCGTAGGAACACACATGGAGTAATGCAACAATTCTTAAAGTGCCAAAAACTTGATAAACAACATTGCCAAGCAATTTCAAACAATGAAAATACACAAAGAACATTTCCCGAAGGAAGTTAATGCTTATATTTCTTATGTTTCTTCTTGTTTTATAACATAATACTGTTTGGAGGTCAAAGACACACACACACTACACAGAGTTACACAACCACATAAGAAACACTGAAGTGTTTACCCTAATGACCACTGCCAGCTGATGTTATGACTACCCAAGTTAGGTTTGGTCTTGTCTTGTGCAGTTTTAAGGTCAATATCTAGATGCTTTTTGGGTAGAATTTGATTTATACTTTTGAATTATCACATATCAAATGTAGGGACAAGTGGGAGAAACATAAGAATCACTGTGGACATGTATATGGTTCTTTCTTTGGGCTACATTCACAAAGAAAACTGAATAAAGGAAAAACACGATAGGCCTGGGAATATGGGTATTTTAACTGCTCATTGGGTCAAACAGAGCAGATTCGATTCATATTACCAAATATTAATAGCAGTGAGCAAAGTTCCAACCTTAATTCTTGGACTAAACAACTATGCCATTGTTAATACCCCATTCAACATGAAAACATTACCAAATTATCCACAATGAAAAAAGCATGCAATTAAAAAGAGAATCTCAATAAAATTCTCAAGAATGTGTTTTTAAAATAAGAGGGACCAGCAGCAGATATCCTAGCAGCATGGCTCCATGGGGTTACAGGGTGCAGGGTAGCGTGGGTGGGGGTAAATATATTTTAATAAAAATAAAAAAAAACTAAACTTACCTCTGAGCTGCTTCTCGCAGCACTGCTCCTCTCTTCCATTCTGCAGGCAGCCACATACTCCCAGCCTGCCCTGCACTAATCCTGACACTGCTCAGAGCAGCGTCAAGATTGGCTGGGAGCGCCCAGCCAGGGCGCTCCCTGGCAGATTGGGAGCCTGTGCAGTCTTTCTCTAGCCTGGCAACTGTGTTGCTGGGTTGGAGACAGCCTTCTGCGCATGCATGTTTGGCATGCCCGTGACAGCCGGCCAAACATGTATGCGCGTTGAGGGGAGTGCACAGGGCACTCCCCTCACTGCTTGTGACCCCCATGGCCCGCCCCATTCACCTTACTTGTTAAAGGTTTGCAACTTCTGGCGGGGCGATGCTCTAGCGGCGACACGGATGAGCCGCCACTGCATCAAATAGCTGATATATAGTATTAGGCAAGGGTGGTAACCAAATGAGTATTGCAATTTAGAATCGCAAATAACTATATACATACAGATCTGAACATTCAACAGTATAAGGAAACTTCAACCTTTAAATACATAACACACAATACCAAAGATAACGAAGGGAATTAAAAAAACAGAGCTGTTTTTCTAAAGTGCCCAAATCAAATAAGCACTGCTATCAAGGGTGCCACAGCACTAACTGTGCTTTAACACTCAAGTGACCACAAAAAAACAGAGAGGTATGTGCTACCTTTGATTGCATCTACCAAAATGCACTTAAGAGGACTGAGACAGAAATGTGACCAGTGTGCAGCTCCACCCCTAACAATGTACACCTAAGGGGCAGCTCATAGCTTCTAAACAACTACTCAAACCACCCCATGTAGGAGGCTGGCCTGGCTTATAGTGGGTACCAATGGTACTTACACCTTGTGCCAGGTCCAGTTATCCCTTATTCGTAGATTAGTAGTGTTCTAGCAGCTTAGGCTGATAGAGGTAGCTATAGCAGAGCAGCTTAGGCTGAACTAGGAGACATGCAAAGTTCCTACCATACCACTATGTCATATAGGTACTATATCATAAGAAAGACAATACTCAGAGTTACTAATAATAAAGGTACTTTATTTTAGTGACAATGTGCCAAAATGTTCTCAGGGGATATACTCCCTTAGGAGGTAAGTAAAATACACAAACTCTAGAAAACCAAATCAGGTAAGTAACACAGTCAGAAAGTAGGGCAAACACTGTAGAATACAATAGGATGCAATAGGCCTAGGGGCAACATAAACGATATACTAAGAAAGTGGAATGCAAACCACGAATGGACCCCTAGGCTAGTGTAGTGTGTAGAGGATCGCTAAGAGTGTAGGAAAACACTAAGGGTGTCCAAGATACCCCACCCCAAGACACTGGAAAGTAGGAGTAAAGTACACTGTTTCCCCAAAAACACACTAAAGACGTGATAGAGGATTTTGCAAAGATCACAACAAACTAAAAAGCACTGAAGATGGATTCCTGGACCTGAGGACCTGCAAAGGAAGGGGACCAAGTCCAAGAGTCTTGACCGTGTCCGGGGGGTCAGGAGCCCACTAAACCCCTGATGAAGGTGAAAATGGCTGCCTCCGGATAGAAGAAGCTGAAGATTCTGCAACAACGAAAGGTGCTAGGAACTTCTCCTTTGTAAAGAAGATGTCCCACGGCATGCTGGAGGATGCAGAGTTGTTTTCTTGGCAAACTACCACAAACAAGCCTTGCTAGCTGCAAGAGTTGCGTTTGAAGAAAAAGGGTGTTGCCCAATCCCAGAAAGGAACAGGATGTCGCCACTTGGGAGAGGAGACAGAGGGGGCCCTCAGCAATGTAGAGAGCCCCCACACAAGCAGGAAGCACCCACAGAAGTCCTTGAACATGGGTTCAAGAAATCTGAACATGGCAGCCATCTCAACACTGCAAAAGAGGGTCCCACGACACCTGAGATCAACTCAGGGAGCTCAGCATCGCAGGACAGAGTGCTGGGGACCTAGGCTTGGCTGTGCATGCAGGATTTCTTGGAAATGTGCACAGAAGCCCTTGCAGATGCAGTTAACGTGGCACACAGGATTACTGTCTGGAGAGGGGAGGCAAGGACTTACCTCCTCCAAATTTGGACAGTTGGACCACTGGACAGTCTGGGTCACTTGGGTCCACCACCTGTGTTCCAGGGACCATGCTCGTCAGGATGAGAGGGGTCCCAGATTACCAGTGATGCTGACGTTTGGTGCCTGCTGAAGCAGGGGAAGATTCTGTCGACCCACTGGAGATTTTTTCATGGCTTCCAGTGCAGGATGAAGGCAGGCAGCCCCCAACGCATGCACCACCAGGAAACAGTCAAGAAAGAAGGCAGGATTAGGCGCTACAGTGTCGCTGGTAGTCTTCTTGCTACTTTGTTGCAGTTTTGCAGGCGTCTGGGAGCAGTCAAAGGTCGATCATTGGCAGAAGTCGAAGAGATAGATGCAGAGGAACTCTGGTGAATTCTTGCAAGTCGTTGTCTGAGGAAAAGCCTACTGGAGAGACCCTAAATAGCTCTCAGAGAAGGACTGGCCACCTAGTCAGGTAAGCACCTATCAAGAGGGGTCTCTGACGTCACCTGCTGGCACTGGCCACTCAGAGGCCTCCAGAGTGCCCTCACACCTCTGGATCCAAGATGGCAGTGGTCTGGTACACACTGGAGGATCTCTGGGCACGACCCCTAGGATGGTGATGGACAGGGGAGTGGTCACTCCCCTTTCCTTAGTCCAGTTTCGTGCCAGAGCAGGGACTGGGGGGTTCTCTAAACTGGTGTAGACTGGCTTATGCAAGGAGGGCACCATCTGTGCCCTTCAAAGCATTTCCAGAGGCTGGGAGAGGCTACCCCTTCCCAGCCTTTAACACCTATTTCGAAAGGGAGAGCGTGTAACACCCTCTCTCAGAGGGAATTCTTTGTTCTGCCTTCCTGGGACTGGGCTGCCAAGACCCCAGGAGGGCAGAAACCTGTCTGAGGGTTGGCAGCAGCAGAAGCTGCAGTGAAAACCCCAGAGAATTAGTTTGGCAGTACCCGGGGTCCATGCTGGAGCTCCGGGGATGCATGGAATTGGATCCTCAATACCAGATTTGGAATGGAGGGACAATTCCATGATCTCAGAACATGTTAGATGGCCGTAGTCGGAGTAACCATTGTGAAGCTACATATAGGTATTGACCTATATGTAGTGCACGCATATAATGATGTCCCCACACTCACAAAGTCCGGGGAAATGGCCCTGAACTATGTGGGGGCACCTTTGCTAGTGAAGTTGTGTGGGGGCACCTTAGCTAGAGCAAGTGAAGGTTAGGCATATAGGTGACTTATAAGTTACTTACGTGCAGTGAAAATTGCTGTGAAATAACGTGTGCATTATTTCACTCAGGCTGCAGTGGCAGTCCTGTGTAAAGGTTTGTCTGAGCTCCCTATGGGTGGCAAAAGAAATGCTGCAGCCCATAGAGATCTCCTGGAACTCCAATACCCCAGGTACCAAGGTACCATATACTAGAGAATTATAAGGGTGTTCCAGTGTGCCAATTGAAATTGGTAAAAGTGTTCACTAGCTGATAGTGACAAATTTAAAGACAGATAGAGCATAAGCACTGATGTTCTGATTAGCAGAGCCTCAGTGGCACAGTTAGTCACTACACAGGTATACACATTCAGGCCACAAACTATGAGCACTGGGGTCCTAGCTAGCAGGATCCCAGTGAGACAGGCAAAAACAAACTGACATACATGGAAAAATGGGGTAACATGCCAGGCAATATGGTACTTCCTACACCCCACAAAATGGACCACAGTACCCTAACGGGTAGCGGTAGCTTTGCGTCCATTTGTGCCAACAGATCATCCAGTGCCCTGTCTTCTGTAAAGCAGGTTAAAATGTCATCAAGTGCATCTATAATTGTGTGAAGAATTTTGTATGAGAAAATATACGTTTATATATTTTCACATAAAAAATACAATTCACAAATGCTTTACAAGCCTAACGTGAAATACAATTGTACATTTCTAAAATGAGAACATCTACAACTGTGCCATGGTGTAGACTCACTCGTTTCTTTGTGAATCAAGCCCCTTTTGTGTAAATTTGTACCAGATAGACATTTAAAAACTGCCAGACTCTATAATTTGCGACCTATATTGAAAGTCCACAAATTGTACAAAAAGGTTATATGAACACTGTTGAAATATTTTCTGTAAATCACAAGGGCAGATTTAGTAACAATTTTCGGAGGGTTTGTTTGCCAGAATTGATGCACATTAGGGCAAACTATAGAGACTTACCTTGTAGTATCCCAATAGTAACATATAGTAGTGGAAGTGCTTTATGTCAAGGGGTCGCTCCATAGGTGAAACATGGCCATTCCCATGCAGCTCCCCATAGTTCTCGAAGCTCCATCTACTATGAATGGTACGCAGGGCTTTGTGCCACAAAAATAACAGCTCTTCCAGTCAGGCATTAAAAAGGAGGGGAAAAAATAGTTCATCAAGTATGGGAAACGTTTTAAACTATTTCTAAGCATAATGTGTTATGCTGGGATGGTGGTGTGTTCAAGGCAGGCTCAAATATTGCCACGATGGGGTAGAGAGAAACAGTACCATATGCTATTATCTTAAATTAGATTAGATTCTCTCCTTCACAGAAAGCAGCAACTTGGCTGCTGCACTGAGATTCTAATACGTGTGATGGATGAGCAGGTCAGTTACATGTTAACAGTTAAATTACATCAAATGTGGGAACATCGCATGCAGCATAACGTACGACATCATACATGGGTGTGCCGTGCATAACTGTTTATGAGTAAGGAACCATGGAGGTTAGTATTGTGGGCGTAGAAATAGGGGACACAATGAAGCTGAATAGTAAATGGCAGAGGGTGAAGGTTTGGAGGATTCAGGCCAAACCTGGGAACAGGAGAATGTTGGACGTTGCAGCATCCACAGTCAAAGATTCACAATTATGAGCCAATGTTTTGTTCAGGATTGGATAAACGAAAGAAAGCAGAAGGTCCACACAGGATGTCTCTCATGTCTATGAGAACAAGTGAACCTTGTCCCCTTCCACTCCATCTTCAGAGACCGCATTTTAGGCCGATGTACTGTTCACTTGGAGGTCTCAAGGGTGTAGCTTCACTGAAGCGGTTGGGGGTGCAACACGCTGCAAATTAACACAATTGTGGCTCGGTATTTGGGCTTGGGGGCCGGGAGTTGGGTATTCTTTGTCTGCGTTGGTATTTCTTCTCATCCTGATTTCACTAAGAACTTTTAAGATGTTCATTCATTTGATCAATAGCTTGAATATATTTAGTCTCAGAAATACAAAGATGTTGTGTCAGTGTTAAACTACTTTCTAGATATAGCCCAACAGAGAATACTTTTTGGTATTTACAATGTGATTTGCATAACTTTGCTAAATAAAGCAAAGCAACACAGTGCACTATGTAGCCTTGCGTTACTTTGTCAGCATGGCAGTCCATGGGTGGCGTATGTGTGTTCCCTTGTATCCACCCATAGATTTTGACACAAATCCATATTTACAGATAGTTGCAGACATGGGTTTGCAACAGAATAGTGTGCCAGCCTAAGCCTAGTGTATCTAGGAGAAATACATGTATTTCTTCTCCTTATTTTCTCTTCACATATGTGCCACAGTCTGCAGCACATATACAAGAAAGAGAAACATCCAAAGAAAGGTTTGTGCAGGACGGCCCCCTTCCTCCACAAAAACTATACTGATCATAACACAGATACAGTTGCACGATGGCAAATGTGAGGCACAACATGTAGAGAGGAGAAATGCTCTATTTCTTCAAATAAATGGCACAGCTCTGCTCTTTCCAGGTGATGCAACACAGCACAGCGACTTTGCTTGGTGCACTGCATTGTGCCACTTCTTTGTATATATGCCCCTTCGTGACCAGTTTAACAAATAAACAAACAATTCTGCACCCATACAAGTGATACCTTGATTTTTACCCTCTGTGCCCCTTTTTACAGATAGCCTGATTTGGGATATAGCAAAAGGAGTGCAGGCAGACAGAGTTCCAGAGGTCTTTACTGCCTTTAATTGGCCCAACAAATTTAGAGATGTGTGCCAGCCCAGTGGCTATCTCTGTACATTGGCAGGAATGGCAGTCATGAAGGTTCCTGTCAGTGGAGGAAAAGCTAAATTGACGGCTCTATCAAACAAGAGAGCTGGCCACCAAACGTTTACAAAGTTTTTTAGTTTTTAAAAATAAATAAAAATAAGGAAGGAACTAATGTTACCCATACCAAATTTCTGCCATGGTGTGTGGAGTATTTTTCTTGTTTTACTATCCCTCGCCACCGAGATATACCTGGCAGTGTCAGACAGTAAAAAAAAGCCACCTGATTGTCCCCTACGAATAAGGTAGATGGTCCGATAGCTTACTTTCGATGGCAACTGCTCCATTGGGCCATCAAAGGAAGTTTTACACTGACAAAGTAAAATGTAAAACTGTGGTCTGCCTGACTCAAAATCAGGTGGGTGAACCTTAAGACAGGCATGTATTCTGTCGTTGTTGCAATAGATGACCTGTCCACCAATCTTTAAATTAGTCCCATAAACCACCTAATGCAAATCACTACTGATCCTGCTCCTTGTGAGAACAGTCACAAATCCACCGTGTGGCCCACAGTTTTTCTAAGTTGGGAAACTTGAGATTCACACCCCCGCCCAAATCTCAGTAACTAAGCTATGCCCTTGGGAAGACTGTTACTGATGCACTGATATCTTTTGAGGTGTATATCACTGTCCAATATCTTGAAATAATGCATGGTGATATTATTTTCTTTACCCCTAATATTATAGGTCTAGAAAAGGATTGGGAAAGGATTAGAAAAGTATGGGGCATATTTAAGAGCCCCATAGCGCCAATTTAGTGCTGCAGTCATAGCTCAGGGTAAACCTGTCCAGCATTTCAGAATTACACTGTTCTTTACTTACAGCAGTGGTCAAGTTACACACACAGAGCAACAGCAGGCACAGCACCCGGAGTGCAACTTCTGGGGCGGGTGATTGTCGATAGCCAGCTCCAGGAGAGGCTCTAGAGGTTCAGCGGACCTCAGACTTCAATCTCAAGCAGTGGCAAAACCAACATTTTCAGTAATTTACAGATTTCGAACTGCAGTTGAATGTGCTCGAATTCCTTCAGTACACATGGCAAAAAAATAGAAAAGTTAACTTACTCTCGGATACAAAGGGAAGAGCCAATTCCTTAAATAATGTAAACATCCAAAAAGATATACGTCTAATACACAATAAAGAGCTATTGATATACATTCGAATCTAAATGGCAATGAGATCTGAATGTGATGTCCGCAAGAAAGGGAAGCAATGATGAGGATTCTAAATTCATCAGCCTTTTATAACTCTCCCAGTAAAGCAGAGTTTGCTCTTCCATAGCTCTCTGGGCTTTGTGTATTCAGCAGGGTTTAATTATACAGTTCCAATCAATCAAATGCAAATTTTAATTAAACTCCATAGAACGAAGTTCCTAGGGGCAGATGTACAAAACGTTTTGCAATAGCAAGCAATCCAATTCTGAGTTTGCAGCTGCAACATATTGTTTACCCATTTTAGGATTCTGTAAAGTTTTAGCAACTCGTAAAATGGGTTTCCAAATGGCGTACAAATCCAGTATTTAAATGCCGTGTTTTGGGCATCCCTTCCAAATTAGGACTGATTTTAGTAATTTGTGGTTGTAAATCAAGAAAAAAATAAAAGACTCCCAAGTTGGTATCGTAACTTATTTGTGGAAAAAAAGTGATCTCTTTTGGACACCTGTCCCTTTGTTAATTGTGGAAATAGTTTCAGGGGGAATAAGGAGCGGTCCACGGGACCAATTTTAACTCTCACTGAACTTCAATAAACACTAAAGAGATACCGTATCTTTAATTAAATCAGGTTGCTTTAAAGCTATCACAGGCATGATGGTCTCCTGACCCTTGCATACCACCACTCCTGTGATTGCAGCTAATCTGAGTGAGTCGCAGTTTGAAACCGATCTAACGGCCAGATGTAGCAAACTTTTGTGAGTCGCAAATGGCCCAAATCGCTATTTGCGACCCCGCAAAATCGGAAATGGGATGCAAAAATCCCATTTCCGACTCTCAAAATGCGATGCGAGCCGGTACCGACTCGCAAAATTTGCGACCCCATTTTGCAACCCGCTATTAGGAAGTCGCAATTTGCGAGTCGCAAAGCATATGCAATAGCAACTCGCAAATTGCGACTAGTCGCAAAAAGCCCATTTTGCATGTCCAATTTACCACTAACTCAGAGCAGGTGGTAACCATTACCAAAGTATAAAAGGAGACCCAGAAGGCATCTGGGTTACTCAAGATGGCAGAAATATACCTGATAGCAGTGAGGAGGAGAGCCCACGCAGCCCAGCAGAGGAGGAGGAGGAGCCAGAGACAGGAGAAGATTTACAGAACAAGGCAGACACTATTCCAGCAAACTGAGGAGGAAATATATGACAAATACAGACTTAGCAGCACAGCTATACTAGATTTAATAGATTTACTCAAACCACAGCTAGAATGCCAGACTGTGCGCGGCTGCGCCATCCCTACGCATGTGCAAGTGCTATGCTCACTGCACCTCTTGGCCTCGGGGAGCTATCAGGGGGTAATTGCTGTGGCAGGTGGGGTATCCCAAAGTACACTATCAGGTTCCTCAGGGCATTCCTAGATGCCTTACTCACACACATGTCCCGATACATATACCTACCCAGGAATGAGGCAGAAATTAACAGCACCAAGTTGGACTTTTACCAGATTGCCAACTTTCCCCATGTCATAGGGTGTGTAGATGGGACACATATTCAAATATGCCCTCCTGCAAACCTGGAATATCTGTTCCGCAATAGGAAGTGTACCCACTCACTCAATATTCAGGTTGTTTGTGACGCACATTATGTCATCACTGACATGGTTGCTAAATTTCCAGGCAGTACTCATGACTCCTACATTTTTAGGCACAGTGGGATACACCAACGCCTGGAACGTGGGGAGTTTGGAGACGGATACCTCCGAGGTAGAGCTGCATACACCTTGTAGACATGCCCACAGATCAATGTGCAAACCAACCATGACTTGCTAACAGTGTACGTTTTGTGCCCAACAGGTGACAGTGCATATGCACTACGCCATGGATACTGACTCCGTACTTAACACCCAGCAATGAATGTGAGAGGCGATACAACAGTGCACATAAGAGGACCAGGAACATGACTGAAAGAACCTTCGGACTGCTGAAAGCACGGTTCAGATGCCTCCACCGAAGTGGAGGTGCCCTCCAGTATACCCCCATAACGGCTTTCAAAATAGTTGTTGCATGCGCTATCCTGCACAACATTGCCACCCGACGTGGCCTACCTCTCACCCCTGCTGACCCAGATTCGGAGGATGAAACGCAAGAGCAACCACATCGCCATCATGGGGATAGGAGCATCGCAAATCAAGGCAGACTGAGACGGGAACACATTGCAAACCAATACTTTGGAAGGTACGTGCCAACTTCTACCATACTCACCAATAGAACAAACACTCCATGTGTTAAGTGTAACGAACAAATGATTTAATATGTGCAAAAAACCAAACTATATACAGGGAAAAACTGTTCAGGGACTTCAAAAGTCCACCTGGCATGGGATACATTGCCATCATGTGCCCCAACATCAGGGACAGTGTTTAGCTCACACCCTACGGCGGGCTCGGCCAGCCTAGCTGGTACTAGGTGGCTCAGCAGTGCTCTGCCTTGTACTCCCACTCCGGAGCACCCTGGTGTCACCAGCATAGACACTGCTGACAGTGGAGCCCTCCTCACTGTCTTGTGGGATGTCACCTGTACCCCTGGACACCTGCCGTGCTTCCATGAGGTCTATTGCATGGGTGATCCGGCCCAGTCCCCGTGCCACATCACCCGCAAAGTGGCCCATGTCATCCTGGAGGCTGACTGTTCTCCTAGACAGCCCAGTTGTGTTCACTGCCAGTCTGACGATAGAGGAGGCCATCCTGTCCAGCCGTTGCAGCAGCTGGCGGTCCCTGCGCCGCGCACCCTCACTCTGCGTTAGCAGTCCAGCCACCAGTTCGCACATTGACAGGGCAAGGTCACCTGTGTTGTTCCCAATGACCTCCAGTTGTGCATGCACCTGCTGCATGCTGTTGGCATGGTTCCTCTCAAAGCGCTGCAAAACCCTACTAATCCTCCCTAACTGTTGATTTTGCAGGCGCTAACCCTGTAGCAGTTGGGCCTCCGTTGGTGTTGTGGATGGAAGCCCTGACTCTGCCTGCTGCCCTGCTGTCATCATCCTGCGTCGCCTGCGCAACGGTGGAGGCCCTGTGATGTCTGAAGTGGCACTCTGGCTTGTACCTGGTGCAGGCTCCAAGACCACTGTTGCAACAGGTGTTGCCAGAGAGGGGATGGTGTTGGTGGTGCAGGTGGGAGTGGTGGCTGGTCCTGCTGTCTCCTCTCGGGGCTGGCTGACCATTGGCACCTGGCTGCTTTGGGTGGTGGGGGTGTCTTGTGGGAGACCTGTGGGACATGGGGAAAACACTGTCAGTGTCTACTATCAGTTAACAACTTCCTAATAAACAATAGCCTATGAAATGCCTACTTGACTACATTGCCCATAATGCATCATTCTGGTGTTTGCTACTCTGAAATGGAGCTATCTTGGTTGTGCATGCCCCTGTGTACATGGTGGGTGGGGGTATGGCATTGATGGGGGTACAGGCATATCACATGGTACTCACCGGTTGATGGTACGAGGCTCAGAGGTGTCCAGTTCTCCAAATCCAGTAACAGCCTCCGGCTCCAGGGTCTCCTCAACCCTTTCCTCCAGGGTGGGTGGTGGTATGGTAGATGGTCCCCCTCCTGTGCCTCTCATCTCCCGGAGCCTTTCTGCCACGCTCTCCTTGGTCCGGGAGCGGAGGTCGTACCACCTCTTCTTTAGTTCGTCCACACTCCTGTGGCTGACCCCCAGGGAGTTTACCTTCTCCTGGATATCCTGCCAAATTCGTTTTTTTTCAGAGTCTGGCACATTGAGGGCTGCCTTGCCAAACAGCTCATCATGGTGCTGACAGCACTCCTCCGTTAGCACCTCCAGCTCCTTCTCTGCAAACTTGAGCTTTCTCTTCCTGGGAGTGTCAGCCATGGTTGCTGGTGCTCTGTTAGCTGTGCTGCAGTTAAAAAGGGTGTGGTCCTCCCTCCTCCCAAGTGTATTTGTAAACTTCCTGGCTGTGATGTCATCATCATGTGCCAGGAAGTGTTTTCCTGAGTGTTCTGGAGTGGTTTCTGGAGTGTTCTGCAGCACCTGCTTTAAATTTTCAGCAAATTGCGAGTCTGTTTTTTGCGCGGTCGCAAAAAGCGACCTCGCAAACAGCGGACTCGCTATCTGCGGTGTGACTCCGGGTGCGTGTCGCAATTTGTCCGCTCACTTTCTACCTGCATTGCAGTTAGCGACACGCAAATTGCGAGTCACACATGCTCGCAAATTGCGAGTCGCAATTTTTTTCCTACCTACATCTGGCCCTAAAATCGGTTAGGTAGTTCAGACTGCAGCCCACTCTGTTTCAAAATTTTACAAATCGACTTAGTAGTACATAGGTTGGCTTGCGAAATTGCAACCAATTTTTGCAAACTTTATCTTTGTGCATCTGGCGCCTAGTTCCAATCAAGATGGAACATGACGCTAAGCCAATTGCTATATCTAGGTACTTACTTCCGGGTACCTGCACTCAAAACAATGATATTAGCATTCTGCATTTGAAGCAGCAAATAGATGCCTTGAAGGTATGACAAAGTGACAAGACTTTTATTTTTGAAAAGTACCACTGTGAGTTCCAGTCCACTGTGTGGGAGTAACTATGAATTAACTCCTCTTCCCTCTTCCCAGTCAACAATCTTACATGTTCGAGATTTGCCCTGACCATGAAAACAGGTCCACACTGGTTTGAGCCTGTTGTTCAAGCTATAAAGCCTTCCACCTTCCCTGCCTTAAACATCACAGGAGGGGTCTAAATGTCATTGTCAAAAATTCTATCCAGCCTTGTGTTAGATCCTTTTGTTCATGCTGAAGTTCTCCGCTTTTCTTTAAAAGTTACACCAGTGCTGGCGATTACAGGATATTCTGGATTCGATTTTCAGGGCATACATCAAAACATAAAGGTTCCGTTTTCCTCTCTCTCCACTCTTGCATCTAGCCCCCTGATGACAAAAGGCTAGCATGTTAACGTCATTGTGGCTGCTACTGCAAACTTTTTTAAACTCCTGGTTTCTATCTCATTTGGCTCATCTCTGGGCTATTGTCTGGTCAAGGTTTTTAAGTCTGCTCCTTGCCTTGTGCCAACCTACTGTATAATCAAACTCTGATTCTGTCCTCTCTGACAATGTTCATCAATTCGGGAAAAAGGTGCTTGTGATTGCCTTCCTGAAGAGGTCTTCCATTGGCCCTACAGTCCTCAGCAACTGTAGACCAATCTCTCTTCTGGGTATCCAATTAGGATCTTGGAAAAGGCTATTAATTGGTAGCTCTCAGACAACATTGTGTTCAAAAATCAAGTTGGACGAAACACAATCTGGCTTCATCCGTTACATTGTAGGATGTAGGATAAGTATTATTATTAGATACTGGGAGGTAATAAAATTGACTCTTAGAATAGCCACCCTAATATTAGAAGAGCAAGCCCAGAGACAGGTGTGACTCATATTGCCCTCTATCATCAATTAATGTAGAAATCTCTGCATACCATACTACATACCATTCCTACAACAGAGCCACCACTTCTGTATATGTATAAGACACACAACTCCGAATATGTCTGTTACATAACCTAGGGTATCCTTTCAACAGGGCCATAGTGCATTTAGTTAGGTCAGAGGAAGATTTCATAACTACAGAATCTCTGAACTGGTGTGTATCAGTGCTGCATAAGGATGATTGTAAGACACCTGTGGTATACGTTACTGTTCCGTTCTTCTAGTCAAACTGGCCTCAAGGAACAGCATGCAGCTGGTCCAACTTACGTTTTAGATATCCTGGCAGTTTTCACTGTTGTAAGACCTATCTATCCCATTGACCAACACTAGGTTACTTTATCACATGTAATATGTGCTAACTTTGGATTTGGAGCGGATAGAACGTTACTGTTTACACACTAATGAATTGTAATTTAAAAACCTCTTTCCAGATGAATTTGTATTTTGTTACAATTTTGAAATTAGCATTTCATTTTCACAACCAATTGTGCATTTCAGCCAGTGTGCTGGGTCTCATGAATGTGAATGGCTTCTGTTGGGGTTTGTGTTTTCCTCATAGACAGTGGTCCAAAGGGATCTTAGGTGTGGGCAGAATGGGCAATCCTGACAGGATGACTGGGAAGGAGCTGGATTCACTTACCCTTCAAAGGGCTTTCCTGCAGCACATAAAAATGGACCTGATACCAGGCTTCTCCTGCCCTTCGTCATCCCAAATAGTTGGGAGCCTTGACCAGGGGAAGGTAAGGAACTTTCCAGTGTTCGGAGTAGGGCATGGAGTCCCCTCACACAAAGACTGACACCAGGTAAAAATATTGGACCTCCGGACTCTTTGGAGCTTTCCTGGACTAGATTCAAAAGAAGGATTGTCTTGCTGCCAGAAGACTGCCTTCCTGCTTGAAGGACTGACCTTGTTGTCTAAAGAAGGAAGACTTGACCTGCTTGACCTGATCCCAGTGTTCCTAGAGTGCCTCCAAGGGTTAAATAGCTAACCTCCTGTGTGAGATACAGGGATGCAACAAGCTTCAGAGGCCTCCCTGCACTGCCCAGTGAAC
This sequence comes from Pleurodeles waltl, assembly GCF_031143425.1. Classification (NCBI taxonomy): domain Eukaryota; kingdom Metazoa; phylum Chordata; class Amphibia; order Caudata; family Salamandridae; genus Pleurodeles; species Pleurodeles waltl. Next base: position 118,262,970 of record NC_090442.1, read on the forward strand.
AAGCTGATCACCTTCAACTGGGTCTGCCCGGACCTTTCTGAGCCCAGCTTCTGGCTCCTGCTGGAGTGAGTTCTGGTCCCACGAGGGACCTCCTGCAGATCCTGAACTTTTGGTTGACCTCAGTTGGGTCCCTTCCAAGAAGAAAAATTAGAAATCCCAAAGTGTGGGCTCCTCACAACAGCCAACTGACCCATTCATGCTGAATCTCTGCGACGACCATCAATACATGACCAACAACTTCACGCTACAGTAACAACAGCCCGTGATGATTTCAAACTTTATCTGATTGGTAATGTTTAACAGCTTCAAATAAATAGAAGCCTTTGCCAATATTCCAGCTTTAGAGTTTTGAGCATAACATTGGTTGATCAACCCGGTCAAAAGCTGCATTGAAATCAGTAAAACAACAAAGTGACAATCAATCAGCTCTCCTAGCTAATTCCAAATACAAAGCAATGTTTAGACATTGAACAGCCTTCAGGGAATCCCCTTTTCAGGGACCTGAAGGGTTTCAATAGCACCATGTTAGACAATATTTTAGAGAGCACATGTTGGACTTTTTTTGCTTATGCAGGGTCATCCCCAATCTTTTTGCCTCCTGCCTCCTATTTTTTCTGACCTGTTGCTGTTGGCTTTTGAACTCTGAGCACTTTACCATTGCTAACCAGTGCTAACGTGCATATGCTCTCTGTGTAAGTTGTATGTAATTGGTTTATCCATGACTGGCATATTTGATTTACTAGTAAGTCCCTAGTAAAGTGCACTAGAGGTGCCCAGGGCTTGTAAATCAAATGCTACTAGTTGTCCTGCAGCACTGGCTGTGCCAACCACATAAGTAGCTCTGTAATCATGTCTCAGACCTGCCACTACAGTGTTTGTGTGTGCAGTTTTAACTGTAAATTCAACTTGGCAAGTGTACACACTAGACAGGCCTACGCCTTCCCTTTTCTTACATGCAGGACACCCCTAAGGTAGGCCCTAGGTAGCACCAAGGGCAGGTTGCAGTGTGTGGTTAAGGTAGGACATATAGGGGGTCATTCTGACCCTGGCGGTCATGGACCGCCAGGGCCGGGGTTGGAGGATGCACCGCCAACAGGCTGGCGGTGCATCAAGGGCAATTCTGACCGTGGCGGTAAAGCCGCGGTCAGAAAAGGGAAACCGGCGGTTTCCCGCCGGTTTTCCCCTGCCCCTGTGAATCCTCCACGGCGGCGCTGCAAGCAGCGCCGCCATGGGGATTCCAACCCCCTTCCCGCCAGTCTGGTTCTGGCGGTTTTCACCGCCAGAACCAGGCTGGTGGGAACAGGTGTCGTGGGGCCCCTGGGAGCCCCTGCAGTTCCCATGCCAGTGGCATGGGCACTGCAGGGACCCCCTAACAGGGCCCCACATTGATTTTCAGTGTCTGCCTAGCAGACACTGAAAATCGCGACGGGTGCCACTGCACCCGTCGCACACCAGCAGCTCCGCCGGCTCCATTCGGAGCCGGCTTCATCGTTGCTGGGGCTTTCCCGCTGGGCGGACGGGCAGCCTTTTGGCGGTCGCCCGCCCGCCCAGCGGGAAAGTCATAATGACCGCCGCGGTCTTTTGACCACGGAACGGTCTTCTGGCGGTTCCCGCCAGGAGGGCGGCTTCCGCCGCCCGCGGGGGTCAAAATGACCCCCATAGTAATGTGTTTTATATGTCCTGACAGTGAAATATTACTAAATTCGTTTTTCACTGTTTCAAGGCCTGTCCCTCTCATAGGTTAACATGGGGGCTACCTTTAAATCTGATTAAAGTGTAGATGCTCTTTGGGAGCAGATACACATGTGGAGTTTGGGGTCGCTGAGCTCACAATTAAAAAATACACCTTTTAGTAAAGTTGATTTTAAGATTGTGTGTTTGGAAATGCCACTTTTAGAAAGTGGGCATTTTAATGCTTATACCAGTGGTTCCCAACCTTTTAGCTTCTGTGGACCCCCACGTTATCATTACTGAAACGCCCACTGAGTTATTACTGAAAGCAGGGAATGTAATCTGTTAATATCATTTTATTTTCTACGCAGTCGAGGACCCCCTGAGGAGGCTTTGCGGACCCCCAGGGGTCCCAGGACCACAGGTTGGGAACTGCTGGCTTACACCATTTCTGTGACTCTGCCTGTTTGTGGATTCCCTGTCTGGGTAAGTTTGGCAGTTGGGCTAGTTGCACTTCACACTAGACAGTGACACAAAGGGAGCTGGGGTGTAGTCGTCATTTCTAGATGAGCCATCTATGCTAGGAGGGCTGTGCCTGCCCTCACACAATGCAGTCTCCAACCCCCTGGCGAGTGTCTGGGGCCTGGCCTGGGCAAGGCAGGATTTCAAATTCAAGAGAGACTTTGCTTTGAAGTAGGCCTACTTAAAAGGAGAAAATGGGTATAAGAAGGGCACCCAAAACCACAGACATTAGAACACTTCTGGAAACCAAGAGGAACCTCTGCCTGGAAAAGAGATGAAGAGCTGAGGAAGAAGAGCTGCCCTGTCTGTGACTGTGCTTTGTGGAGCTATCCTGAAGTTGCTACTTCTGCCAGAGTAAGAGGGCAAAGACTGGACTTTGTGTTGCCTTCCTTCTTGTGAAGAACTCTCCAAGGGATTGATTTAGAGATTGCCTTCTGTTGTTGAAGTCTCAGGGAGAGCAAAGCCTTCTCTCTGCCAGCCCTGGAGACTCTGGAGAGGCTCCCACTCTGCCAAGTGGTGCCCATCCAGTTCCTGGGACCCTGAAAGGAGAAGCTGGCATCCCAAGAGTAAGAAATCCACGCACCTACCGCAGTGCGGGGAAAAGATCAACGCAACTCCGATCTGCGGCTGAAAAATCAATGCGCCACCGGCTTTGTGGCTGAAAATCGACTCTCACCTGCAACGCAACCCGAAGATCGATGCCCGAGGCTGGAGAAACAACGCACAGCATTGCTAATGGAGGCTGGTGAGATCGCAACCAACGCTACGTGGTTTTTGGATCATAGTGCGCCTGGATTTCTGACGCAAACACCGCTGGGTGTGTAAAAATGACACAAGGCCTGCCCGGACCCGAGAGTGCTGACCCGATCGACACATCGCTCTCCTGCGGAGAGAAGAAACGATGCGCACGACCCGATGAAAGGAGAAATGACGCAAGGTCTCGCTTGCGAGTGAAATTGAAGCATTGCAAGCCCTTTTTGACTCACCCTCGCCCGTGCAGGGTTATTTTTGACATGCCCAAGGTACATTTTCATGCTAACAGCGTTAGTGTGTGTTTAAAATTACATGGAGACTCTTTTTGCATTTGTAGTGATAACTTGACTTGTGTATTGTGGATTTTTATCGTTTTGGTCTTGTTATGTTTAGATAAATATTTCCACTTTTTCTAAACCCGTGTTGTGCCATTTTGAAGTGTTTTCATTAAGGTACTGTGGCCCTCATTCTGACCTTGGCGGTCTTTTCGCAAGACCGCCGAGTTACCGCCGCGGTAAAGACCGCCGACCGCGGCGGTATGCCGCTGCGCGTATTCCGACCGCTGGGAGCGTTCCGCCGGAATACCGCCAGCAGCCACACTGGCGGTCGGCGGGAAAGTGGAGACTGGTCAACCTCCACCGCCACGCCAGCAGAACACCGCCCCCAGAATTACGACCCACATTTCTGTGTGGCGGTCTTCTGTTGGCGGTCTTCTGTTGGCGGTCACGTCCCTATGGCTCCCGTCGCCTCCCGGAGGACCAACGCACAAGGTAAGTTGATCGTCCGTGAGGGGAGGGGGTGGGGGGGTGTTGTGTGATGTGTGCGTGCATGGGGGTGTGCGTGTGAGTGTGTAGAGGGGTGCTGCTGTGTCTATGGGTAATGTGTGCTGTTCGGCAGGTGCGCATGTCGGCATGTATGTGTGCGGGTATGTGTCCCCGTTGTGTATGTGTGTGTAGGGGGTGTGTATATGTGCATGTTGGGGGTGTGTGCATGTCGGGGTACATGTATGTACATGTCGGGGTGGGGGTGGGGAGGGGGTTCGTACCACCTCTGGGGGGTGGCAGGGGGGTGGAGGGTGTGGGGGGAGGACTCGGGTGGGTAGTGGGGGGTGGGGGAGACCCCTATCAGTGCCAGGGAAGGAATTCCCTGGCCCCGATAGTGCTTACCGCCATGGTTCGCACGGCGGTTCCCGCCCGCAAGAAACCGCGGCGGTAGGCAGGGTCATAATACCCTTGGCGGTCTTGGGACGACCGCGGGGCCGGAGTGCGCAAACTCCAGCCCCGCGGTCATGACCGCCGCGGCGGTCGGAGTGGAGAAGTAGCGGTCGGTCGCGGCGGGGACCGCCGCGGTCAGAATGCCATTTTTAATACCGCCGGTCTGTTCGCGGTCCGACCGCCGTCTCTCCGCCGACCGCCAGGGTCAGAATGAGGGCCTGTGTGTGTTGGTACAAATACTTTACACCTAGCACTCTGAAATTTAGCCTACTGCTCGTGCCAAGCTACCAAGGGGGTAAGCAGAGGTTAGCTGGGGGTGATTCTCTTTTATCCTGAATAGAGTGAGGGTTCTTGCTTGGACAGGGGGTAACCTGACTGCCAACCAACGACCCCATTTCTAACAGCCCATCTAAAAGAAATTCAATATTTATTTAGAGTAGTCATGTCACCATCATCATGGACATTTTTATTTCGGCAGTATGCTATAAAAAACATATAAAATCTAACATTCATAAACATAAAAACACTGAACATAAAGAGGCAATTTTGGCCATAGACACTACTATAAAGATCCTAAATGAAATCCCTAGGTGCCGGCTGAGCTAGAGGCCAAAATCTACAGCTAGGGATGTTCCAAAAAACACGTCAGATTTCAATATAAAAATGTGATGTGTCCATGTTGCATTTCCTGTTGCGAGCATTAGGCCTACCCACACAAGTGAGGTACCATTTTTATCGGGAGACTTGGGGGAACACAGAATGGCAAAACAAGTGTTATTTCCCCTTGTCTTTCTCTACATTTTTTCCTTCCAAATGTAAGACAGTATGTAAAAAAGACATCTATTTGAGAAATGCCCTGTAATTTACATGCTAATATGGGCACCCCGGAACTCAGAGATGTGCCAATAACTACTGCTTCTCAACACCTTATCTTGTGCCCATTTTGGAAATACAAAGGTTTTCTTGATACCTATTTTTCACTCTTTATATTTAAGCAAATGAATTGCTGTATACCCGGTATAGAAGGAACACCCATTGCAACGTGCAGCTCGTTTATTGGCTAGGGTTCTTGATGAACCTACAAGCCCTATATATCCCCACAACCAGAAGAGTCCAGCAGACGTAACGGTATATTGCTTTAAAAAATCTGACATCGCAGGAAAAAGTTACAGAGTAAAACATGGAGAAAAATTGCTGTTTTTTTACCTCAATTTCAATATTATTTTTTTCCAGCTGTTATTTGCTGTAGAAAACCCTTGTAGGGTCTGCACAAATTACCCCTTGCTAAATTCAGAATTTTGTCTAATTTTCAGAAATTGTTAGCTTTCTGAGATCCGGCATTGGTTTCACACGCATTTCTGTCACTAACTGGAAAGAGGCTGAAAGCACAAAAAATAGTAAAAATGGGGTATGTCCCAGTAAAATGCCAACATTCTGTTGAAAAATGGGGTTCTCTGATTCAAGTCTGCATGTATCAGAAAGCTGGGAAGATGGTGATTTTAGCACCGCAAACCGTTTGTTGATGACCTTTTTAGGGAAAAGAAACACAAGCCGCCTTCTGCAGCCTTTTTTCCCAATTTTTTCAAAAGGTTTTTGCTGTATTTTGGCTAATTTCTTGGTCCCCTTCAGGGGGACCCATAAAGTCTGGGTACCTCTAGAATACGTAGGATGTTGGAAAAAAAGGACGCAAATTTGGCGTGGGTAGCTTATGTGGACAAAAAGTTATGACGGCCTAAGCGCGAACTGCCCCAAACAGCCAGAAAAAGGTTTGCACCTTAGGGGGTATGTGTGGGTATTTGGTGAGTCTGATGTAAATAGTCCACTGCTGTTGATATGGTGCTTGTCTACATTACATCCTCCGTCTGTCTGTGTCACCCATGCAGGTCAACGCCCATCAGAAGAAGGGGATATGGCGTGCCATTGCAAAGCAAGTGTGGGCCCTAGGGGTCCATAGTCAGCAGAGCTCCCATTGTCACAAGCAGTGGGAGTACCTGAGATGCTGTGCCTCGAAGACCGCAGAGGCCCAGCTGAGGATGTCCTCCCAACAAGGGAGGCGTGCCCCTTGGACTCCGAACCCCAAAATGGCCTGCATTCTGCCGGTGTCTTACCCTGAGGTGGATTGAGTTTGAGGGCAACACTGCAGCCGCAAGAGGGTGAGTACTGACTGTATATTTTGTCGATGTGTGTCCATGCTTTACTGTCTGTGGATTTACATCTCTCATGTGCATGTAATGTGAAGATGCACTAGTGACATGGGCACATTTGTGTCTCCACTCCGGCCATGCAATGGATGTGAGTGCTTGAATTACCCTAAGCATTGTGATTGACCAGCTCTATCCGTCAGCATTAGTCCACCTCTGAGGTGTCGGTCTACTCCCATCTGTGTAGCCCACCTGTATATGCTGCTGTGTGACACTCCTATTATCACTGGGGCTCCTCACATCATGTACTGTAGCTGGTATTAACAGATTGTGAGGCTGGCATTACAGTTCCACCACATGAATGGCTTTCATAGGACAGGAGTATTGGCCTGGTAGCTGACTAGGCATATAGAGGTGACTGTAGGGTATGTGTAGGTTGCCAACCTGGGATACTGATACATGTAGTATTGATGAGCCCCGATTGCACAGATAATGGATTCCTAAGAGCTGTACTTCTGGGGACCTGGCTTTTCAACCTATGGGATGGGACTAGAGGTGGTAAGTGCCCTGGGAGATCCCTAATCTGTCACCATTGCGTGTTTATGACATGTATGACAAAGGCCTAGGAATTCCTATGCTGCAATCCTGAGCAAATGCTTACATCATGGCATAATGGAAAATTGGGGGCACATCTGATGGCCTATGACTATTACAGCGTGACTTGGGTAATAGATAGTGTCACATTAGGAGTAGCTTTGGTATAGCATGACACATAGCGTGATGATTTGATTTTCATTTTGTATTTAGTCTACCCAGGCTGCCTTATATGGTAGTGGGATGTGTAATTGGTGTATAGACTGTGGAGTTTGTCCATGTGTACCTCATGAAAGCAAATATTTCCCCTCTGAGATGTGTGTTCTATGGGCTTAGTGACAGGTGTTGTCACTTGTGCAATGGTGTGTGTGGGGCTGGAGTTGTTATGATTAGTAGTCCAATTGGTGTACCTGCATGTGTGGTGGCATTGGAAGTCGTCCATGATGTGATATGTGTGTTACGGAGGTACATCTATTGTGACACTGCACTCAGTGGATGTGCAATATATTGTACTTGACCCATTGTAGATGCACTTAGCAGTATGCTGACAAGTGACATTTGTGTTGGGTGTAAGCTGCTCTGGCTATGTGATAGTATCTGATTGATCACATGGCTATACCACAGATTCACATAGAACACATCAGATGTGGAGGGTTTGGGTGTCTGACTTATATTGCCTACATCCAGGTTGTTCTCCAAACTGTATTGAGTGGGGAGTTATGTAATATGATACTTAGGTCCTATGTGGTTTGTGAGCGGAGTTGTGTTCACTGTGATTGACATGGTACAGGGGAAATGGACTGATCAGGTGTTGTTACTGTAGAGGCCTGAAGTGTTGTGTTCAGTCATCTGCACATTCAATGGGTGAAAGGGAGATGGAGAGGTAAGATGTATATTCAGTCATACTATTGGTACAGCATTCAGGGCATGCTGTGCTATCATGGGGATGACTTTAGTAGTGTAGTCCTACTTAGGTATTGATGTGGGTGTGAGAGTTGGCATACAGTTATGGGTAGCAGTGACATCTAATGACATGATGTGGGTAAGGTGTATTGGCAAATGCAATAGCCTAGCCATGATATGTATTGTCACAGATAAACATGTTTAGCTGTGTCTATGGGAGGTATATATTGACCCTTTTCACGCCTATCCGTCTCTCTCTCTATCTTTGTGTGCATCAGCATTCTCTGGCGAAGGAGAAGGGGCATAGGCAAGAGGGGAAGCAGCAGCCCACGGGACCCAGGAAGCTAGAAGCAGCAAGGCCAAGGGACCCAGTGGGACAAAGAATGAGGGAAGTGCCATGGGGGAGACCAGATCTACCATCTCTTCTTCGGATTCCTTTTCCGGTGGACACTTCCTGGCAGTGGCGGATGCATTTGGGACCACCGCAGCACCATCTTTGTCAGCCAACCTCCTTACTAGTACCGCTCTCCCTGTAACTCTTCACTCAGTTGCCTGTGCCCGCTGAACCAGGAGGGTGGGCATCTCCTTTGCTGCAGGCACCTCTGCCCCTGCCGTGATCAACCCTGCTGCCCTCAGTGAGGAGGCTATTCACCTCCTGAGGTCCATCTCTGTTGGTCAATCTGCCATTGTGAATGCCATCCAGAGACTGGCAGCTCAAGTCCAACAGAGCAATGAGTTCCTGGAGGGCATTCACAGTGCCATGGTTGACCTCCAGAGATCCTTTCAGGCTCTGGTCTCCACTCTGATGGCAGCCAGTGCTACTTTGTCTCCTGCCCCACATCCACCTACCTCTTCCTAATACCAAACACCTCTCCCCATTCACATCCAAAGCACACCTACAGACAGGCATGCATGCACCTCAACAGACAAGGGTAGCTCAGACAAACACAAGCACCACAAGACTCACCACCGGCATGCACACAAACAACAGTCAACTGCAGACATGCCAATATCCACTCCCTGCACTTACTCCCCTGCCATCTCCTCCTTCACAGACACACCTGCAGCCACCACATCATCATTCACGGATCCAGCCACCAGTCCTATCTTACTCACAGAGTCAGCACAATCACAGACCTGCAGACATCCACCCCAGTCACCACATTCACAGCCAACACAACTACTGACACCCCCATATGCAGCACATGTCCCATACCTGCAGACACCACCTCAACAGTCACCCATGCACCACTGCATGTCCCAGCACTTACTCCCACTGCCTCCTAAAGTGCTCCCGCACTCACCCACCCAACAGACACCCAGTACCGACAAGCATTCCACGCATGTACTTGCAACCAAGACATCCATGAAGACACATCTTCCCACCACTCCCTCTTCCTCTACTCCCAAACCTTTTTGCCATGACCCCCGTGTGTCTAAGAAGCATTTCCTCTTGGATTTTTCACTGTTCCCTACTCCTCTCCCACGCCGTGATACCGCCAAGTGCTCTGTGTCTCTCCCTAAGTACAGCCCTTCCACCTCCAAGTCCCCCCTGCCCCCTTGCTAGTGCCCATACCCCTTCCCCTACCAAGAACTCTATACCTTAAAAGCCCAGGCCCAAGGACCACCCTTCTAAGCCCAAGCCCAAGGAGCCCCCGCCCAAACTCAAACCCAAGGACCCACCTACCTAGCCCAAAGCCCCCCCTCAACCGCCACCCCCTCACCCCTGAGGTACCTGCCTGTCTCCTTGATGCCCCTACCCTGTGGAGGTCATTTTGCAGTCAGGAGTCAAGTAGAGGTACAGTGAAGTACTAATTGTGCCTTTGGCTACATTAACATTGGACTGGCCAATGGCCTTAAGATTGTAAATAGCTATTTATTTTTAAACAATTCACCTCCTTAATACATCTGAGCCAACCTAGTGTTAGATTCATTGGATTCTACATGTCTGTTTAGTGTTTGTGGGCTTTGGTTTGTATCTCTGTGTCTGTTGGTTGTGCTAGCTGTTGTGCCTGGCCTGCATGTGTGTGTGTGTAGCCCTGCCATTTGCCCCACTGTCATTTCTGTTTATTGTGTGTAGGATATGGTTGTGTTTGGTACATGCATGTGTGTAGCTGAATTGTAGGAAAGTACCATCTTGCCTGGCATGTTACCCCCATTTTTACTGTATATATGTTTGTTTTTGCCTTTGTCACTGGGATGCTGCTAGCCATGACCCCAGTGCTCATAAAGTGTGCCCTGTATGTGTTCCCTGTGTGGTGCCTAACTGTATCACTGAGGCTCTACTAACCAGAACATCAGTGTTAATGCTCTCTCCGCTTTTAAAAATTGTTACTGCAGACTAGTGACCAATTTTACCAATTCTGATTGGTACACTGGAACACCCTTATAACTCCATAGTATATGGAACCTAGGTACCCTGGGTATTGGGGTTCCAGGAGATCCTTATGGGCTGCACCATTTCTTTTGCCACCCATAGGAAGCTCAGACAATTCTTACACAGGAGTGCCACTAAAGCCTGAGTGAAATAACGTCCACGTTATTTCACAGCCATTTTACACTGCACTTAAGTAACTTATAAGTCACCTATACTTCTAACCCTCACTTAGTAAAGGTTAGGTGCAAAGTTACTTAGGGGGTCATTACAACCCTGACGGTTAAAGACCGCCAGGGCTGTTTTGGCGATTGCACCACCAACAGGCTGGCGGTGCAATCTTGTGTATTTTGATCGCGGCAGAAGCGCCGCGGTTGCACCGCCGGGACCAGCGGTTTACCGCTACGGTGGTCCAGGCAGGAGTAATCCTCCAGGGAAGCGCTGCTTGCAGTGCTGCCCAGGTGATTACGAGTCCCCCTACCGCCAGCCTTTTCCTGGCAGTTTGAACCGCCAGGAAAAGGCTGGTGGTACGGGGAGTGGTGGGGCCCCTGGGGGCCCCTGCACTGCCCATGCCACTGGCCCCATGCAGCTTTTCACTGTCTGCATAGCAGACAGTGAAAAGCGCAACAGGTGCAACTGCACCCGTCGCACGGCCGCAACACTGCCGGCTCCATTTGGAGCCGGCTCATGTGTTGCGGCCGAGATCCCCGCTGGGCCGGCGGGGATCTCCAAATGGCTGCAGCGGGAGTGCGGCCGCATTGGCGCCCGCACAGCAGTCCGATCTTGGCTGGCGGCTTCAGCTGCCCGCCAAGGTCGTAATGAGGGCCTTAGTGTGTGGGCACCCTGGCACTAGCAAAGGTGCCCCCACATTGTTCAGGGCAAATTACCCGGACTTTGTGAGTGCAGGGACACCATTACACGCGTGCACTACATATAGGTCAATACCTATATGTAGCATCACAATGGTAACTCCAAACATGGCCATGTAACATGTCTAGGATCATGGAATGGGGACATTGTGCCTCCATTCCAAATCTGGTATTGGGGATCCAATTCCATGCATCCCCGGGTCTCCAGTATAGAGCCCGGCTACTGCCAAACTAACAGTCCGGGGTTTTCTCTGCAGCTACCGCTGCTGCCAACCCTCAGACAGGTTTCTGCACCCCTAAAGGCCCAGGAAGGCAGAACAACGGATTTCCTCTGAGAGAGGGTGTTAAACCCTCTCCCTTTGGAAATAGGTGTGAAGGGCCTGGGAGGAGTAGCCTCTCCTAGCCTCTGGAAATCCTTTGAAGGGCACAGATGGTGCCTTCCTTGCATAAGCCAGTCTACACCGGTTCAGGGATCCCCCCAGCCCTGCTCTGGCACGAAACTGGACAAAGGAAAGGGGAGTGACATCTCCCCTGACCAGCACCTTCCAAGGAGAGGTGCCCAGAGCTCCTCCAGTGTGTCCCAGACCTCTGCCATCTTGGATGCAGAGGTGTGAGGGCACAATGGACAACTCTGAGTGGCCAGTGTCAGCAGGTGACGTCAGACACCCCTCCTGATAGGTCCGTACCTTTCTCTGTAGCCAATCCTCCTCGGAAGGCTATTTAGGGTCTCTCCTGTAGGTATCTCACTAGATAATGAATGCAAGAGCTCACCAGAGCTCCTCTGCACTTCTCTCTTTGACTTCTGCAAAGGATCAACAGCTGACTGCTCCAAGGCGCCTGCAAAACCACAACAAAGTAGCAAGAAGAATACCAGCAACATTGTAGCCCCTCCTCATGTCGGCTTTCTCAACTGTTTCCTGGTGGTGCATGCTCTGAGGGCTGTCTGCCTTCACCCTGCACTGGAAGCCAAGAAGAAATCTCCCGTGGGTCGACTGAACCTTCCCCCTGCCAACCCAGGCACCAAACTTCTGCATCACCAGTCCCAGGATCCCCTCTCATCCTGATGAGCGTGGTCCCTGGAACACAGGAGCAGGGTCCAAGTGTCCCCGATGGCCCAGTGGCCCTTTTGTCCAAATTTGGTGGAGGTAAGTTCTTGCCTCCCCACGCCAGACAGTAATCCTGTGTACTGTGTGAACTGCAACTGCTAGGGCTTCTGTTCAATTTTGTAAGACTTCCTTCGTGCACAGCCTAGCCCAGGTCCCCAGCACTCCGTCCTACATTGCCCAACTTGCTGAGTTGGACTCTGACTTGTGCTGAGTTGACTGTTGTGCTCAGATCTTCTGAACACCTGTTCAGGTGCTTCTTTGGGTGCTGCCTGCTTCTGTGTGGGCTCTCTGTGTTGCTGAGCGCCCCCTCTGTCACCTCCTCAAAGGGGCGACCTTCTGGTCCTTTCTGGGCCCTGGCAGCACCCAAAACCTTCAACCGTGACTCTTGCAGCTAGCAAGACTTGTTTGTAGTCTTTCTGCATGGAAACAACTCTGCATCCTCCAGCACGCCGTGGGACATCTTCTGACCAAAGGAGAAGTTCCTGGCACCTTCTGTTGTTGAAGAATCTTTGGCTTCTTCCATCCAGAGGCAGCCCTTTGGCACCTTCATCCGAGGTTTAGTGGGCTCCTGCCCCCCCAGAAAATTGCGTGACTCTTGGACTTGGTCCCCTTCCTTTACAGGTCCTCAGGTCCAGGAATCCGTCTTCAGTGCTTTGCAGTCAGTTGTTGTCCTTGCAGAATCCCCTATCTCGTCTTTACTGTCTTTCTGGGGTAGTAGGGTAACTTTACTCCTTCTTTTCAGGGTCTTGGGGTGGGGTATCTTGGACACCCTTAGTGTTTTCTTACACTCCCAGTGACCCTCTAAACACTACACTAGGCCTGGGGTCCATTCATGGTTCGCATTCTACTTTTGGAGTATACAGTTTGTAGTGCTCATAGGCCTATTTTTCCCTATTGCATTCTATTGTTACACTACTTTTCTAACTGTTTACTTACCTGATTTTGGCTGTGTGTGTATATTTTGTGTATATTACTTACCTCCTAAGGGAGTATATCCTCTGAGATACTTTTGGCATATTGGGGGTCATTCTGACCCTGGCGGCCGGCGGATTGCTGGCCGGAACACCGCCAACAGGCTGGCGGTGTCCCGGCAGCAAGTATGACCGTGGCGGAAAAGCCACGGCCATACCGCCGGCCCCTCCATTTTCCCGCCAGGCGGATAATCCCCAGGGCAGCGGTGCAAGCACCGCTGCCCTGGGGATTATGAGTCCCCGACCGCCAGCCTGTCCGTGGCAGTAGACACCGCCATGGAAAGGCTGGCGGTAAGGGGACGCACAGGGCCCCTGGGGGCCCCTGCACTGCCCATGCACTTGGCATGGGCAGTGCAGGGGCCCCCAGGCGTAGTCCCGTCGCGCATTTCACTGCCCAAATTTCGGGCAGTGAAATGCGCGACGAGTGCTACTGCACCCGCTGCACATCAACATTGCCGCTGGCTCGATTACGAGCCGGCGGCAATGTTGATGTGCCATTTCCGCTGGGCCAGCGGATGGTAACGCTGTTACCGTCCGCTGGCCCAGCAGAAATGTCAGAATAGGGAGGCATGAATACCGCCGGCAATGGCGGTATTCTGTCTCCCCCGGCCTCGGCGGTCTTGAAAAAAGACCACCGAGGTCGGAATGACCCCCATTGTCACTAAAATAAAGTACCTTTATTTTTACTAACTCTGAGTATTTAGTTTTCTTGTGATATAGTGCTAAGTGATATAAGTGGTATAGTATGAGCTTTGCATGTCTCCTAGTTCAGCCTAAGCTGCTCTGCTATAGTTACCTCTATCAGCCTAAGCTGCTAGAACACCTCTAATCTACTAATACGGGATAACTGGGCCTGGCACAAGGTGTAAGTACACAAGGTACCCACTATTAGCCAGGCCAGCCTCCTGCATGAATTGCATGTTGCTTGTTGTGCCAAGTGTTATGGTGGCATTGTGTGTCATTGTATGGTTATTGTATGTGCATCTGTGTGTGGTGGTGGCTATGTCATATGCATTGTGTGTTGGGTGGGTGTGGTGTGACATATGGAATGCTGTATGGCAGTGTGATAGTGTTGACTGGTTGTGTGGTGTTGTTATGTGTTGTTGTCCATATGTGTTGCCATGTGTAGGTGTGCAGTGCAATTCTTTGCCATGCGTTCCTGTAGTTACAGTTATGATGTTGTTGTATGACTCAGTGGTGTTGTGTATGATTGTGTTAGACACTGGCAGTGATGTGTTTGTGTGGGCTGGTGTGTATATGGCACACATGTGTTGGCCATGGTGTGTGTAGTTTGGATATGCTTTGTGTTAGACCTGGCATCCTTGGCATGGTCTCCCCTGTCTTTTTTGCCTCTGCTTCCCATGTTTTGACTGTGTGCTGGACTCTGTTTTTGCTGTTTTGGGCACTTTACCACTGCTACCCAGTGCTAAAGTGAAAGTGCTCCCTGTATATGTGTAATTGGCTTTTCAATGATTGGCATATTTGAATTACTAGCCCCTAGTAAAGTGCACTGGAGGTGCCCAGGGCCTGTAAATTAAATACTACGTGTGGGCCAGCAGCACTGGTTGTGCCACCCACATTAGTAGCCCTGTAAACATGGCTCAGACCTGCCACTGCGGTGCCTGTGGGTGCAGTTTTTAACTGCCTATTCGACCTGGCAAGTGTACCCACTTGCCAGGTCCAAACCTTCCCTTTTTGTCATGTAAGGCACCCCCAAAGGTAGGGCCAAGGTAGCCCAATGGTCAGGGTGCAGTATATGTTAAAGGTGGGACACGTACTGATGTGTTTTACATGTTCTAACAGTGAAATACAGCCAAATACGGTTTTCACTGTGGTACGGCCTATACCTCTCATAGGTTAACATGGGGCTGCCTCTAAGTGCAGTTTCCTCATTGGATGCAGATAGAGATCTGGAGTTTGGGGTCTCTAAACTCACAATTTAAAAATACAACTTTTGGCAAAGTTAGTTTTTAAATTGCCAGTTTGCAAATCCTACTATTGGAAAGTGAGCATTTTCTTGCTTGAACCATTCTGTGACTCTGCCTGCTTGTGTATCCCCTAGCTCGATCAGGCTGACAGTTGGGCTGTTTGTGAATCCCCTCTAGACAGTGATACAATTGGAGCTGGGGTGTAGCCCGCATATCCGCATGTGCCATCGGGGCCAGAGTGGAGGGAGGAGTGGCCACTTACACCTGAATGGGCTGTGCCTGCCCTCATACAATGCAGTCTTCAATGCCCTGAGGTGAGTCTGGAGCCATCCTGGGCAAGACAGGATCTTGTGAACAACAGAGACTTTCCTTTGAAGTTTTCTAACTGGACTCTCTGCTGAGACGCCTGCCCTGCCAAGTGATGACCTATCCAGTCCCTGGGCCCTTGATAGGTGAGGCTTGTAGAACAAGGACTGAAATTCACGCAGATGGAGCCGTGCAGGGAAATTTTTGATGCACCCTGCAACATGGCTGTAAAAACATGGCGCCACCCACCTCATGGCTGAAATTGATGTACCACCTGCAATCCGGCTGGAGAAACTACGCCTACACCAGCTTGCCGCTGCTGATAATGACTCAAACCCCACGCAGCATGGTTTTCCAACACTGTGCGACCGAATTTCTCGCGCATCATCACTGGGTGACAAAAATCAATGCAAGCCGGCATGGATCCGAACTGCCCTAGACAGAAATCGACACATCACTCTCTTGCCGGAGAGAAAAACGACTCATTGCTGACCCGACCGGAGAAGAAACGACACACGGTCTCGCTTGCGAGTGAGAAATCAATGCACCTATGACTTTTTCGACATACGCTCACCTGCTTTATTTTTGACGCACACCAGGTACTTTGGGTAACAAAAACGTTTCCATTGTTTTCTATGGAATAAGACTTTTGTTATTTTAAAAAATTCACCTCTTGAATTGGGTATGCTGGATTTTTGTCATTTTAGTCTTGTTTGATTTAGATAAATTTTGCCTATTTTTCTAAACTGGTGTGGTCTCCATTTTGTGGTGTTTTCACTGTATTACTGTGTGTTGGTACAAATACTTTACACATTGCCTCTGAGATAAGCCTGACTGCTTGTGACAAGCTACCAAGGGGGTTGGCAGGGGTTACCTTGAGTGTGTATCTCCCTTACCCTGCCTAGAATGAGGGCTTTCCCTCAAATGTGTGCTAGGTGTGTGTACCTACGGTTGTTGTTGTTGTCATCCTCAATGGTTCCTGAGTTGTTGTGCCAGCACGAGTAGTGGGAGAACTTTGAGTTCCGGTTCTATGGTGGCTCCGAACGGGTATGGCTTCCTGAAGGTGAGTGTCCCCTTTTATAGTTTTGGTTTCCGCCAGGGTTTTGGGGATGGTGTGCGACCGCAGCGGAAACCTTGTCAGTGTGCAAGCTTGTAATGTGTCCATTAGGAACATAGTCCCCACCATTCTGAAGGTGCCTACCGCCGTCCGTGTCAGCCTGACCACATTGGTGGTACTGGCAGGAGTTTGGCTGTCTTCCTTTGGGAACACTGCCATTTTCATAATTTGGCAGTCCTCACTACCGGGCCATCAGCAGTACGACCGCAGCCACTAACATGGTGGTCTAAAGACTGCCAAACACGTAATGAGGGCCTAAATATTCTAATATTGAAAACCCAAGCAAACCCTACATTCATTTTCTGTCAGTCGTCATCTCTAAGTCATGTCTGAAACTGCTTCCCAATGTTCTTCTCACATAGTGTGCAAAATATTGTGAAATTTACAAATGTCTTTTATCATATGACATTTACAAGTGAGTGGAGTCTGCCAGGAGTACATCCTACAGAGAGATAACTGGATCAAAATAGGAGGGGCCAGAAGATGGTTATGAATCAGGAATGAAGATGAAACAAGGGAATTTGACCTATGGAGGAAGGAAAAGAAGGCAGGAACTGGAACAAGGTCAGTGAAAAGTCTAAATGCCTGTCAAGTCAGGAATGCAGGAGCATGTCTAGTGTAAGGAAATTCCTCCTTGGCATGGTTACCCCCTTTGCTGATGCCAAGTTATGATTTGAAAGTGTGCTGAGGCCTTCTAACCATGCCCCCGCACCAGTGTTCTTTCCCTAAAACTGTACCTTTGTCTCCACATTTGGCACACCCTGGCATCCAGGTAAGTCCCTTGTAACTGGTACCCCTGGTACCAAGGGCCCTGATGCCAGGGAAGGTCTCTAAGGGCTGCAGAATGTCTTATGCCACCCTGGGGACCCCTCACTCAGCACATGCACACTGCTTGCCAGCTTGTGTGTGCTGGTGGGGAGAAAATGACTAAGTCGACATGGCACTCCCCTCAGAGTGCCATGCCAACCTCACACTGCCTATGGCATAGGTAAGTCACCCCTCTAGCAGGCCTTACAGCCCTAAGGCAGGGTGCATAATACCACAGGTGAGGGCATAAGTGCATGAGCACTATGCCCCTGTAGTGTCTAAGCAAAACCTTAGACATTGTAAGTGCAGGCTAGCCATAAGAGTATATGGTCTGGGAGTCTGTCAAACACGAACTCCACAGCACCATAATGGCTACACTGAAAACTGGGAAGTTTGGTATCAAAGTTCTCAGCACAATAAATGCACACTGATGCCAGTGTACACTTTATTGTAAAACTACACCCAGAGGGCATCTTAGAGATGCCCCCTAAAAACATACCCGACTTCCAGTGTGGGCTGACTAGTTTTGCCAGCCTGCCACACACCAGACATGTTGCTGGCCACATGGGGAGAGTGCTTTTGTCACTCTGTGACCAGGAACAAAGCCTGTACTGGGTGAAGGTGCTTCTCACCTCTCCCTGCAGGAACTGTAACACCTGGCGGTGAGCCTTAAAGGCAACAGAAAAGGATGATGGACGGAGTGCTGGCAATGCAAACACTCACCCCCCGGTCACAGATCTGGGTTTAATCCATCGTTCTTTTGCTCACCATGCCACCCCAGTTTGGACCCAGCCATAAGCAAATCAGTCTTGATCCTGTTCCTCATGGGAACATTCCAGCCCGAACTGCCAGGCCAGGTCCTCCCTGGACTGGAAACAAGCATCCTTGGACCGGTTTCAGGGTATCACCCTTCTTCAGCCAGGCTAGCTTGAATCCAGTGGCATCCACATCTGGGCATACCGTTCCCACCTAGGGCGACACATTTTTTGCTGCCTATGCCATTCCAGTTTGGACCCAACCATGTGCAAATCAGTTTTGACCCTGTTCCCCTTGGCAACAGTCCAGCCCAAACTGCCAGGCCAGGTCTTCCCTGGACTGGAAACAAGCATCCTGTGATGAGTTTCGGGGTTTTACCCCTCATCAGCCAAGGTAGCTTGAATCCAGGTGTCCTGAGCTGAGGTGACTCTGACTTTCAGAAATACTCCATCTTGCAGATGGAGGATTCCCCCAATAGGATTAGGGATGTGCCCCCCTCCCCACAGGGAGGAGGCACAATGAGGGTGTAGCAACCCTCAGGGGTAGTAGCCATTGGCTACTATCCTCCCAGACCTAAACACACCCCTAAATTGAGTATTTGGGGTCCAGACCCTAGGAAGATAGATTCCTGCAACCTGATGACGAAGAAGGACTGCTGACCTGAAGCCCTGCAGAGCAGACGGAGACACCAACTGCTTTGGCCCCAGCCCTACCGGCCTGTCTCCCCACTTCAAACAAAACTGCAACAGCGACGCGTCCCCCAGGGTCCAGCGACCTCTGAAGCCTCAGAGGACTACCCTGCATCTAAAAGGACCAAGAAGCTGCAGAGGACAGCGGCCCTGTTCCACAAAACCGCAACTTGCAGAAAAAAGGCCACACGTTTCCCGCCGGAGGACTACCCGGCGACTGCGAGCCCTTGACTAGCCAGAGTTGACCCTCCTGAACCCTCACAGCAACGCCTGCAGAGGGAATCCAGAGGCTCCCCATGACCGCGACTGCCTGCTTCAAGGAACCTGACGCCTGGAAAAGACACTGCACCTGAAGCCCCCAGGACCTGAGGAACCGAACTCCAGTGCAGGAGCGACCCCCAGGTGACCCTTTTCCTAGCCCAGGTGGTGGCTACCCCAAGGAGCCCCGTGCCTGCCTGCATCGCTGAAGAGACGCCCGGGTCTCCCCATTGAAACCTATTGAAAACCCGACGCCTGTTTGCACTCTGCACCCGGCCGCCCCTGTGCCGCTGAGGGTGTATTTTCTGTGCCTGCTTTTGTCCCCCTCAGTGCCCCTGGTCTGCCCTCCGAAGTCGCGGGTACTTACCTGCTGGCAGACTGGAACCGGGGCACCCCTATTTCCATTGAAGCATCTGTGTTTTGGGCACCACTTTGACCTCTGCACCTGACCGGCCCTGAGCTGCTGGTGTGGTAACTTTGGGGTTGCCTTGAACACCCAATGGTGGGCTACCTTGGACCCAACTTTGGACCCTATAAGTGTTTTACTTACCTGTGAACTTAACAATTAATTACCTCCCCCAGCAATTACATCACTCTGCCCTTCGCATGTATTAACCACAGTACCCTTCACCCAATTATCCAGTGACTCAGCCTTGAAAAAGCACTCTACATCACCCTCCTGAGACTTCTGGGATGTCTCTACACTCTATATCCAGGAAGTCCACCAGGGGGAACCCTTTTCTCTGTCACTCTCTTCTAGAGCCGGTAAGTGTCCCTCCCCCAGTAGGAATATGACTCCCTGTGCCAGTTCCCCAATCCTTCTCAGGGATCCTGTGCATAACGGGAACTACCTCATACCCTTGAACCGCCTGGGGTGTGTCAACTCCCTTCTTCAAGTTGGGCACCACATCTCTGGGCTTGTGCCTTTATTCAGCAATACTGGATGCAAGATTTTTGCTGTCACCATCTGAACTGGACTCAACCCTTCCGGCCTCCAGTTTCAGCTCTTCACAGCTAAGCTCTTGAGCTGCAATCTTTTCTTTTTCCAGGGCTAAGGCGCTTGCTGCCTCAGATCTTTCAAGAAGCTCATCTAGCTGTTGCGCCTGCCGCTCTTGCGCTAGGAGCCATTCATCTTTCACTGGTTCTCTTCCCTCATCTGTGTAGTCTTCCTCCTCATCTGAGCAGTCCTCCTCCTCATCTGAGGAGTACTTAGTCATTTGTTTTTTTGCTGCCTCTTCCTCTGCCCATCTTTCTTCCCCCCAGGTTATGCAGGTATCTAGCAGTTCCATCTTAGTAGATCTCCTTGATATAGAAAGGCCTCATTTTCTGAAAAGCCTCCTTAGGTCAGCCTTAGTGAGGTGTTCAGTAGGCACAAAGAATGACACACGGTAGATACCCATTCACAATCTGATAAGGTATCACAGGCAAAAACCAAAATACAAAGTCCAAAATATCAATAATATATCCAGGAGGACATCAGAGAACTAAAAGCAGAATGATGAAAAATCAAGTTGACCTTCAACTGTGGGTAGGTAGTGAAATACTTAGCTACTGTATGTCAGTGCACAAACACAAGTCCTATCCTCACCGCTGATCACAAATGTTAGAAATGGGGTTTTTGGTTGGCAGTCAGGTTACCCTCAGTCCAAGCAAGAACCCTCACTCTAGTCAGGGTAAGTCACACACAATCCAAAATTAGCCTGTGCTCACTCTCTGGTAGCTTGGCACGAGCAGTCAGGCTTAACTTAGAAGGCAATGTTTAAAGTATTTGTGCAATAAATCACACAATACCACAATATAGCACCACAAAAATACACCACACAGTGTTTAGAAAAATATATAATATTTATCAGGATAATTGTAGGTCAAAACAAATAAAGTTGCAATGTGAAATTGTAGAGATATCACTGGAAAGTGATATAAAGGGCCTGATTACAACTTTGGAGGAAGGTGTTAATCCGTCCCAAATGTGACGGATATACCACCAGCCGTATTACGAGTCCATTATATCCTATGGAACTCGTAATACGGCTGGTGGTATATCCGTCACATTTGGGACAGATTAACACATCCTCCAAAGTTTTAATCAGGCCCAAAGTGCCTTAAGTCTTTAAAAATCAAACCAAGTCTCTTTCAAGCACAAAGTACCTGGTTTGGTGTGGAAAATCTCTGCAAAGGGCCGCAGAAGAAGAGATGCGCGGAAAATAGTGTGTGCGTCGATTTCTCCCCAGCACACACGGACTTGTGTCGTTATTTTTCATGCGGGGAAGTCTGGTGTCGTTTTCCGGCGCTCGGACAGTCTCTTTCTGAGGGTCGCGGGATTACCCCATGTCCCTGGGTCTGTGCGTGGATTCTCCTGCTTGTTTTCCAGCTGCGTGTCGTTCCGCGGGGCTGTGCGTCGAAGTTTCACTCTCACGGCAGGCGTTGCGTCGATTTCCCCTCTGGAAGTCAGGCGGCGTTGTCCTTGCGAGGCCGCCGAAGTTCCGGTCGTCCCGAAGGCGTCGCGTCGATCAGCGTTGGTGTGCGCATTTTTCTTGCCGCGGAGCAAGCTGTGCGTCGAAATTTTCGGCGCACAAAGAGTCCAAATGAAAAAGAGAAGTCTTTTTGGTCCTGAGACTTCAGGGAACAGGAGGCAAGCTCTATCCAAGCCCTTGGAGAGCACTTTTGCAGCCAGACAAGAGTTCAGCAAGGCAGCAGGCCAACAGCAAGGCAGCAGTCCTTTGTAGAAAGCAGTCAGGTGAGTCCTTTGAGCAGCGAGGCAGTTCTTCTTGGCAGGGTGTAGTTTCTGGTTCAGGTTTCTTCTCCAGCAAGTGTCTGATGAGGTAGGGCAGAGGCCCTGTTTTATACTAAAGTGTGCCTTTGAAGTGGGGGTGACTTAAAAGAGTGTTTAAGAAATGCACCAGGTTCCCTTTCAGTTCAATCCTGTCTGCCAGGGTCCCAGTAGGGGGTGTGGCAGTCCTTTGTGTGAGGGCAGGCCCTCCATCCTCCCAGCCCAGGAAGACCCATTCAAAATGCAGATGTATGCAAGTGAGGCTGAGTACCCTGTGTTTGGGATGTGTCTGAGTGAATGCACAAGGAGCTGTCAACTAAACCTAGCCAGACGTGGATTGAAAGGCACAGAAAGATTTAAGTGCAAAGAAATGCTCACTTTCTAAAAGTGCCATTTCTAGAATAGTAATATTAAATCCGACTTCACCAGTCAGCAGGATTTTGTATTACCATTCTGGCCATACTAAATATGACCTTCCTGCTCCTTTCAGATCAGCAGCTGCCACTTCAACAATATACGAGGGCAGCCCCAATGTTAGCCTATGAAGGGAGCAGGCCTCACAGTAGTGTAAAAACAAATTTAGGAGTTTTACACTACTAGGACATATAACTACCCAGGTACATGTCCTGCCTTTTACCCACACAGCACCCTGCTCTAGGGGTTACCTAGGGCACACATTAGGGGAGACTTATATGTAGAAAAAGGGGAGTTCGAGGCTTGGCAAGTACTTTTAAATGCCAAGTCGAAGTGGCAGTGAAACCGCACACACAGGCCTTGCAATGGCAGGCCTGAGACAGGGTTAAGGGGCTACTGAAGTGGGTGGCACAACCAGTGCTGCATGCCCACTAGTAGCATTTAATCTACAGGCCCTAGGCACATATAGTGCACTCTACTAGGGACTTATAAGTAAATTAAATAGCCAATCATGGATAAACCAATCAATAGTACAGTTTACACAGAGAGCATATGCACTTTAGTACGGGTTAGCAATGGTAAAGTGCCCAGAGGTCAAAAGCCAACAACAACAGGTCAGAAAAAATAGGAGGAAGGAGGCAAAAAGTTTGGGGATGACCCTGTCAAAAAGTCGGGTCCAACAGGTAAGTTTAATTTATTTGTAGAGAGGTATACCATACACCCACTGCCTTTAATTCCTTTGTAGAGTGGTAATACCATTCACCCAGTGCCTGTAAGTTAAATGCTACGAGTGGGCACATTACTTATTGTTCCACCCACTTAAGTAGCCCCTTAAAACATGTCCCAGGTCTGCCACTGAAGCCTGCATGAAGTTTAAACTACCAATTTGACTTGGTAATAAAACCCCCATGCCAAGCCTTGAACTTCCCTTTTATTGCATATGTTAACCATAAGGTAGGCTGGGGTAGTCCAGAAGGCATGGTGTATTGTAATTAAGAGGTTGGACATATACTTTTAAGTTTTACATGTTGTGGTAGTGAAAAACCTCTTAATTCTGTTTTCACTGATGTGAGGCCTACCTTTCCCATTTGATAACATTGGGCTACCTTATTACATATAATAAATGCTAACTTTTGATTAGGAACAGGTAGCCTTTTGGTGTCTGATGACTGAGAAATTATAATTAAAATTCCTCTTGAATGGCAAAGTCAGATTTAAGTTACAATTTTCAAAATGTCACTTAGAAATTTGGCATTTTCATGCCCTATTTGGTGCCTGTAACTGAGGGATGTGACAGGGCACAGCTTGCAGCTGGGTTTTGTTTATTCCTTCTATACAGCCGCAATATAGAGTGAATAGGTGAATAGGTGGTGTCATGCCTCCTCACAAGGGACTACAACCTCCTGTAGTGAAATATCCAGAAGCTTCTCCCACTTCAAAGAAGGCACCAGGTATAAATATTTGACCTCAGATACCAACACTTTAGTACACTTCTGGACCTGTGGAGAATCTGCCAGGAAGAAGGGACTCTGTGCTGCTGAAATGACTGCCACTTAGCTGGTCTGCTGCCTTGTTGGACTGCTGACCAACTACCATGCTGCACCCCTCCTGAGTCAAGGGGAATGGACCTGCACCTGAGCCCAGGACTCCTAGAGTGAATTCAGAGGCTAGTCTGCTGCCCTCCTGTTCATAGCCACAAGGTCTTAATAGCAGCAGGCACGTGAATCAGTAAAACAGATCAAGCAGGCATTAGCCCTTAACCCCCAAGTGGTGCCCCTCTGGCCCTGGACCCATGGTGTGGCCCCAGTGGAGTTGAATTGAGGTTTTTCTTCTTCACAAAAGCAAGCAAGCCCAGAGTTCTGTCAATAGGCTCTTTGTACTACAGCATTGACAGTGGGAAGCGCAACTAAAAATCTCTGGCCTGACCATTTGCTATGACAACAGGATATTCACGCTACAGCAGCAATCGTCTGCAACTCCAAAACTACTTGTTGTGCTACATCAACAACCAATTACGTTTCCTTGCTCTTCATGGCCCTCTCCACCACTAACAGGACTCTGCACTGGACTGAGAAGGTTACTTTTCAGCAGAAATAACCTGGTGCCTGTATCTGACCCGCGCTCCATCACTGTCAGCCTGAACTTGTGACTTTTTTTCAGTCTTGCATGACCAGAGAGCCATGAGAGGCACTTTGAGCTTTTCGGTGCTATTTTCTCCTTAATCTCTGTAATTGCATACCTTTGGCTCTACTGATTGGATGTTTGTTGTTTTAGTCTTGATTTTACTCCATGTCTCAAAATTGATGTGGGAATTTATTGAAAATTGTGTTTTCACTTCATTGCTGTTTGAATTGTTAAGCATGACTGTTCTGTGCCAAGTTACCAGAGGGTTGAGGACATGTTAATTTAGTGTTTGCTTGAGCCTCACTCTGACACAAATTGTGGTTGCTGCCTAAGTAGGGTTTCTCCCCCCTCAACCTTATTTCCCACAAAGAGGAATATTTGGCCCAGTTTGTAGAGCCATCTTAGGACAGACCCCAGATCACACAGCGGCAAATTTCCTACCCCGTAGACTTTGAATGGAGTCAAACATCTCTAATGAAAAGAAGAAAAAATACTTTACTATGGTGGTCATTATAACCCTGGCGGTTGGTGTTAAAGCGGCGGTAAGACCGCCAACAGGCTGGCTGTAAAAAATTAGCAATTATGACCATGGCGGACACCGCCAACAAAGACAGCCACTTTACCGATCGCCATAGCAGTACAAACAAACAGCTTGGTCACCACCAACAGACAGGCGGAAGACAAAGTAACGCCCACAGTATCACAACCTACCAATCTGCCACCTTTTCCTGGGTGGATTCACAGCGGATAAAAACACAGCGGAAACAGGATTTAGAAGGGAAAACGCTCACCTCTACACACCCCATGAGGAACCAGGACACCATGGAGCTGGAACTCCAAATTCTCCCTGCAATAGTCTTCCTGCCCCTCTACCAGGAGCACGAACGCCGGTTTCGAAGACCACAGTGAGTACCACACCTACGACACAGGGGAGGGGGGAGGGAAAAAACATGGACACACACATGCAAGACCCCCACCCCCACCCTCACCCACTACAACACACACCCTAATACATATTAATACATGATAGTTACGCCTTCCAACCCCCCTCGGAAGAATGCAAAGACAAAAGAAAATGAGTGTAACCATTGTAATATATTAAAATTAAGTAGGCAAAAATATATATATACACACCATAAACAAAATATACACCAAGCATAGTAGTGCAGGAAGTGCTCCAATTAAGTCCGTGGAACACTTGGCCCACACGGTATGGGCGAGGACCACACAAGATCCCTGACCATGATGGAGAGAACACTGCAGGGGCATAAGAGAGCAAGAAAACAGGCACCTCAGGGGGAGGGAAAGGGGGGCACCTCAGCCGGTTGATGGCACATCGCCAAATCCACGAGGGGGCCCCATGCCCACTTTCCAATCCTGGGGAGTGCAAAGCCACAGTCTCTCAAGTCTCTACAGTGGGTGGGTTGGCCACTGTTCCATCCTGGGGAGTGCAAAGCCACAGTCTGTCAAGTCTCTACAGTGGGTGGGTTGCCCACTGTTCAATCCTGGGGAATGCAAAGCCACAGTCTCTCAAGTCTTTACAGTGGGTGGGTTGCCCACTGTTCAATCATGGGGAGTGCAAAGCCACAGTCTCTCAAGTCTCACAAGTGGGTAGGTTGCCCACTGTTTTATCCTGGGGAGTGCAAAGCCACAGTCTCTCAAGTGGATAACAGTCTCCACTTGTTCTGAAGGGGGCATTGTTCCCAGAGTGCTTCATCCTGCTAAGAACAGTGGTAGTGGATGTATCTCTACACTGGTTCTGGAGGGGGCCTGGTTCCCAGAGTGCTTCATCCTGCTAAGGACAGAGGTAGTGGATGTATCCCTCCACTGGTTCTGGAGGGGGCATTGTGCTCAGAGTGCTTCATCCTGCTAAGGACAGAGGTAATGGATGTATCTCTCCACTGGTTCTGGAGGGGCATTGCGCCCAGAGTACTTCATCCTGCTAAGGACAGAGGTAGTGGATGACAGTCTCCACTGGTTCTGGAGGAGGCATTGTGCCCAGAATGCTTCATCCTGCTCGTGACGGACTTAGTAGCGTCAGTGCCCTTGGCGCTCATGGGCCAGCGGTGCTTGAGGCGGCGGTGCCCTGTTCAGCGGTGCTTGGAGCGGCGGTGCCCTGTTCAGCGGTCCTTGGAGCGGCAGTGCCCTGTTCAGCAGTGCTTGGAGCGGTGGTGCCCTGTTCAGCAGTGCTTGGAGCAGCGGTGCCCTGTTCAGCGGTGCTTGGAGCAGCGGGCTCCTTTGCAGTGACTCAGCTGCTGGTGGTCCTCTCTGTCCCAGCGGGGCCTGCGCTGGCGGTCCTCTCTGTCCCAGCGGGGCTTGTGCTGGCGGTCCTCTCTGTCCCAGCGGGGCTTGTGCTGGCGGTCCTCTCTGGCCAGCGGGGCTTGTGCTGGCGGTCCTCTCTAGCCCAGTGGGGCTTGTGCTGGCGGTCCTCTCTGTCCCAGTGGGTCTTGTGCTGGCGGTCCTCTCCAGCCCAGCGGGACTTGTGCTGGTGGTCCTCTCTAGCCCAGCCGGGCTTGTGCTGGCGGCCCTCTCTGTCCCAGCGTGGCTTGCGCTGGCGGTCCTCTCTGTCCCAGCGGGGCTTGTGCTTGCGGTCCTCTCTGTCCCAGTGGGGCTTGTGCTGGCGGTCCTCTCTGGCCAGCGGGGCTTGTGCTGGCGGTCCTCTGTAGCCCAGCGGGGCTTGTGCTGGCGGTCCTCTCTGTCCCAGCGGAGCTTGTGCTGGCGGTCCTCTCTAGCCCAGCGGAGCTTGTGCTGGCGGTCCTCTCTAGCCCAGCCGGGCTTGTGCTGGCGGTCCTCTCTGTCCCAGCGGGGCTTGTGCTGGCGGACCTCTCTGTCCCAGCGGGGCTTGTGCTGGCGGTCCTCTCTTATCCAGCAGGGCTTGTGCTTGCGGTCCTCTCTGTCCCAGCTGGGCTTGTGCTGGCGGTCCTCTCTGTCCCAGCGGGGCTTGTGCTAGTGGTCCTCTCTAGCCCAGCGGGGCTTGTGCTTGCCGTCCTCTCTGTTCCAGCGGGTCTTGTGCTGGCGGTCCTCTCTGTCCCAGGGAGGCTTGTGCTTGCGGTCCTCTCTGTCCCAGTGGGACTTGTGCTGACGGTCCTCTTTAGTCCAGTGGGGCTTGTGCTGGTGGTCCTCTCTGGCCCAGCGGGGATGATGGTGGTGGCCTCCTGGGCAGCGGGGATGACAGCTGTGGCCTCCTGGGCAGCGGGGATGACAGCTGTGGCCTCCTGGGCAGCGGGGATGATGGCGGTCTCCTCCGCTGTGCTGCTCTTCCCAGAATTTCCTGGTTTCTTGTGGCCCTTCCCCACCTTGGAAGGTGTCGCAGCTGACTCCACACTCCCACCGGGACCCCTGGGAGCGGCTTTTGAGGCTGGAGTCTTCCCCCTCTCCCACCAGGCACGGGCCAACTTTTGATGCTTGACAGGTGGGGGACTGTCCGTGCTGTGGCTCCGTGCCACACTGGCTGCCCTCGTGGCCGGTGCACTCCAGATTCTGGTGACTACAGGCACCACTGGTCCAGGGATGTTGTGGCTGAGGTGCTAGTTCGGGACCTAGGAGACGGACGGGGTGGGGGAGGTGTGGGAAAGTGGTCAAGGTTGGACAGGAAAGGTTTTTTGGAGACACTGGTACGGGTAGCTGGAGGGGGTTTGAGAGTGGAGGAAGAGGTTGTGGTTGTAGGAGGTGTTTGTTTGCTGACTTTGGGTGAAGGTGCATGCACTGGAGGTTGTCGTGAGGTGGATGGTTGTTGGGTGGGTGTGTGCCTGCGTTTGTGTATCTTGGGAGGTGGCGCCACAGACACACTGGGAGAGGACACAGGGGACGTGTGAATGGTAGTGGGGGTGGTGACTGCACGTGAGCGGGGTGTGGTGGTGTGTGTGCTGGTGATGGCAGTAGTGGCTGTAGATGTAGTGCATGCAGGTGTGAGTGGAGACGAGACTGGGAGGGAGGAGGGAGATGAGGAGGAGGGGACACAGTGGAGGCAGTGGATGTTGCTATGTCTGCATGTGTGTGATGCTTGTATGAGTGCCTGTGGGATGTGTGGCGCTTATGTTTGCCTGAGCTTCCCTTGTGTGTTAATGTGTGTGCCGGCTGGTCTGTGGGTGTGCTTGTGATAGCCTGGGGTACAGGGGATTGGGTCTGGATGGAGGAAGTTGGAGGGGGGAGGCTAGACACAGGGACAATGGCTGCTATCAGTGCTGAAGCCAGAGTCTGAAAAGCTCGCCGAAGGGCCGCCTGACCAGAATGAATGCCCTCCAGGAATGCATTGGTTTGTTGCAACTGCCTTTCGACACCCTGGATGGCATTCAAAATGGTAGACTGCCCAACAGTGATGGACCTGAGGAGGTCAATGGACTCCTCACTGAGGGCAGCAGGGGTGACTGGGCAGGCGCTGAGGTGCCTGGGGCGAAGGTGATGCCCACCCTCCTGGGTGAGAGGGCATGGGGCAAAGGCTGAGGAGCTACTGGGAGGGCAGCACTGGTAGGGGGGTGGCGGCTGTACCTGTAGATGGGGGGGCACAGATGTTGCCGCCACCACAAGGGCGCTCCCATCAGAGGATGAGTCCATGT
The DNA here is from genome assembly GCF_031143425.1 of Pleurodeles waltl. NCBI lineage: Eukaryota > Metazoa > Chordata > Amphibia > Caudata > Salamandridae > Pleurodeles > Pleurodeles waltl. The sequence goes on from NC_090442.1 coordinate 118,291,813, forward strand.
TGCTGGTCACAGCTCCTGTCCCCGCCGTGGAGCTCCCCTCGCCCTCCGTCCCACTGGTGAAGTCTGAGTCTGTAGTGTGACCCCCCATGGCCATGTGGGATGCAGCTCCCTCGTGGTCCGGTGCCACTGCTCCTCCACCTGATGATGCTAATGCACACAAGAACAGGTAGACCACACAAAGCGGGGGACAATAGAAGAAAGACATGTTGAGTGCATGCATTACCGCTATTGTTGGCGGACACAACAGACTCAGAAGCCCCCTGCACTACGCCGTGCTCTTGGGCTCCACTGTTCAATTCCTGGGAAATGGCCTACTAGGCTATGGACGACATCTGCACACATGGATGACACATGGATGACACAGGGGCATGACTAGGTGTACTTGGCACTCTACAGAGGTGGGGTGGGGTGCCACATGGCCTGCCTTACGGAGGGACCTTGCCTACGGAACTCGCCCTGGCCTAGGGAAACCCACAGCCCACCTCCCCCACCCAGACACCTCCACTGCACGCAAAATCAGCAGGATGAGAGTGTACTCACCCCTTTGTGGCTGCTGTGATGCCCTCAAGCGCCCATCCAACTCCGGGTACGCCACCGCCAGGATCCTGAACATCAGGGGGGTCATGGTGCGATGGGCACCCCTCCCGCGCTGGGAGGCCATCCCCAGCTGAGCCTCTGCTGTCTTCTTGCTCCAGCGGCGAATGTCCTCCCATCTTTTCCGGCAGTGGGTTCTCCGTCTGTGGTAGACCCCCAGGGTCCAGACGTCCTTGGCAATGGCACGCCAAATATCTTTTTTCTGGTGGGCACTGACCTACATGAATTGTACAGGGGGAAGAGAAACTTATTACCAACTGCACCGTCACAGTCATTGGCCCCCATCCCTACCCTTGCCATGTGGCACATGCACTCACTGTCGTTTCATGCACGCCACAATCTACCCCCCTTCTTACATCCACCCCACTCCACACAGGCATAGCCCATACAGCATGCTCCCAGTGTACTTACCTGTTTGTCTGGAGGACCGTAGAGTAGCATGTACAGGTATTGAGTGATTAAACAGATAGAAAATGGTGGTCACGTCCGCGGCGGTGCGTACCCTCACTGCCGGCGTACATCGTCATTGGCTCCTGGGACCAATAGGGTTCAATGTTAACCAATGCAGCATTGCGCTGCGGTCTTCGACCGCCTACAGCGACGGTGTACAACGCCAGCGCAGTTACCTCACATCAGATTGTCCCAATTTACAGGTCAGGCAGCGGCCATTTCAGGGGCCTGCATGGCTTCATTTTTATCTGCGTCACACATACCTAGGCCTAGACTCAACACACGCACAGGCCACTTTTTGGATTATGATTTGTGTACTGTGTAAGCTGTGGGTACGTACCTCTGAGTTGGTTGACTCTGTGCTCGCTGTTGTCCTTCATAGGCACCGTCCACTGGGACATGTGAGGAGATGGCGACATCCTCCAGTGTACCGACCGTTGGTGGACCTGTCGACAATGGAGGAAAGACATGTGATCATCACCTACAGGCTTTACCGTGCCACAATCCAGGAACTGTGTACCCAGCTGGAGCCAGACCTTATGTCAGCTATCCGCCATCCCACAGGAATATCCCCTCAAGTGCAGGTGCTGTCAGTACTCCATTTCCTTGCAAGTGGGTCATTTCAAACAACAGTGGCCATAGCATCAGGGATGTCCCGGCCTATGTTTTCCAACGTGTTGTCCAGAGTGTTGTCTGCCCTGCTGAAACACATGCGGAGCTACATCGTTTTCCCTCAGGTGGAGGATTTGCCTACAGTGAAAGATGATTTCTATGCCCTGGGAAATATCCCCAACATCATAGGTGCCATTGATGGGACACATGTGGCCTTGGTACCCCCCCCCCCGCAGGAGTGAACAGGTGTACAGAAACCGGAAGAGTTACCATTCCATGAATGTACAGATGATATGTTTGGCAGACCAGTACATCTCCCATGTGAATGCCATGTTCCCTGGCTCAGTGCATGACGCCTACATCCTGCGGAATAGCAGCATCCCTTATGTGATGGGTCAACTCCATAGGCACCGTGTGTGGCTATTAGGTGAACACCTGGAAGCAAGACAGTGGGAATGGTTGTCTGGGGACATCCCTACAGGTTAGTGTGTGTCTAACAGTTGTCCCTCGCCATTTGCAGGTGACTCTGGTTACCCCAACCTGTCATGGCTACTGACCCCAGTGAGGAATCCCAGGACAAGGGCAGAGGAACACTACAATGAGGCACATGGGCGGACACAGGGAATAATCGAGCGGACCTTCGGCCTCCTGAAGGCCAGGTTCAGGTGCCACCATATGACAGGTGGATCCCTAATCTACTCACCAAAGAAGGTGTGCCAGATCATCGTGGCCTGCTGTATGCTTCACAACTTAGCTTTGCGACGACAGGTGCCTTTTCTGCAGGAGGATGGTCCAGATGGCGGTGTTGTTGCAGCTGTGGAGCCTGTGGACAGTGAAGACGATGAAGCAGAAGAAGAAGACATGGACAAAAGGGACTCAGTGATCCAGCAATATTTCCAGTGAGACACAGGTAAGAATACAAACCTGCCTACTACATGTACTTTAACACTACTACCTCTGTACTGTCTGTCGTTTTCACCCAGTGTATGGTCACTGAGTTGTCACTTTTTCATACGATTTCACAGATGTGTTTCCCACAGTGTGACTTCTGCTTTGATTCATCATGGACTACAGCTGTGTGAGATAGGTATGTTGACATTACAAATGAAAGAGCTTTTTGCCACAGTAATTGCTAATACACTATTCCGAAATCACAGACTGACTCCAGATTGTTTTGTGCTTTAAGGGTGTTTATTTTAGTGCTCAATATTGGAGGGGGTAGCAAAATGGTGAGGGGTGATGGCGGAGGAATGTCCAGTCTATTAGTCTCACAGGTGCATTGCCCAAATGGGCATAGGAAGTGGAGCTGGGGCAGTTTAAGGATGGACAGGGTGATAAAGTGGGAAAGAAGGATGACATTCAGGATGGTCTCATTTCTTGGCTGGGGTCTTGGCATCGTTCTCTGTCTTTGTCCTGGATCTCAGGGACCGTTTGCGAGGTGGTTCTCCCTCTGCAGGGTGTGGGGTGCTGGTGTGGTGGTCCTGTGGCGGTGCCTCCTGTCCATTAGCGCCGGCGGAGGTGATGGGCAGTTCATCGTCGAGGTTAGTGTCACGGCCCCTTGTAGTGCCACAGTGTCCCTCCTGGTGTTGTATACTCCCCTACGATGGTGCCCAGGGTGGAATTGATGGCTCTGAGTTCCTCCCTGAAGCCCAAATACTGTTCCTCCTGCAGGTGCTGGGTCTCCTGAAACTTGGCCAGTACCGTTGCCATCCTCTCCTGGGAGTGGTGGTAGGCTCCCATGATGTTGGAGAGGGCCTTGTGGAGAGTGGGTTCCCTTGGCCTGTCCTCCCCCTGTCGCACAGCAACCCTCCCAGTTCCCCTGTGTTCCTGGGCCTCCGTCCCCTGGACCGTGTGCCCACTGCCACTGCCCCCAGGTCTCTGTTGTTGTTGGGGTGATGGGTTAGCCTGGGTTCCCTGTAGTGGTGGACACACTGCTGATTGATGTGTCCTGGGGATGGAGTTATGGGCCCGCTGGGTGGGTGCTGTGCTGGTGTTTCCAGAGTGGGAAGCTCTGTAGTGGCCTGTGACTGTGTGATGGGAACCGACTGTCCAGAGGTCCCCAATGGGCCGGGCTAGTCATCTAGATCCAGTTGGACAGAAGTGCTGTCATCACTGTGGGCCTCTTCTGTTGGTGGTGTGGACATGTGTGGACCCTCCTGTCCTGTGACGTTGGGTAGGGGTCGTGCAGGGGTATAAAAGGATGTTTATTACATCTGTGTGTGGCATGGTGTGCAATGGGTGGGCGACCGTGTACCCCAGTGCTTGCATTCCTATGTGGGACCTTGTGTGATGATGTTTTAGGGGGGTGTATGGGTATGTGCAGTGGACATGCTTTAGTGATGTGTGTCCATGCTTTGTTGTTGCATGCAGGACTTGGTGTTGGGATGGGTGGTTTGTGATGTTGGGACATTTGTGAGGAGTTGGAGTGTTGGTGGTGAGGGTGAGGATGGGGGTATGTGATGGCATGCAGGTAGGGTGACGGATGTAATAGTTAAGATTTGACTTACCAGAGTTGCAGAGATGCAGAATCGCCAAGACCTGCTCCTCTCATGTTGTTTGTTGTGGGGAGGAGGTGGGGTTCCGCCGCCAGTCCGCTGAACCGCAAGGTGGTGTCTTGAGACCACAGAACGCACCTTCCCCCGTAGATCGTTCCACCTCTTCCTGATGTCATCCCTATTTCTTGGGTGTTGTCCCACTGCATTGACCCTGTCCTCTATTCTTCGCCATAGCTCCATCTTCCTTGCAATGGAGGTGTGCTATACCTGTGATCCGAATAGCTGTGGCTCTATCCGGACGATTTCCTCCACCATGACCCTGAGCTCCTCCTCCAAGAACCTGGGGTGTCTTTGCCGTGCCATGGGGTGGTGTGGGTGATGTGTGGGGTGGTGTGTGGGGTGATAAGTGTGCTGATATGTAGTGATGTGTTGTGTAAGGTGAGTGGAAGTTATGTGGGTGATGGTGTTGTGTACCTGTGGATGCTAGTATTGTTGATGGTGGTGTCTCTCTCTGCCCTTCTCTCGGTAATTGTGGTTGTAGGGGTTTGTGGGTGATGTGGGTGTGTGTTTTATATTGTATTGGGTGTGTGGGAGTGGCGTGTGTATATGTATCAGGTTTGTGTAATTCAAATTGTCCAATGTGGTGGTGTTTTGGGGATGTGTGTGTATTTTGAGTGCGGCGGTGTGTACCGCCAATGGAATACCGCGGTTGAAAGACCGCCACGTGGATTCGTGGGTCGTGATAGTGTGGGCGTATTTCTGTTGGCGTGACGGTGTATCTTTTGTTTTCGCCAGTTTATCACTGACCTTTGGTGTGGCAGACTTGTGTGGGTGTCTGAATATTGGCGGATTCTGTGCAGTGGGTCATAATAGCTGTGGCGGAATTCCATGGCCGCAGCGGTGTGTTGGTAGTCTTCTGCACGGCGGTAAGCGGCTTTTACCACCAATGTTGTAATGACCGTCTATGTCTTTAAGAATGTAGGCCCAGATTTATGGAGGGCTTGCACCATTCCAGCGCCACATTAGCATAATTTTTTATGTTAATGTGGCGTTGGAAGGACAAACCGCTGCACCATATTAACAAAGTGGGGCAATGCTTGCATTGCATCACTTTGTAACCCCTTGTGCCACATTATGCCTGCACCAGGCATAATGTATGCAAGGGGGGCGGTCCGACTTTAGGGGGACCGTAAAAATGGTGCAAAGGAATTTATAAGATTCCTTTGCACCATATTTGTTGGAACTTTTTTACACCAGCTAAGCGCAGGCTTTAAAAAGAGGCTCCCATTGTGTTCAGTGGGCCTCTGGGTGCTTTGTAGGATTAGTGTCACAATTTGTGATTTTTGGCAGTAGTCCTGCAAAGTGCCAGACTAGCGTCAAAAATGTTGAGGCTAGTGCCCCTGACTACCGCAGTGGTGCATCGTATATTAATAACGGCGCACACATGGTGGCGTTAGGGGAGTTGCTAAGGGGCGCAAGAAAAATGGTTTAGGGGCTGTTATTGTGATGATGAAACTCCTGTTTCATAGGATCCTAAGACGTTTTCCCACATTATACAGGTCACTGTGAAGTACAGGATTTTACTTGTGTATTTTGTGCAATAAATGGACAGCATTCGATCAATAAAGACTGATATTGAAAACTTCTACAGCAGGAGGCAGAATTAATTAATATCTCTAGCTTTTTACAGACTTACCTAAAGGGATCACACATGTTTTCGTTTGTGGTCTTTCATGAAAATATTGATTTAAAAGTTCATAATCGCATAAATATGTGAATAGTTTCTGACACTAGACAATAAAAAACCACCTTGGTGCTGGACCACCGCTATCCCACAGGAAGGTCCCCCGACCAAACAAAAACCTGTGTGGTTGCATCAGAGCTGCCCCACGGGGTGGGAGGCCCAACAGACAGAATCTGCCTTTGTCCTATTGTAGAGATTTCTACCCACAAACGGAGCTGCTGGATTCATCTGATCCCTTTCACCCAATCCATTATTTCATTCATTTAGCACCTAATGATTTTGCTAATTTTAACTGAGACGTAGGGTCTTAGGATTGACCTGTATTCCCCCATTGTGGCATTGGGTAGATCTTTTGCTGTAAGGTAGTTAGTATGTTACTCTTGCTGGCAGTACTAACTGACAAAGACGTTTTACTGCTGTTTTAAACCTGCCCAGCATCTTCTTAAGCATTTTTTGTGTGTCGCCATGTCTTAAATGATGGTTATTTATTTTGTATTGTATGATAACCTTTATAGCCAGGATTCAATGAGCCAAAAAATTAATGAATAAACTAAACTCAATAATTATTTAGGGAGTATCCTTTTTTTCACAGGAAGTCTGCAACATTTCAGAAAAAAGGCGAAACATTGGAAAGTTAGGAGGGCCATTTATATGTCTGGTGGCGTGCTTTTGAATCAGCTGAAGCTTGTTAAAAATTGCTTAGATATGGTGAGAAATAAGAAATGCACACAATACCGGCTCTTTTACAATGAATATTGAAAACTTAAAAAAAGAAATATTTGTGTTAGACCTGGCATCCTTGGCGTGATCTCCCGTGTCTTTTTTGCCACTGCGTCCCCAGTTTTGACTGTGTGCTGGATTCTGTTTTTGCTGTCTTTTTTGTACTCTGGGCACTTTACCACTGCTGCCAAGTGCTAAAGTACAAGTGCTCCTGTGTTCATTCTATGTGTAATTGGCTTATCCCTGACTGGCATATTTGATTTACTAGTAAGTCCCTAGTAAAGTGCACTAGAGGTGCCCAGGGCCTGTAAATCAAAAGCTACTAGTGGGTCTGCAGCACTGGTTGTGCCTCCCCCATGAGTAGTCCTGTAAAAATGGCTCAGACCTGCCACTGCAGTACCTGTGTGTGCAGTCTTCACTGCCAATTAGACTTGGCAAGTGTACCCCCTTGCCAGGCTTAAATCTTCCCTTTTTCTACATGTAAGGCACCCCTAAGGAAGGCCCTAGGTAGCCCCATGGGCAGGGTGCAGTGAATGTTAAAGGTGGGACATGTTCTGGTGTGTTTTACATCTCCTAACAGTGAAATGCTGCTAAACTCAGGTTTCACTGTTGCAAGGCCTATCTCTCTCATAGGTTAACAGAGGGGCTGCCCTTAAATAATATGTGAGTGCAGATTCCCTTTGGGGGCAGATAGAAATTTGAAGTTTGGTGTCTCTGAACTCACAATTTAAAAATATATCTTTCGGTAAAGTTGGTTGTTAAATTGTCAGTTTGAAAATGCCACTTTTTTAAAGTGAATAATTTTCTTGCTTAACCCATTCTGTGACTCTGCCTGCTTGTGGATTCTCTGTCTGGGTCAGACTGACAGTTGGGCTGGTGTGAATTCCCTTTAGACAGTGAAACAAAGGGAGCTGGGGAGTAGCCTGCAGATTCTGATGGGCCACCTGAGCTAGAGTGGAGGGAGGAGTGGACACTTACACCTGAATGGGCTGTGCCTGCCCTCACACAATGCAGCATTCAACCCCCTGGTGTGAGCCTGGAGCTTGGGCTGGGATCTTGTGAACAACAGAAGCTTTCATCTGAAGTAGGTCTACTCCAAAGACAGAAAGGGGTATAAGAAGAGCACCCAAAATCCACGGAAAATCAGAGGAACCTCTGCAAAGGAGAAGAGCTGAAGAGCTGAGGAGAAGTGCTGCCCCTTCCTGTGACTGTGTTTTGCTGGGCTATCCTGCAGATGCTGCTTCTACCTGTGAAAGTGGACAAAGACTGAACTTTGTTGTGGATTCCTGCTTGAGAAGAATCTCCAAGGGCTTGAGTTGAGCTTGCCTCCTATTGTTGAAGTCTTAGGACCATCAAATACATCTCTCTGCCAGCACCTGGACTCTCTGGTGAAACTCCTGCCATGCCAAGTGGTGCCCCATCCAGTTCCCGAGCCCTGGAAAGGTGAAGCTGGTGGAAAAGGACTGAATTCCACGCAAACACTGCTGTATGCGGACTTTTTCGATGCACCACCCACAACGCAGCTGATTAATGATGTGCCGCCGGCCTCGCAGCTGAAATCGACGCTCTGCCTTCATAGCGTCTGGAAGATCAATGCATCGCAGCTGGAGAAACGACACGCAACACCCGCTAGCGGCTGCTGATAACGATGCAAAACCAATGCAGTGGGGCTTTCCTACACAGTGCGACTGGATTTCGACGCAACATCGCTGGGCGTTAAAGATCGATGCAAAGCCTGTCCGGACCTGAGGTGCTGTCTGAAAATTGACGCATCGCTCTCTTGAGAGGGAAAAACAGTGCGTCACCAACCTGACCGGAGAAGGAAATGACGCACGGCCTCACTTGTGAGTAAGGAATCGACACATCGCTGACTTTTCTGACGGACGCTCACCCATGTGGCTTTCTTTTTTATGCAAACCAGGTACTTTCTGTAACATTTTCACTGTTTACTAAGGATTAAGACTCCTATTCTTTTAAAAATTCTTAATTTGACTTGTCTATGTTGGATTTTTGTCATTTTGGTCTTGTTAGATTTAGATCAATATTTCCTATTTTTCTAAATTGGTGTAGTGTCCATTTTGTAGTGTTTTCCACTTTACTACTGTATGTGTGGGTACAAATATTTTACACATTGCTTCTGGGGTTAAGCCTTTCTGCTCTTGTCAAGCTACCAAGGGGGTGAGTGGGGGTTACCCAGATGTGTTTCTCCTTTACCCTGACTAGAGTGAGGGTCCCTGCTTGGACAGAGTGCAAACTGACTTCCTGCCAGAGACCCCATTTCTAACAATTTGTAATTGGTATTTTGAGGCCATATTCCTTTAGGGAAGTAAAGAGATGCCTAGTGGACATGTTCCCCAAGAAGGTCTGCAATTAACATTCCCAATCTTTAGAGAGAATTGGTAGGGACAGACAGTCACTCAGGGGACCACTGCAAACTTACCTCAATGCTATTATTAGAATATATGTTATACTTTTAATTTAAAAACATAGCTATTCTGTGAATGTGAATACATGGATGAAAGACCACTGTCCGTTGAGGGTCAATCCCTGGATTCTCAGCCATTCACAATGAGTTACAATGTGTTACAAAAGTAATCATTCCTCTTCATATTAATGAAAGAGGACTTTTTGCAACAACTTGTTAATAGTGTTTTTGCATTACAATACATTTTTTGGTCTCACCTAAGATACCGCATGCGCTCTTAAACGCCAGACATATTGCTAGCTTACAGTGGGTTTAGAGCCCACCCGTTGCTTGACATAGGTTGGCTTTTTTGTTCCTTTTACTTACTTCCTTTTTATTCATTCGCTTTTTGAGCTTTCACTTCCCTTCCGGCATTTGTCTCTCGACTAGAGAGTGGAATAATTACTTGTGCCATTCCAGTGCTCCCATTTCAGGTACTTTGAGGCTCATTTACAAGTCCCTTACCCCACCGCAGCATCATTTTATTTATGCTATGGTGGCACAGAACAGTTCACCACACTGTCCCATGTTTACAAACTAGCACAATAGTACCATAGCACCAGTTTGCAAATCCTTGTGTCATTTTATACCTGCACCAGGTATAACGTTTGCAAGGGAGACATCCCCCCCCAAAAAAAGGCCTGCAGGAATGGCACAGTAAAATCTGCAAGATTTCACTGCAACATTCTAGCATTTTTTCCTTTACTGCCTGCTCAAGGCAGGCCTTAAAGTGATGCTAGGCTGTTTTCAATGGGCCTCCTCAAACTTTGCTGGACTAGTGTCAAAAATGTTGATGCTAGTCCAGCAAAACTTCATGACTGCATCAGAAATTCTGATGCAGTTGTGCTAACGACAGCCATGGTGTGCTGTATTATAAATACAATGCTACCATGCTGTTGATAGGAGGGGTGCAGGACAGCGCAAGCAAACTGGTGCATTGTAGTTGATGCGCCAATTTGTTGTAAATGAGGCCCTTTATTTCTTTTCTTTTTGTTTAAGCACTCTAAAAGAGTAAATATGTTTTTCAGCAGTAACCATCATGTACTTTGCGCTCCTCTTTTTCATCTATGTATATTTACTCTTGCCTCCCCTCGCTTAGGTGTAGTTCTTAATTCCTCCATGCATGCCCAATTTCCATTGCATTTCTTATTTCCGAAAGCTCTTTCATGTTGCCTATGTGCTTCCCCATCCATGACCACCCTTTTTTCTTGCTTCCTCAACCCCAGCCACCAACACTCCATTGTCCGTTTGCTTCCCTATCCCGGTCCACCCCTCTATTGTCCATTTGCTTCTCCATCCTTGGCAACTCTCAGATGTCATGTGCTTCCCCTCTCTTCCCCCACTTACACTACATTGCCACCCAGTCACTTTCCATTGTCCTTGTACTTCCACATATGCCCACCCACTCTCCTGCTTCCCTATTGTTGTCTCTTCCTTATCCTTCTCTCCTCACCTGCATCTTTCTCATCTGCCCATCCTGCCTCTATGTGGCCTCAACTCCACCTGTTTCCCACCCTAATTCACTCTCCCATTTGTTTTTTTGTTTTTTTCAAGTCCTATCTCAAAAAATCACATTTCACACAATTTGTTTTTTTACAAATTCATCTTGGAGTGGCCTTGTTTTATAGGCATGCTCATCTTTGTGGGTTGCACCCACAAAACAATGTGATGGTTGTGTCCTAACACTTTTTTTTACATTATCTGCAAGCAGATTTCACAGCATAGACAAAGCCAACAGGTCTCATATGCAACACCTATTGGATTTGCCAACACTTGTTCTAAATGTTTTTTTTCGCCTCTTAGGAGGGATATTTCAAAGGATATGTGGGGCCAGGGTGGGACTGGGGCAAAAAGTGCCTGGGCACTAAAATAAAGGTGGCCCTAAGTAGCGAACCAGATAGCTAAAAAAATGGTCCACATTAGCAAATCAGGCCAGTTTTGAAGTTGTAATGACATGCTGTATAGGTAGTTTGAAAGGTATAAGTACCTGCATGCAATGTTTCTAGTAATATCAACAGAAATCAAAAGTGAAAACAGGACAAACTAGCCACAAAACAGGCTCACAAACTGCTAAACTTCATCCCAAACACTGGTCTGTCAGGCCAGCCCATCAGGCACTGCCTGATTTTCCTATAGGCCAGTCTTACACTTTTTGGGGAAAGGGTGAGCCTATTTGTCTACAATAATGGCATACACATATCCCCAACATAATGATTATGATTTTGGTCTGACCCAAATAAATGAAATGTGTATCTCCTCCAAACTGTGGGGTAGGCCTTAATCCCCTTTCGTCCTGGTCACACAAATTAGGTATTGAGGCATTGAGACCTGGTTGAGATGGTTGATTCTTAGAAGTTGCTAATTTAAGTCGCTTTGCTGTGTATATTTTATACATAGAAGTGACTGCACAAAGAGCGAGCCATGTCTATGTATACATACCAAAAGGCACATAGTATAGGAAAACATAAATGCCATTAGTCAATCAATCGATCACAAATATTTGTAAAGTGCAGTGCTATCACCCCTACGGGTATCTGGGTGCTTAATCAGCTCAAGTTGAAATAGGGGACTCCGATAAAGAAATAGATGCCTTAAACAATTAAACATATGGTCTAAGCATTTTTTACATCACTGTACCTACTTATCAGTGAAACACCTCCTTTGTGCCTCTCCCATGAGTGATATAATCACAGAATTGTGTTGTCGTCATCCACTATGATTAGCATGTAAAATGTAACTCCCTCAGTCTTCTACTTTCAGCACTGTTCATGCTTAGTTGTCTGCCAGAAAATGCCTACTTTGTTTAGTTGTGCATATGATGATAGATTAGTGATTTAAATGGTTGCTGCTATTTGAAATGTGCCCTTTCTGAAGGGCCATATTTCCAACAGCCTGTTTTTGCTGAACCTGTATTTGTTAGCCATAGGACTCTGCCCACTTCACTCCTGTTACCAGTAGTAAAGCTTTTGATCTCTCTTTTAAACATGGTGAAATTGCATGCCCCTAAATGGCACATTTTTTTTACTTACCAGCCCTTAGTACATGGCACTACATGTACGTAGGGCCAGTAAATACATTAAATGCTATTAGTGGGCTGTAGCACCCTTGGTGCCACTCACTAAAGTAGTCCTGTAAAACATACCTCTAAGCCTGCCATTGCAGCTTGGGAGGGGAGCTTTAAAATGTGAATTTTGAGCTGGCAAAATAAACCTTTTGCCAAGCCTAAACATCCTTTCTTAATGCTGTTAGACCTGACATCTTTGGTGTGGTTTCCCCTGTCTTTTTTCCTCTGCTTCCTGCATTTCTGACTGTGTGCTGGACTCTGTTTTTGCTGGTTGTGGTACTCGCGGCACTTTACCACTGCTGACCAGTGCTAAAGTGCAAGTGCTCTCTGTGTAAACTGTTTGTGTAATTGGCTTTTCCATGATTGGCATTTTTGATTTACTATTAAGTCCTAGTAAAGTACACTAGTGGTGCCCAGGGTGTGTAAATCAAATTCTACTAGTGGCCTGCAGCACTGATTGTGCCACCCATGAGTAACCCTGTAAACAAGGCTCAGACCTTACACTGAATTGTCTGTGTGTGCATTTTTAAACTACCAATTAGACCCAGTAAGTGTACCCACTTGCCAGGCCCAAACCTTCCCTTTATGTACATGTAAGGGACCCCTAAGGTAGGCCATAGGTAGCCCCATGGGCAGGGTGCAGTGTATGTTAAAGGTAGGACGTGTACTGATGTGTTTTACATGTCCTCACAGTGAAATACTGCCACATTTGGTTTTCAATGTTGCAAGGCCTATCTCTCGCAGTGTCCCATTGGTAGCAGATAGAGATATGGAGTTTGGCATCTCTGAACTCACAAATTAAAAATACACCTTTTGGTAAAGTTGGTTTTTAAATTGTCAGTTTGAAAATGCCTCTTTTAGAAAGTGGGTATTTTCTTACTTAACCATTCTGTGCCTCTGCCTGCTTTTGTAATCCATGTCTGGGTCACACTGACAGTTGGGCCATGTTAGAAATGGGATCTTTGGTTGGCAGTCAGGTTAACCCCTGTCCAAGCAAGGACCCTCACTCTAGTCAGGGTAAAAAAGAATCACCCCCAGCTAACCCCTGCTCACTCCCTTGGTAGCTTGGCACAAACAGGCAGGCTTAACTTCAGAGTGCTAGGTGTAAAGTATTTGTACCAACACACATCAACAACCAGGGAAACAGGGGCAAAAAGTTAAGGAAGACCACGCCAAGGATGAAAAGTCTAACACGTGCACCCCCTATCTGAAAGTGGGGAGCAACTACCCAACCTCTTGGGAGTTCTCATCACTAAGGCGGAAGAATCTGGACAAACCATCAGCATTGGTGTGTTCTGTACCAGGGCGGGGTTCCACCATAAAGTCAATCCCCTGTAGGGAAATGGACCACCTCAACAGTTTTGGATTCTCACACCTCATCTGCATTAACCATCTGAGGGGCCTGTGGTCGGTCTGAACCCGGAAGTGAGTCCAAACAACTAGGGTCTTAGCTTCTTCAGTGCCCAGACTACAGCAAATGCTTCACGTTCTTTGGTACTCCACCTACATTCCCTGGGAAGTAACCTCCTGCTAATGAAGGCTACCATTTGATCTAGGCCCTCTTCATTAAGCTGTGAGAGTACTGCTCCAATACCATGCTCTGAGGCGTCTGTTTGCACAATAAACTCCTTGGAGTAGTCAGGTGCCTTCAGCACAGGTACTGTGCACATGGCAGCCGTCAGGGCATGAAAAGCGGTTTGGCAAATCTCTGTCCAGATCACCTTCTTGGATTGCTTCTTCGAAGTCAACTCAGTCAAGGGGGTAACAATGGTACCATACCCCTTGACAAACCTCCTGTAGTAGCCAGTGAGGCCTAAAAAGGCCCTCACATCAGTCTGGGTTTTGGGAGGCTCCCAAGCCAGAATGGTGTCAATTTTTGGTTGTAGGGCTGTCACCTGGCCACTTCCTACCTGTTGTCACAAGTACACCACTGAACCCTTTCCTATTTGGCACTTACTTGCCTTCATAGTGAGGCCTGCCTTCTGCAGGGTCTCCAACACTTTGCAGAGGTGTTGCAGATGTTCCTCCCATGTGGAACTAAAAACAGTAATGTCATCCAGGTAGGCGGCACAGAACTCATCCAGCCCAGCCAACACCTGGATGATCAACCTCTCAAACGTTCTTCATCCCAAATGGCATCACTTGAAAGTGAAAGTGCCTATCTGGGGTAGAAAATGTAGACCTCTCCTTGGCCTCCTAAGTCAATGCTATCTGCCAATACCCAGACGTTAAGTCAAATGTGCTGAGGTAGGTGGCAGCTCCCAGCCGGTCAATGTGCCCATCAGCTCGGGGGATGGGGTGTGTGCAGTCTTGCTGACCGCACGGAGTCCCCGGTAGTCCACACAGAACCTGAGCTCTGTAGTGGCACCAGGTGCAGCAGCCATTGGGACCAACACCGCTGGGCCGGCCCAAGGACTGGTGGAATGCTCAATAACCCCTAGGGTTAACATTTTGGATACCTCATCCTTAATGCTAGCCCTGACCCTGTCAGTCACCCTCTAAACTTTCTGTTTAGTAGGAGGACTGTCCCCAGTGTCCACATCATGTGTGCACAAGTGTGTGACCCCTGGGATCAGGGAAAACAGTGAGGCGAACTGTCCCAATTCCTCTGCGGGCAGTCTGGTTTCTTAGTGCCAGCATGTAGCTAAATACATCCTGGGGTGGTTTACTAGGAGCTTTCTCCAAAGCCTCCTTCACCAGACTGAGCGGTCCTCTCACAGGGTGGCCGTAGATGAGCTCCAAGGGACTATACCCAAGTCCCTTTTGAGGCACCTCCCTGTAAGCGAACAGAAGGCATGGCAAGAGGACGTCCCACTTCCGCCTCAAGGGCTCTGACAGGCCAATAATCATGCCTTTCAAGGTGCAGTTGAGTCTCTGAACCAGACTATTACTTTGGGTATAGTAAGGGGTGGTGAACTTGTAGGTTACCCCACACTCTTTCCACATAAACTTCATATACGTGGATATGAAGTTGGTACCCCTATCAGATACCACTTCCTTGGGGAAACCCATGTGGTTAAAAACCCCCATCAAAGCACGACCCACCACAGGGGAAGTGATTGACCTCAGAGGAATGGCTTCTGGGTACCGGGTGGCATGGTCCACCAGGAACAGGCTGAACCTGTTGCCCATGGCTATCTTGGGATCCAGAGGCCCTACAATGTCAATACCAACCCTTTTAAAGGGGATACTAACAACAGGAAAAGGTTAGAGGGGAGCCTCCCATTTCCCCCCAACTCATGCCACTTACCTGACAAGTTTGGCAAGACCTGCAATGTGCATCTGAGTGCCAGCGCATTAGGGGCCAGTGAAAGTGGGTGACAAGCCTCTCAAAGGTCTTGTCCCACCCCAAATGTCCAGCTAATGGCAATTCATAAGCCAACCCCAGTCGGAAGGCCCTGAGGCACTGGGATACCACCAGCACATGGGCTGACCCAGGCGCAGGAACCTCAGACTCACTATACAGGAGGTCGTCCTCCCAATAGATCAGGTGAGATCCTGGCTCCTTTCCAGCCGCCTGGTCTACATTCTGCTGCCGCAAACCCTCCAAAGCAGGGCATGTCTTCTGTGCTGCACAGAATGCTTCCCTGGTGGACTCCCCTTCCTGCTGCCACTGCGACAGCTCAGGGCCCTCCCCCAGTTCAGCCACCTGTTCCCCTGTAGGCTCTGGGGCATCACCCCCACGCTCCACCTCCTCCCAGACAGTGGGAACTTCTGGGGCCAGTTTCCTGCACCTCCTGCCCTTCCTCTTTGTGGTGGTCCCAGGGGCCACTGTTTCAGGCTCCAGGGGCTCTTGACGACCAGGAAGGGGGCTGCCATTGACCTGGTAGATACGCATGCCACCCAGGCAGACCCAACATCTCCAAGTGTGACCTGTGTTTCACCTCCTTCCAAAGTGAAACCTCCAGGTCATGGCCAAGCAAACAATCTACAGGCATGGTTGGACTCACAGCTACTTTCAAAGAATCTGAGACCCCCCCTGTAGGAGGCTGGACTGGCTTGTAGTGAGTACCAAGGGGTACTTACACCTTGCACCAGGCCCAGGTATCCCTTATTAGTGTATAGGGTGTCTAGCAGCTTAGGCTGATAGATAATGGTAGCTTAGCAGAGCAGCTTAGGCTGAACTAGGAGACATGTGAAGCTACTACAGTACCACAAGTGTCACTTGCACAATATCATAAGAAAACACAATACACAGATATACTAAAAATAAAGGTACTTTATTTTTATGACAATATGCCAAAGTATCTCAGTGAGTACCCTCAGTATGAGGATAGCAATTATACACACGTTATATGTACACAATACCAAAAATATGCAGTATATTCTTAGAAAACAGTGCAAACAATGTATAGTTACAATAGGATGCAATGGGGACACATAGGGATAGGGGCAACACAAACCATATACTCCAAAAGTGGAATGTGAACCACGAATGGACCCCAAACCTATGTGACCTTGTAGAGGGTCGCTGGGACTATTAGAAAATAGTGAGAGTTAGAAAATTAGCCCTCCCCAAGACCCAGAAAAGTGAGTGCAAAGTGCACTGAAGTTCCCCCAAAGACAAAGAAGTCGTGATAGAGGAATAATGCAGGAAAGACACAAACCAACAATGCAACACTGTGGATTTCCAATCTAGGGTACCTGTGGAACAAGGGGACCAAGTCCAAAAGTCACAAGCAAGTCGGAGATGGGCATATGCCCAGGAAATGGCAGCTGTAGGTGCAAAGAAGCTTCCACTGGACAGAAGAAGCTGAGGTTTCTGCAGGAACGAAAAGGGCTAGAGACTTCCCCTTTGGTGGACGGATCCCTCCCGCCGTGGAGAGTTGTGCGGAAGTGTTTTCCCGCCGAAAGAATGCCAACAAGCCTTGCTAGCTGCAAATCGTGCGGTTAGCGTTTTTGGATGCTGCTGTGGCCCAGGAGGGACCAGAAGGTCGCAAATTGGACCAGGAGATAGAGGGGATGTCGAGCAAGACAAGGAGCCCTCTTAGCAGCAGGTAGCACCCGGAGAAGTGCCAGAAACAGGCACTACGAGGATGCGTGAAACGGTGCTCGCCGAAGTTGCACAAAGGAGTCCCACGTCGCCGGAGACCAACTTAGAAAGTCGTGCAATGCAGGTTAAAGTGCCGTGGACCCAGGCTTGGCTGTGCACGAAGGATTTCCGCCGGAAGTGCACAGGGTCCGGAGTAGCTGCAAAAGTCACGGTTCCCAGCAATGCAGACTAGCGAGGTGAGGCAAGGACTTACCTCCACCAAACTTGGACCTCGCTCGTTGTGCTGAGAGGAGACCCAAGGGACCGGTAATGCAGCTTTTTGGTGCCTGCGGTTGCAGGGGGAAGATTCCGTCGACCCACAGGAGATTTCTTCGGAGCTTCTGGTGCAGAGAGGAGGCAGACTACCCCCACAGCATGCACAAGCAGGAAAACAGTCGAGAAGGCGGCAGGATCAGCGTTACAGAGTTGCAGTAGTCATCTTTGCTACTATATTGCAGTTTTGCAGGCTTCCAGCGCGGTCAGCAGTCGATTCCTTGGCAGAAGGTGAAGAGAGAGATGCAGAGGAACTCTGATGAGCTCTTGCATTCGTTATCTAAAGTTTCCCCAGAGACAGAGACCCTAAATAGCCAGAAAAGAGGGTTTGGCTACTTAGGAGAGAGGATAGGCTACTAACACCTGAAGGAGCCTATCAGAAGGAGTCTCTGACGTCACCTGGTGGCACTGGCCACTCAGAGCAGTCCAGTGTGCCAGCAGCACCTCTGTTTCCAAGATGGCAGAGGTCTGGAGCACACTGGAGGAGCTCTGGACACCTCCCAGGGGAGGTGCAGGTCAGGGGAGTGGTCACTCCCCTTTCCTTTGTCCAGTTTTGCGCCAGAGCTGGGGCTAAGGGGTCCCTGAACCGGTGTAGACTGGTTTATGCAGAATTGGGCACATCTGTGCCCAAGAAAGCATTTCCAGAGGCTGGGGGAGGTTACTCCTCCCCTGCCTTCACACCATTTTCCAAAGGGAGAGGGTGTAACACCCTCTCTCAGAGGAAGTCCTTTGTTCTGCCATCCTGGGAGAAGCCTGGCTTGACCCCAGGGGGGCAGAAACCTGTCTGAGGGGTTGGCAGCAGCAGCAGCTGCAGTGAAACCCCAGGAAAGGCAGTTTGGCAGTACCAGGGTCTGTGCTACAGACCACTGGGATCATGGAATTGTGCCAATAATGCCAGGATGGCATAGAGGGGGCAATTCCATGATCTTAGACATGTTACATGGCCATATTTGGAGCTACCATTGTGAAGCTACATATAGGTAGTGACCTATATGTAGTGCACGCGTGTAATGGTGTCCCCGCACTCACAAAGTTCAGGGAATTAGCCCTGAACAATGTGGGGGCACCTTGGCTAGTGCCAGGGTGCCCTCACACTAAGTAACTTTGCACCTAACCTTTACCAGGTAAAGGTTAGACATATAGGTGACTTATAAGTTACTTAAGTGCAGTGTAAAATGGCTGTGAAATAACGTGGACGTTATTTCACTCAGGCTGCAGTGGCATGCCTGTGTAAGAATTGTCAGAGCTCCCTTTGGGTGGCAAAAGAAATGCTGCAGCCCATAGGGATCTCCTGGGACCCCAATACCCTGGGTACCTCAGTACCATATACTAGGGAATTATAAGGGTGTTCCAGTAAGCCAATGAAATTGGTAAAATTGGTCACTAGCCTGTTAGTGACAATTTGAAAGAAATGAGAGAGCATAACCACTGAGGTTCTGATTAGCAGAGCCTCAGTGAGACAGTTAGTCACTACACAGGTAACACATTTAGGCACACTTATGAGCACTGGGGCCCTGGAGAACAGGGTCCCAGTGACACATACAACTAAAACAACATATATACAGTGAAAAATGGGGGTAACATGCCAGGCAAGATGGTACTTTCCTACACCCCCCATTCAAACAAAACCTGCGCAACGCTGCACAGGTGCTCTGAGTTGTCCACTGCAACTATTCGGTGAAGTACACTGGATCAATCTGCTCTTCAGACACCAGGTGACTCCCCACTGTAGTCACACTAGCTCCAGTGTCTCTCAGAGCCTCCACCCTCTGTCCATTCATGGCCACCCACTGCCTGTACTTCTTAGAGTTTTCAGGAAGAAGGGTTCTCTGGACCATCTCACTATCCCCTAGTGAGACAAGGGTCATCTCAGCTGGCTCCCACCCACCTTGAACCAACTCCTCCCCAAGCGCTACACTAGCCAAAACCTGGGACTGCGCACCAGTGGGTGCCGGTGTACTCTTGGGGCATTTAGGGTCCCAACTCACATAACCCACCTGGCCACATGCAAAACACCTGCGTGGGGGTCACCCTGACACTGCCTTCCCTTTGGAGAACCATGGATTCTTCTCACTGGAGGGCTGGGAATCCTTCCCCTGGGAATCAGAGTGGGGCCCCATAGAGAATTCCCCCTATTTACCCATACCCCCCTTTCTGAGTAGGACCCTGCCCACCCTTGGTGTGATCTCCCCCATACCTGTTGAGGACCCCGGTACTCTCCCAGTGGTCCGCTTCCTGGGATCAGTCAGCTTGCTGTCAATTAGGTGCTGGCGCAGCTCTTGAAAACATAAAATGTACAAGTGCTCCCAAGCAATCAATTTGTAAAGCCCCTCACACATTGTTACCTTACTGCCCTTCACCCAACTATCCAGTGACCTGCAGAATGAATCAACACACTCCAACCATGTTTGGGATTCCTTCTTCTTATAGGATAGGATAAACTTGTCCTTATACTGCTCAGGGGTGAGACCATATCTTGTGAGTAGGGCATCCTTTATGATAGAGTAAGTGAGCCCCTGAGAATTCCCTAATTATGTCAGAGTATCCCTCCCCTCTACCTAAAAGTGTTTGCACAGACCCCCCCCCATGAGGTTCACGGACAATATTCATGTGGAGAGCAGACTCATACCCCTTGAACCACAAGTATATGTCATCCTCCCTCTTGTAATCCTTCATTTTTGGAAAGTGAACCCTTCTCTCAGGCTGCACTGTGCTGTTGCTGCCACCATCTCAGCTGGACTGGCTCCTCTGATCTAGCTCCCTCAAGCTAAGCTCATGAGCCAGCAGTATCTTCTTTTCCTCAATGGCCATCCTTCTGTCCTCCCTCTCGATCTTGAGCATTAGCCTCTCCAGCTCCAATTGGTACTCTCTCTCTGCCTGTCTGTCATGTAACTCTTCAGGTGTCAGACCCTTGGAGGACACACTGCTACCTGCCCTGGAGACTCTCTCCCTGGACATAACAGGCCCACCCACTACATCATTGTGAGAAACTTGCACCCCTTCCTTCCCTTCCTGCTCCTCATCTGTGTGCCCCTCAGCTTCTTTGGCTGTCACCCAGACCCTCAGCACCTTTTACAGCTCCTCATTCTTGGATGAGCTCTTAATTGGACAGGCAAAATCCTTACAGATCTGCTTCAACTGAGCCACTGTGTAGCTCTCCAATTTGTCTATGTCAAAAGCAGCTCCAACTGATGCATCTCCAAATTGAGACATGATGAAGAGTTAAAAAAGTGCAAAGTTCCAAATGCAGAAAAGCAAGTTCCCAAATGAAGTTTCAGAAAATGTCAATCAAGGGATCAGCAAGAAGCAGAACAAAAAAAGAAGTCTCAAATGTAGGACATTGGCTCTGTCCATAGTATCTCAAAGTGAGAGATAGTGTGCACAGAGTCCAAGGGTTCCCCTTAGAGGTTGAAAGTGGCAAAATTACATAATTCTAATGCCCTAATTTGTGGTAGTGTGGTTGAGCAGTAGGCTTATCAGAAGGTAGTGTTAAGCATTTGTTGTACACACACAGGCAATAAATGAGGAACATACACTCAAAGACTTTAACTCCAGGCCAATACTTTTTATATAGAAAAATATATTTTCTTAATTTATTTTCGAACCACAAGATTCAAGACTTGAAGTAAATACATAAAATGCAAGGTACTCCACACAGGTAAGTGAAGAGCTGTGAATTAGTGCAGTAACATACACAGTATAGGTTAAAATGGCAATAAGCTATTTTAAAAGTGGACACAGTGCAAAAATCAACAGTTCCTGGAGGAGGTAAGTGTGGCTAAGTTTCTGAGGTAAGTAAAGCACTTACAAGTTCAGTTTCCTGGGCATAGGCAGCCTACAGTTGGGGGTCAAAGGCAACCCCAAAGTCACCGCACCAGCAACACAGGGCCGGTCAGGTGTAGAGGTCAAAGGAGGGCCCAAAACACATAGGTGCCTATGGAGAACAGGGGTTCTCCGGTTCCAGTCTGCTGGCAGGTAAGTACCTCCGTCGTCGGGGAGCAGACCAGGTTAGTTTTGTAGAGCACTGTTGGGGACACAAACAGGAACACAAAACACAACCTCAGCGGCATAGGGGCGGGCGGATACAGTATGCAAAGTTGGCATCGGGTTTGCTATTGAAAGCAATTGAGGGACCAGGGAGGCGATGCAGGCAGGGCACAGGGGGCTTCTCAGGGCCAGCCACCGACTGGGCTAGGAACAGGGATGCCTTCTGGTCACCTCTGCACTGGATGTTGGTTCATTTTGGTCCTGGGGGCTGTGGGTGCAGTGTTTGGTCCAGGCATCGGGTTCTTTGTTACCAGGCAGTTGCGGTCAGGTGGAGCCTCTGGATCTGGTGTCGCTGCGGGGGTAGGGGGGTTGTCTCAGGTTACTCACGCAATCGCTGTTGCTTGGGAGTCCTCTCTGCAGTGTTGGTTCTCTGGAGCTTGAGCCGGGGGCATCGGTTGCAGAAGGTGAAGTCTCACGCTTCCAGCGGGAAGAGTGAGTTCTTTGAAAATTGCTTCAAAGTTGCCAAAATGTTGCTGTAGGTGAACAGTGCTGCTGTTCTTGAGTGTTTCTTGGTCCTTCGGTTCAGGGAAGTCCTCTGAGTCCTCAGTGGTCGCTGGTCCTTGTCGGATGCGCCGCTGTGCAGGTTCTTTGAGTCTGGAGACAGGCTGGTAGGGCTGGGGCCAAGTCAGTTGTTGTCTCCGTCATCTCTGCAGAGCTTTCAGGTCAGCAGTCCTTCTTCTTTGTGTAGGTTGTAGGAGTCTGAATTCCTGGGTTCTGGGTCGCCCCTAAATACTAAATTTAGGGGTGTGTTTAGGACAGGAGGGCAGTAGCCAATGGCTACTGTCCTTGAGGGTGGCTACACCCTCTTTGTGCCTCCTCCTTAAGCGGAGTGGGGCACATCCCTAATCCTATTGGGGGAATCCTTCAATCTCAAGATGGAGGATTTCTTGAGGCAGGGTTCACCTCAGCTCAGGACACCTTAGGGGCTGTCCTGACTAGGGGGTGACTCCTCCTTGCTTTTCTCATTATCCTCTCCTGCCTTGCTGCCAAAAAGTATGGGCAGTGGCCGAAGGGGCGGGCATCTCCACTAGCTGGGATGCCCTGTGGTGCTGTAACAAAAGGCATGAGCCTTTGAGGCTCACTGCCAGGTGTTACAGTTCCTGTAGGGGGAGGTGAGAAGCACCTCCACCAAGTACAGGCTTTGTTCCGGCCACAGAGTGACAAAGGCACTCTCCCCATGTGGCCAGAAACTCGTCTGGTTGCGGCAGGCTGGCAAAAACTGGTCAGCCCCGAACAGGGAGTCCGACTGGTATTCAGGTGGCATCTCTAAGATACCCTCTGGGTGCATTTTACAATACATCCCACACTGTGGCATCAGTATGCATTTATTGTGCTGAGAAGTTTCATACCAAACTTCCCAGATTTCAGTGTAGTCATTATGGAACTGTGGAGTTTGACAAACTCCCAGACCAAATACTCTTTATGGCTACCCTGCACTTACAATGTCTAAGGTTTTGCTTAGACACTGTAGGGGCATAGTGCTCATGCACATATGCCCTCACCTGTGGTATAGTGCACCTTGCCTTAGGGCTGTAAGGCCTGCTAGAGGGGTGACTTACCTATGTCACAGGCAGTGTGAGGTGGGCATGGTACCCTAATGGGAGTGCCATGTCGACTTAGTCATCTTCTCCCAACTAGCATACACAAGCTGTGAGGCAGTGTGCATGTATTGTATTGTATTGTATTGTAATCGTACTTATATAGCGCTTACTACCCCTGACGAGGCATTGAAGCACTTCTCGGTGAGTAGCACGCTACTCTGGAACCCAACAAGAATTAGTGATGGATTAGTATCGGGAAATAATGAGTACAGTTTTATTATTATTATGAGTTAATTTGAGCCGTGGATATGAGAGTTTGTTAGTTAGATTGACTGGAGTAATGGAGGGGTGGAGGAGGAAAGAAATCTAGAAGTGTTAATTGGGAGTATATCCTTAATGTACTCAACCCAAAGGCTTGGGATGAGTAAAAGGGGATGGAGGAGGGAAGAGTATGTGGAAGGGTTAGGGAGAGCATAGTAGCAGGGTGAGATAAATGCAGGAGAATTTAGTAGGGTTGTGTGGGAGGTCACGGTAGTAGAGTGAGGTTTGGTTAGTTAGATGTGGAAGCAGAGAGAAGAGCTTAGGCAGAGTTATTTAGGAGATGAAAGTAGTAGAAAGGATTTAGGATGAGTCAGCGTGAGAATGGAGGATAGTTTGATAGAGACATGACATATGATGATGGGTGTGATAAGTCTGATAAGATGAGGGCAGGAATTCATAGATATCTAGTATAACAACCCACCCAGGAGCCATGCAATGACCTACAAACATGGCAAGCACAGAAACAACACATACACATACATATATATATATATATATATATATATATATATATATATATATATATATATACACACACACATGAATACACACACATATGCACATACAATACATAATTAGAACCATGGGTAAAATATACTTAGTCAAACAGGTTTAAAGAGTGTGTGTGTATTTTATTGTTATGACATAGTAGCAATACATATTTTCTAAAGAAACTATACATAACTAGAAATATACACATAATCTGAAAAAAATATTTATCAACATAGGCATTTGCAGTTCATAGTTGTTTGAATATGGTGGTTATGAAGGGAAGAGCCAACTCTTGAGTAGTTTTCTGAAGACAAGAATGTTATCTGTGGCTCTTATAGTTGGGGGTAATGAATTCCATAGTTTGGCTGCTTGAACGGAGAAGGATGTACCACCTATAGTCTTTTTCTAGTATGGTGGTGTTCTAAGGCAGGGTGCCAATCTTGAGCAGAGGTTTCTTTGTTGGATGTATTTGGTTATTTTGTTTCTGATAAAAAGCGGTCGGTTTCCATGTATAGCTTTGTGGGTGATACAAAGCAGCTTCTGGCAACGGGTAACCAGTGTAGTGCTCTCAAGGCAGGGGAGATATGGGCTTGCGGCTTTACATGTAATAGTAAATGTGCTGAGTGAGGAGTCCCCAGGGTGGCATAAGACATGCTGCAGCCCTTAGAGACCTTCCTTACAACAGGGCCCCTGGTACCCGGGATACGATTTACAAGGGACTTATCTGTGTGTCAGGGTTCTGCCAATTGTGGGAACAAAGGTACAGTTTAGGGAAAGAACACTGGTGGTGGGGACTGGCATCAACAAAAGGCAAAAAGTCAGGGGGTAACCATGCCGAGGAGGCATTTCCTTACACAACCCCCTCCCTCCAAACGAAAGAGGATGAGACTAACCTTTCCCAAGAGATTCTTCATTTTCTAAGTGGAAGAACCTGGAAAGGCCATCAGCATTGGCATGGGCAGTCCCAGGTCTGTGTTCCACTATAAAGTCCATTCCCTGTAGGGATATGGACCACCTCAACAGTTTAGGGTTTTCTCCTTTCATTTGCATCAGCCATCTGAGAGGTCTGTGGTCAGATTGAACTGTGAAGTGAGTACCAAAAAGGTATGGTCTTAACTTCTTCAGGCACCAAACCACAGCAAAGCCTCCCTCACAATGGCACTCCAACGCTGCTCCCTGGGGAGTAACCTCCTTCTAATAAAAGCAACAGGCTGGTCAAGGCTATCATCATTTGTTTGGGACAGGACTGCTCCTATCCCATCCTCAGAGGCTTCTGTCTGCTTTGAGTAATCTGGAGCTTTCAAAACTGGTGCTGTCCACATAGTTTGCTTCAGGGTGCCAAGGCCTTTTGACAGTCCACGGTCCAGTTCACTTTCTTGGGCATTTCTTGGAGGTCAGTTCTATGAGGGGTGTCACTATTGATCCATATCCCTTCACAAACCTCCTTTAGTACCAACTCAAGCCAAGGAATGCCCTGACTTGAGTCTGGGTTTTGGAGCTACCCAGTCCAGAATAGTCTGGATCTTGGGTTGGAGTGGCGGAACTTGACATCCATCTACAAGGTGACCCAAGCAAACCACAGTACCCTGCCCTATCTGACATTTAGATGCCTTGATAGAGAGGCCTGCTGCTTGCAGGGCTTTCAAAACCTTCTTCAGGTGGATGAGGTGATCCTGCCAGCTGGAGCCAAAGACAGCAATATCGTCAAGATAAGCTGCACTAAAGCACTCCAAGCCAGCAAGGACTTGATTCACCAACCTTTGGAAAGTGGCAGGGGCATTCTTTAAGCCAAAGGTCATTACAGTAAGCTGATAATGCCCATCAGGTGTGGAGAATGCTGTCTTTTCTTTTGCTCCTGGTGCCATTTTGATTTGCCAGTACCCTACTGTCAATTCAAAGGTACTTAAGTATCTGGCAGCACCTAGTTTGTCAATTAAGTCATCTGCTCTTGGAATGGGATGGGCATCTGTCTTGGTGACATAATTAAGTCCTCTGTAGTCCACACAAAACCTCATCTCTCTCTTGCCATCCTTGGTGTGAGGTTTGGGGACTAAGACCACTGGGCTAGCCCAGGGGCTGTCAGAGTGCTCAATGACTCCCAATTCCAGCATCTTGTGGACTTCCACTTTGATGCTTTCCTTAACTTGGTCAGACTGTCTGAAAATGTTGATTTTGACAGGCATGCTGTCCCCTGTGTCCACATCATGGGTACACAGGTGTGTCTGACCAGGGGTTGGGGAAAAGAGCTCAGCAAACTGTTCTAAGACTTTCCCACAGTCAGCTTGCTGTTGGCCAGAGAGGGTGTCTGAATAGATCTCTCCATCTACTGAGCCATCTTTAGGGTCAGTGGAGAGGAGATCAGAGAGAGGTTCACTCTCAGCTTCCAGGTCCTCATCTGTAACCATTAACATGTTTACATCTGCCCTGTCATGAAAGAGTTTGAGGCGGTTCACATGGATCACCTTTTTGGGGGTCCTGCTAGTGCCTAGGTCTACCAGGTAGGTGATCTGACTCTTTCTAGCACTGGGTGAGGGCCACTTCATCTGTCCTGAAGTGCCCTGGGAGCTCCAGAACCCAGACTTTCTGCCCTGGCGGAACCTCAACCATAGCAGCCTTTTGGTCATACCACAACTTCTGGAGTTGTTGGATGGCCTCAAGGTTTTTGCTTGCCTTTTCCATGTACTCTGCCATCCTTGAACATAGGCCTAGTACATAGTCCACCACATCTTGTTTAGGCTCATGGAGAGGTCTCTCCCACCTTCTTATACAATTGCCAGTTGTCCCCAAACAGGAGGGTCAAACAGAAGCTCAAAGGGGGAAAACCCTACTCCCTTCTGTGGCACCTCTCTGTAGGCGAAAGGCAGTCTTGGCAAGAGGACATCCCATCTCCTATTGCATTTTTCAGGGAGCTGCATGATCATGCCCTTCAATGTCTTATTACATCTATCCACAAGACCATTGGTTTGTGGATGGTAAGGTGTGGTGAACTTATAAGTCACCACACACTCATTCCACATTTGTTTTAGGTAGGCTGACATGAAGTTGGTACTTCTGTCAGAAACCACCTCCTTAGGAAATCCCACTCTTGTAAAAATACCATTGAGTGCTTTGGCTATTGCAGGGGCAGTAGTGGACCTAAGGGGAGTTGCCTCAGGGTACCTAGGAGCATGATCCACTACTATTAGGATATACTGGTTCCCTGATGCTGTGGGAGGTTCAAGTGGACCCACTATGTCCACTCTCACTCTTTCAAAGGGGACCCCACCACTGGAAGTGGAATGAGGAGGGCCTTTGGATGGCCACCTGTCTTACCACTGGCTTGACAGGTGACACAGAAGGTGCACAATGCCTTTACCCTCTGGGGCATATTGGGCCAGTAGAAATGGTTGACTAATCTCTCCCATGTCTTGGTTTGTCCCAAATGCCCAGCAAGGGGAATGTCATGGGCTAAGGTCAGATTGAACTCCCTAAACTCCAGAGGGACTACCACTCTCCTAGTGGCACCAGGTTTGGGATCTCTTGGCTCAATGTAAAGGAGTCCATCTTCCCAATAAACCCTGTTGGTTCCACTGACATTTCCTTTTTCTTGCTCAGCTGCTTGCTGTCTTAGGCCTTCAAGAGAGGGACACGTTTCTTGCCCCGTACACAGCTGTTCCCTTGAGGGTCCCCCTGAGCTCACCCTGGTAAGGCTCCAGCTCCATGGACTCAGTTCCCTCAGAGGATAGAACATCTTCCTGGGAAGAGAGGTTCTGTTTCTTTTGCTGTGTTGAAGCTGCTTCCCCAGTCTTCTTTTCTTTTCTCTTGGAAGGTTGGGCCATTATTCCAGAATCCAACACTTCCTTTTCACCCTGAGCCCTGCTCTGTGCCTTTGTCTTGACACACACCAGTTCAAGGATACCCAGCATGGCTGCATGGGTCTTGAGCTCTACCTCAGCCCATGCTGAGGACTCCACATCATTCCCTAGCAGACATTCTACTGGAATTGCGGAGGAGACTGCCACCTGTTTCAGGCCAGTGACCCCCCCATTCTAAGGTTACCATTGCCCTGGGGTGGACTTTAGTTTGATTGTCAGCATTAGTGACTGGATATGTCTGTCCAGCCAAGTACTGTCCTGGGGAAACCAGTTTGTCTGTCACCATTGTGACTCTGGCACCTGTATCCCTCAGGGATTCTACTCTAGTCCCATTGATTAAGAGCTACTATCTGTATTTTTGCATGTTAGGCGGCCAGGCAGCAAGTGTGGCTAGGTCCACCCCACCCACAGAGACTAATGTAGCTTCAGTGTTGTAGGAGGCTGGACTGGCTTGTAGTGGGTACCAAGGGGTACTTACACTTTGCACCAGGCCCAGGTATCCCTTATTAGTGTAGAGGGGTGTCTAGCAGCTTAGGCTGATAGAAAAGGTAGCTTAGCAGAGCAGCTTAGGCTGAACTAGGAGGCGTGTAAAGCTCCTACTATACCACTGGTGTCATATGCACAATGTCATAAGAAAACACAATACACAGATATACTAAAAATAAAGGTACTTTATTTTTATGACAATATGCCAAAGTATCTTAGTGAGTACCCTCAGTATGAGGATAGCAAATATACACAAGATATATGTACAAAATACCTAAATATGCAGTAATAGCAATAGAAAACAGTGCAAACAATGTATAGTCACAATAGAATGCAATGGGGGCACATAGGGATAGGGGCAACACAAACCATATACTCTAGAAGTGGAATGCGAACCACGAATGGACCCCAACCCTATGTGACCTTGTAGAGGGTCGCTGGGACTGTAAGAAAACAGTGAGGGTTAGAAAAATAGCCCACCCCAAGACCCTGAAAAGTGGGTGCAAAGTGCACCTAAGTTCCCCAAAGAGCACAGAAGTAGCGATAGGGGAATTCTGCAAGGAAGACCAACACCAGCAATGCAACAACAATGGATTTCCTGACGAGAGTACCTGTGGAACAAGGGGACCAAGTCCAAGAGTCACGATCAAGTCGGGGTTGGCAGATACCCAGGAAAGGCCAGCTGTGGGTGCAAAGAAGCTGCCACAGGATGGTAGAAGCTGTGGATTCTGCAAGAACGACAAGGGCTAGAAACTTCCCCTTTGGAGGATAGATGTCCCACGTCGTGAAGAGACTTGCCGAGGTGATTCTGTGCAGAAATACTGCAAACAAGCCTTGCTAGCTGCAAGGGTCGCGGTTAGGGTTTTTGGATGCTGCTGTAGCCCAGGAGGGACCAGGATGTCGCCAATTGCGTGAGGAGACAGAGGGGGCGTCCAGCAAGACAAAGAGCCCACTCAGAAGCAAGCAGCACCCGCAGAAGTGCCGGAACAGGCACTACGAAGTGGAGTGAACTGGAGCGCACCTGAAGTCACAAAGGAAGGTCCCACGACGCCGGAGGACAACTCAGGAGGTCGTGCACTGCAGGTTAGACTGCTGGGGACCCAGGCTTGGCTGTGCACGAAGGAAATCCTGGAAGAGTGCACAGGAGCCGGAGCAGCTGCAAAACACGCGGTTCCCAGCAATGCAGTCTAGCGTGGGGAGGCAAGGACTTACCTCCACCAAACTTGGACTGAAGAGTCACTGGACTGTGGGAGTCACTTGGACAGAGTTGCTGAGTTCAAGGGACCTCGCTCGTCATGCTGAGAGGAGACCCAGAGGACCGGTGATGCAGTCTTTTGGTGCCTGCGGTTGCAGGGGGAAGATTCCGTCGACCCACAGGAGATTTCTTCGGAGCTTCTAGTGCAGAGAGGAGGCAGACTACCCCTACAGCATGCACTACCAGGAAAACAGTCGAGAAGGCAGCCGGATCAGCGTTACAAGGTCGCAGTAGTCGTCTTTGCTACTTTTTTGCAGTTTTGCAGGCTTCCAGAGCAGTCAGCGGTCGATTCCTTGGCAGAAGGTGAAGAGAGAGATGCAGAGGAACTCTGATGAGCTCTTCAATTCGTTATCTAAGGAATTCCCCAAAGCAGAGACCATAAATAGCCAGAAAAGGAGGTTTGGCTACTTAGGAGAAAGGATGGGCTAGCAACACCTGGAGGAGCCTATCAGAAGGAGTCTCTGATGTCACCTGCTGGCACTGGCCACTCAGAGCAGTCCAGTGTGCCAGAAGCACCTCTGTTTCCAAGATGGCAGAGGTCTGGAGCACACTGGAATGGCATTGGGGTGACAATTCCATGATCTTAGACATGTTACATGGCCATGTTTGGAGTTACCATTGTGACGCTATACATATGTTGTGACATATGTATAGTGCACGCGTGTAATGGTGTCCCCGCACTCACAAAGTCCGGGGAATTTGCCCTGAACAATGTGGGGGCACCTTGGCTAGTGCCAGGGTGCCCACACACTAAGTAACTTAGCACCCAACCTTTACCATGTAAAGGTTAGACATATAGGTGACTTATAAGTTACTTAAGTGCAGTGGTAAATGGCTGTGAAATAACGTGGACGTTATTTCACTCAGGCTGCAATGGCAGGCCTGTGTAAGAATTGTCAGAGCTCCCTATGGGTGGCACAATAAATGCTGCAGCCTATAGGGATCTCCTGGAACCCCAATACCCTGGGTACCTCAGTACCATATACTAAGGAATTATCAGGGTGTTCCAGTATGCCAATGTAAATTGGTGAAATTGGTCACTAGCCTGTTAGTGACAATTTGGAAAGAAATGAGAGAGCATAACCACTGAGGTTCTGGTTAGCAGAGCCTCAGTGAGACAGTTAGTCATAACACAGGTAACACATACAGGGCACACTTATGAGCACTGGGGCCCTGGCTGGCAGGATCCCAGTGACACATACAACTAAAACAACATATATACAGTGAAAATATGGGGGTAACATGCCAGGCAAGATGGTACTTTCCTACAAGTGTGGACCCTGATTTCCTCTGAGTACACTGTTGATCCCACCTGGAGACTGACTATTCCAGTGCTAACTGGAGTAGTATTTGTAGTGGTACTTTTCTTGGGACAAGCCTTGTCTCCAGTTTGGTGTCCATGCTGAGTATAGATTTGACACCAGGCCTTCTTGGGATCAACGTTTTTACCCTTATACTCATTTGAGGACTGAGAAGAGGCTCTGGGCCCACCCTCCTGAGCAGGTTTCTGTTGAAGACTCATTACTTTTTCCCTTGGATGTCTCACCACTCTTTCCCTGGGGAGGCTTTGTGACCCCTTTCCTTTGGTCACCCCCTGTGGAAGTCTTGATCACCCTAATCTTGACCCAATGGCCTGCCTTCTTTCCCAATTCTTGGGGAGAACTTGCACCTAGCTCTACCAGATGTTGACGCAGTTTGTCAATGAAACAATTACTTAACAGATGTGTTTTCATAAACAAGTTACACAGCCCATCATAAACATTTACATCACTGCCAGTTATCCAACAATCTAGTGTTTTGACTGAGAAGTCAACAAAATCAACCCAGGTCTGGCTTGAGGATTTTTGAGTCACCCTGCACCTAATCCTGTACTCCTCAGTTGAGAAACCAAAGCCCTCAATCAGGGTAGCCTTCATGAGGTCATAGGATTCTGCATCCTTACCAGCGAGTTTGAGGAGTCTATCCCTACATTTTCCAGTAAACATTTCTCAAAGGAGAGCATCCCAGTGAGATTTGTTTACTTTTCTGTTTGCACAAGCCCTCTCAAAAGCTATGAACTATTTGGTGATATCATTACAATCTTCATATTTTGTTACAATCCCTTTGGGGATTTTTAGGATGTCAGTATTCTCTCTGACCCTATTTATGTTGCTGCCACAATTGATGGGAGTTAAACCCATCTCATGTCTTTCCCTTCCTATGGCTAGGAGCTTTCTCTCCTAAGCCAATCATTTGGCCATCCTGGATAACAGGAAGTCATCTTCATTGAGGCTGCCCTCAACGCTTCCAGAGTTAATGGCCTCATCTGTGGAAGAACCAGTCTCTCGGACTATGATTTGTAGAGTCAGGGTTTGAGAAACCCAGTTCTCCCTGGTTAGGACAGGAGGGAGGAAATCATCCTCCTGTTCACTAACTTCCCTATCTGTAGGATTATCCTAAGAGTGGTGGTCCCTTGTAAACTCTGCCAAAAGCTCCTTTTGGTAGGGTTGGACCCAGTCTTTATATTTTTTAGCTTACAGAGAGTCCTTAACTTTGACATCCCTAGACGCAGGTAAGGGGTGAGGTTGAATTCCACCACCATCTCATCTGTGCTAGACATTATCATTCTAAAACTTGGGATTACTTTTTAAGAATCTAAAAACTACTTCTAAAACTTAATTCCACACTTTTACAAACTTTTAAGCTCTGAAAGAAATGCTAACAGGGACTTACACAAGGCCCTAGCAGGACTTTTAACATTTGTGAAAAATAGTCAAATTGCAAAATCAATTTCTAATGACAATTTTTGGAATTTAGTCGTGTGATCAGGTATTGGCTGAGTAGTCCAGCAAATGCAAAGTCTTAGACCCCACCGCTGATCCACCAATGTAGGAAGTTGGCTCTGTATATACTATCTCAAAGTGAGAGATAGTGTGCACAGAGTCCAAGGGTTCCCCTTAGAGGTTAATTAGGGCAAAATTAGATAATTCTAATACTCTAATTTGCGGTAGTGTGGTGCAAGGATGTCTGCGTTGAGGATGATATTGTTTTTGTGGAGGAAGGGACAACTTCCTACACAAAAACAATCTTAGGTGGTAATTTGCTCATTCTATGTGCTTCAGAATGCAGCACACATAGAAAGAGCAAAAAACAAGGAGAAATAAAAGTATTTCTCGTTGTTGCACCATGTCAACACCACCCCTGGGGTGGTGTTAGATTTTGCGCTGACTCAGCTTTATGAAATCTCGTAAATCTGGGGCAGCGTCAAAATGGGATGGGTGTTGCTGTGGGACTGCCATTGCACGCCCCTTCCACGCAAAGTGTCCCATGTCAAGGGGCCATATTTACAAGGTGGTGTTAAGCCACAAAAAGTGGCTTAATGCCACCTTATAAATACGATGCAGTGCATAGCTCCACCGGAGCATCACAAAAAATGATGCTCCAGTGGTGCTGGGGGCTCTTAAATTTGCCCCTGGGTGCCTTGTGTGTGAGGGAGAGAATAAGGTGCATGGTGTTAGCATTAGAGAGGAAATTGATGTTGTGATAGCATATGATGCTCACTAGAGGGATCATGCATGGGTTGAAGAGGAGTCAGGCTCAGGGAAATCCTCACAGAACTCTGCGGATGAGGTTGCTGGCATCCAAGGTATATGGTGCCAGGCAGGCTGAGTGAGTGTGTGTCCTTGGATTCCAATGTCATGTAGGCATTGGGTGAGGATAGGGTGGGAGATTGAGTCAAATTCTGCGGAGAGCTCCAGGAGGAAGAGAGCTACTATGTCTCCTCTGTCCACAGTCATGCAGATTTCATCAGTGGCAGCAGTGAGAGTAGTTTCTGTCCTGCGGTTTGTGTCAAGGAGATGTTGGTCATTGAGGTATTCTGTGAGGTTTCTAGTGGTGGCTTTCTCAAAGACCTTGGCTGGGAATGATAGCAGAGAGTTGGCAAGTTTGAAGAGCCAGCAGACTAGTGCTGGCTGGGCTGGGAATGACAGAAGACAGTTCGGCAAGTGATGAAATGCCAGAAGAGGGTTTCTCCAACAATGGTGTGACAGTTTCATGTTTCTAAGCATTAGGTAAGGTCATGAAAGATGTGGAGGCATGCAGAATAAGTTGTAAACATGATGCTGATGGGTTGCGTGATGGGGCTAATGGTCTGATAAGGGCCTTTGAGTGGATGGACATCATGATGGTGGCAGTTTCTTCATCAGTCTGAGTTCCTCAATCCACTAACTCGAGAGAGGTATGGATCTTCTTGTAATGCTGTGTTTAAGAGCGGCCACAGGGGGTGGTGCAGTAGGTGATGCAATTGTTGAAATTCTCGATGGTGTTTGTCATTTAGGGGGCTGTTTTTGGAACCTCCGCCCAGTCTGCCTTCCCAATTCTTGACTAACACACACGCACAAGGCATCCTTTAATGCCCTCTGTTCATAATCACGTGATAGGCACTAACCTGTGTGGCTGAGGTCACATAGTCACTACAGCTCCAATGCTAGAATGTTACCCACTGGAAAACTGACACATATGTATTCAGACCTTAGCAGAATATGTCTAAATGACCCACTCTCAACATTAAAATAGGGGTGGAAATAATAGGTAATATTACGAGAACACATATGTTTCAGCCAAAATCAACAATGATATATGGCTCCAAGCAGTCTGCTAATGCATGTTTACAATACTTTTCACTTGTTTTTGCAATTGCTTTCAATAAAGACCACCAGAATGACATTCAAATAAGGTGATTTGTGAAAATTGGATGGTTTATTCACTGTTTATTTCAGTTAATCAATTGTAAAACCAATAATTGTTCAAATTAAATCAAATGACAAATATTTTGGCCTTCCAACTTGGCAATATTTTATTTTAACATTTGCAAGCTGAGCTATAAAGATTGCATATTTATAAAAATAAGTAGAATATATGGAGGTTCTATATATGTTATTCAGGAGGAGGAAAATCTCCCTACTGACGCTGACAGTAGCAAGCAGCAGTGAGTAAACTGCAGCCTCTTAACAGTCATGGCCTACTATGTTCTGCCATCTGAAGTTACAACATTCCTGAGCAGAACATCCTGCTGCATGAAACTACATAGTATACAGCTACATCCACCACTCAGTGAAATTCTGGTGGACTGAGAGAGTATATACTTTGTTTTGGGTGACCAGAAAACGTGTCTTATTTGTGGAAAAGGCTATGGGCCATATCCATGGACTCAGTTGTGTTGCACTTGCACCATGCAATGTGGTGCATGCATGTAGCAACTCAAAAATATGCTTTATGAAGCCATGTAAGGCCTCCTTGTATGGCCCTGAGTGACTTTATAAACCTCAAGTAAAGCAATGCTCTGCAAATCTCTGCATCAGGGAGGCATTGTATGGGCGCTGTGTGGGTGTTCCCATGAAACATCCATGGATTCTGAAACATTCCTGGATTTACCAGAAGTGGTAAACCTGGCAAAGTGCCTAAAACCTATTATTACCAAGGTACAGTGGAAGGAGGAGAAATATATTTATGTATTCTTATTTTTTCCACTTTCTATGTGTGTTGCATTATGGCACACAGAAAGAAAGAGGAACACATGCCTGCAAGGACAGGAATGAGCTGTATTAGGATACAAACGGTGCATTTATGCCCTTTGCCTGTGATGCAGCACAGCAAGGTGACTTTCTGTGCTGAGCCACTGGCCATAAATATGGCCCTTAGCTTGATGATGTCATTCAACTTTGCATTACCAGTCTCATGGATGTAATCATGTCCTTGTTCCTTAGAGTGTAGATCAGTGGGTTTAACATAGGAATTATCACTGTGTAGAATAAAGATGCTACTCTGTCCTGGTCCATGGAGTAACTAGATTTAGGTCTCAGGTACATGAACAAAGCCGGACAGTAGAACAAGGCGACACATGCAAGGTGAGAGGAGCAGGTGGAGAAGGTCTTGTTTCTTCCCTCAGATGAGCGGATCCTAATGACAGCAGTAATTATGTATACATAAGAGATGAAGACAACCACTAGAGTTCCTACTTCTACAGTACCAGCAACAGCAAACATAACAATTTCATTGATGGTGGTGTCATTGCAGGAGAGTTTGAAGAGTGGAAGTAGATCACAATAAAAGTGTGAAATCTTATTTGGTCCACAGAAGTGTAACCGGAATAGGCAACTCATATTTACCAAGGCATTCATAAACCCAACAACATATGAACCAAGCACCAGAGTGATGCAGAAGCTATTGGTCATGTGGACTGAATACAATAACGGATTACATATTGCATAATATCGGTCATAGGCCATCACAGCTAGAAGTAAGACATCCACACTCACAAAAAATACAAAGAACAACAACTGTGTTACACATCCATTAAAGGAAATCACTCTCCTCTCATTAAAGAAGATGGCTAGCATATTGGGTGTGATGACTGAGGAGTAGCATATATCTACAAACGACAAGTTACTAAGCAGAAAGTACATAGGAGTGTGAAGACGTGAAGAGGTCTTGATCAAAATGATGATGCCACAATTACTCAGTAGGGTGAGGATATAGATGTGGAGGAATAGCAAAAAGAGAGGGAACTGTAGGTTCTGGTCACTGGTAAGGCCCAGAAGGATAAATTCCTTCACTACGGAAATATTTTTCACTGCTTCCATGCCTTCATAAAATGTCATCTGCTGGCCCAACAAATGGAGAGAATGAGAGAGACAGCAGTTAGCATCAGCTAAGGTTGCATTGTTTTTCTCTTTAAGTATTAAAAGAAATGTCAATGTACATGTATCTTTGTAAACACATATTCAAATGCAGAGACATGCATCTTAAATTCATGGAATCTTACTGTTTGAACTGGTATCCTTAACATAGTGTCCCCCCAAACATTCACTTTCACTGCTTCTGTTTTGCTGGAGTTGCTTCTGTTGGTTTTACCAGTGCTAATGTTCTTGTGCTATGTTCTTCAAATGTGATAAAAGGAGACTACACCCATTAGGTACAGTTCATTTACTTGTATGTCCATAGTAAATGGTCTAGGCCTGTACATTAAACGCTACCAGTGGGCCTGCAACACTTTTTGTGCCACCCAATAAAATAGTCCTTTTAAAACATGCCTCAGGCCTGTCACTGTAGCCTGTAGTGCAGTTTCAAACTGCCATTTTGACCTGACAAAATTAACTTTTTGCCAAGCCTAAATGTTTCTTTTTTATACTGTAGCTTGACAGTGCAGCTGTACCCAAACAACTATGTGGCACTCACCAAGAGAGGGGTTGTGTCTCTGCCTACTTTCTGAGAGTTATATTTACTTCACATGATTATGCAGACATTGTTTGCTTCCAAGAAGGAGTGCATTTGTGCACTTGTAGGACATTCTTATTGGCTTTTGGTAGATTTCCTCTCTCATAATATGGCAGCTACTCAGAAACGTCATGAAAGAATACATTTAATTTCTGGGAGTGCATCATGTTCAGCAATGGCAATTTCCACCGGAAGAGGAGGTCAGAGGCTAACATTGGTGTCAGTGTAATGGTAAAGAACAAGGCCTATTGTACCTCTCTCAGAGTGCAAGAACAGTGCCTCTCCCAAGGCCCGGCATTGAGCTCATAGAATCTGAAATGTCATTCATGAAACATTCCAGTACTTTCAAGGTGCATGATAGGAGCCTGATCTTTCTTAGGAGTAGATCCTATTTCTTGAAATGTCATAAGTCAGAAACTACTTCCACTATACCATGGTCTGAATTTTTCATAGATGGGCCCCTTTTGCCAAGGATTTCATACAATATGCTTGTGCCAACATGTTGCTATGGATAATCTTTAATCATGGGTACCTACAAAAATGACCTCCGATATACAGGGGTCCAAATTTTGCCATTGGAGCACACCTATAAAACGAATACAAGGTCTCTGATAGCAAAAATTACCTCAAATGTCAGATTCATCATTTTGTATGGATGCACACCATATAAGAGTAAGTATTATGTGCAGCATGTCAGAACCTGCATTCTGCCATGTCTAACTTCCCCAATTTGTACGGCGTTAGTGCTCTCTTCCATAAGGCAAGTATAACCTCTAGTATGTCAGACTGGCAGAACGTTTGCGAGCACAACACACACACACTCACTCAATGGCATTGACTCATACACTATACCTCACAGATACTGATTTGTTCACACACTCAGTTTCACAGACACTCATTCTCATTATATCTCTTCGGCTCTTTTGTACATTTGTACACACACACACACACACACACACACACACACACACACACAGACACACATATTTGCTGCCGGTCACACTCCCATTAGTCAAAACTGCTTGTATAGAGGTAAAAATATTTGCACTGTTTCTGCCCCGTTACACCTGTCTTGCCTTTTAATAAAGCTTATTGAAAATATTTTCTCCATACACTGTTTATAAATCATAACATATGGCCTTGTCAATGTTTGTTAAAAGTATGCTGTACATGGTTTATATTTGAAATCATATGTGAATCAAGCACCAACACTATTAACTAGTCCACTTGAATGAATATCACAGTATTCAACTGATGAAATATTTGAGTCATATGGCAAACATGTTTCTTTATCCAGTAACACTTTGAATGTTGGGATTTTCAGATTCAACATACAATTGACTATTGTGCCTGTGTGCAAGCAGGGTGAGCTACATGAGTGATGGGTGAACAGAGTGCCTGTGTGAGAGCAAGCTGAGCTGTGAACCCATGTGAGTGCAAAGTGAGACGAGGGAGTGCAGGCTGAGTGGTATGAGTTCAAGGTGAGTGATATGTCCATTTGACTGAAGAGTGAGTTGTCTGACTGACCAGAGTGTCTATGTAAATGCAGGGTGAGCAATGTGCCTATGGGAGAGTAGGGTTAGATGAGTGAGTGCACAGTAAGTGATGTGCCCATTTGAGTTTGAGTGTGGGTGAAAATGCGGAGTGTGAATAACAAATGTATGGTGAATCAATTTCTTGTGTAAGATGGAGTGCAGGATGAGTGAAAAGACTGCAGGATGAGTAGTCAGAATGAAAGGTGAGTGGAGTGTTGTGTGGATGCAAAGTAAGCAGTGTGCATGTGTGACTTCAGGGTAAGAAGAGGGTGAATGGCGTGAGTGCAGGATGAACAACGTTATTGCATGGTGAGCAGTACAGTGTGATTCTGTGAGTGCAGGATGATCAGTTAGATTGCAGGGGGACCAGTGAGAGTGACCGATGAGTTGAGTGCCATGTTCATGCAGTAAGCGGTGTGCTCCTATGAGTGCAGAGGAAAAGTAGGCCTGGATGGAGTTAGGGTGGACGCGCGACACTGAACTCTGTGAAGTTGCTAGAAACTCAGCTGTGCTATGTGAAGTTCTGCTTGAGGGCAAAGTTTCTAGCCGCACCCATTCACATGATGTTTAACATCACTAGCAACACAAAGTAAGTCCTTGATTTCGAATCCTCACGTGAATGGCAACACATGTTTTGCATGGGCACAGCCATCTTGTGTTTTGCTTTGTTATGGTGCTGGGGCCTAGTTTCATCCCCCTTATATCTTTACCATCCCACACTTTTAAAACGTATTTTACCCTCGTTTTTGTTTACTATATTACCTTTTCTCTTTGTGTTTTTATATTTTAACGTATTTCCTATTTTTTGTGTTTAGTGAATATTTTGTATTTTTTGCAACTTTTTTACTTTTAATTTTTTTTGCCTAAATTTCATTTTTTACCCTTCATTCTTACTTATCTCTTGTCCCTCAAGTCCCCCGCACCATGTCAAAGCAGGTGAGCGGCAGCAACAGGCCCCCAACAACCAGTGACAGCTGACTTACCTGCGGGTGGCAGCCCCGTGAAGGGTGCAGCCCTGCGTCATTTTTCCGAGGTGGAGGTGGCTCATTGGTGTTTTATGTTCAACGCCACCTCCCCTACATCTTGGCAGTAGGCTGCAAGCTTTGGCCTGGGTATGGACTCCAGGAGCACTAGCGATGCTAGGAGAGGGTGCACGGGGCCGTGCGCCATATTTCTGGGGTCTTGAGCATCCAGAAACAGCTAACGCACCTATGGGCCAATATCCTGGACTGTGAAATGGACCTGCTTGGCCTGCCAGGCATTGAGGTTGCGGGGCTCATTGAGTAATATTTAATTATTAGTTGTGTTCTGTGCTAATAGTTTCTTCCCAAATACAGTTAAGGTATATAATAATATAGTATGTAATTGTCTTGTCACCTACACAGGTGCATGGCGCTACCTAGTTGTACGTGTTTTTGGTGCTTGCTTGGGCTGATTCAGAAGTGAGGCAGAGACTCCTTCTGTGCTCTGTCCTGTCTAAGATAGTCATAGTTATATTAGTATGAGTGAGTTATCATGTTCTCTTACTTCTCTGTGCCTTTATTGTTTGTATTTTGTAGCTCGTACAGTGCCAACTGCCAAGCAATTTCCCAGTGATGGGCAGTAGTTTTGCATGCATGCATCAAATCTATGCATTGAGCCATTGAGAATGATATGAGAACTGTAGAAATAATTAATTGCATGTTATTATCCAAAATGTAGATTAGGAAAATTGGAAGAGGGTTAGGAAATTTGGAATAGGATGGTCCATGACACTAGTATTAATATACAGGCTCTCTGAACCTCTGATGTAGAAATGTTCCTGCGTTTTGCTTTAAAAAATGTATATTCTTGGAGAGATTATTTATTAACATTACCACTTACCTTTTCTAAAAAAAAATTCTTACATCATGCAGCATCGAGTGGCAGGAAGAGGGTTGGTAAGGTGGGTGAGGGAGGTAAAGGGGCCACCTCCAAAATTGTCAGGGCAGATGGCTTTTTTACCTTTTAATTGTGTATGTCTCCTAATATTTTTCCAACTCCACTTCGGGTTATCTGTTTTGTAAACTCTTCTTATACCAGCATTATCCTATTTACTTATTTTCTATATTTCAGGTTTCTTTACTTCAAACTGTCTGGCTGTACCAGTTTGTCTGTAGCTACCTTTCTTCTGCTTTGAACAATGAAGGTTAAAGGATGGGTGAAATATAATATGAGGGTGAAAGGCTGCATAATACTCATATAAGTGGGTGAATAGGATGATGCATGGGTGGTTGAAGAATGGATGAAAGGGTATACAGGTGAAAGGGTGCCTCCCAAGGTGAGTGAAAGGATATGGGTGAAAGGATTCCATGCCTGAACAGACTCCTCAGGTGGGTTGGATCTCTTGGATGGGTGAATGGGTGAAAGGGTGCATGGGTGGGTATTGGGTAAATGGATTTTGGTTAAAGTTTATCTGAGAGCAATGTTTAAAATTTGGATGGTTTTAAATGACGAAGGACTGGTTGAGAAAATGTAAAGCTTAAATGGTGTGTATCAAAGCCAAGGGTGAAGAATAAGAGTACTAGAAGGTCACATTTGCAATGACAAATATTTAAAAGCTTGGAATGAAGACACAATGGAGCTCTTCTGGACAGGGGAAATCTTCTCACCTACTTTACTTGCTTGGAATGTTTTTTAAGAAACGTTTGATCCAAAGAGGTGGATGATATTTCTGAATATTCCCTTGACTCACAGTATTTTTCCACCGAGGCAGGTAATATGTATCCCAGCATCCATTAACTATCACTTCCCTCCCTCACTATGGCCTTTCACCAATGCCACCCATGATGACCTAGCAGCTGCATGATTCAATTAATCGAAATTGGCACTGCAATGTTGGCTGTGCAATGTGCGCCTGTCTGCTTAATTTCAGTTAATGCTTAAAACACTTTTCAATGTATGGCAATGCAAAAACAAGGTAACTTTCTTCCCTCACAGTGCACACTGGTTCAGTTGCTTCTTAGTGGTTCACTCCTTTAATCTTTCTTAAGCTCTGTCCCAGCCTTCCGAATAATTTGAAAAATCCATTCTTTGCTTGTGCCACATTTTTCCAGCCAAGTGACGTGAATATAATTCATTATGACATCCATAACTGGTTTACTTCTGTTCAAATATTTCCCTTTCAGCATTTGCCAACCACATACTACTGGCCAAACATTAGACACATGATGATGAGGAGGAATTGATCAGTAAAGTGTGTACTCTACCTACCCACTCTAATCTCCTCTACCTTACCCTGCAGTTGAGTAAGTCAAGAAGATTCCCTTCTTTACTGCAAATCAAATGCATTTTTTTTTTTTTTTAAAGTAAGTTAGGTAGAGGAGGGGGATGAGGACAGTGAGTAAAGTGGTACCAAGTAAGTGCCTTGATTTTTCTAAATGGGATAGTCTGTGACGAAGGTGCCAAAATAAATCTATATATACATATCGCATTCCTTAATACTTCCCCTGCACTGCAGTACATTGCTTTCCCACCGTTTACTTAAGGCAGACAGGATGTCTTCATGATTGATTTTCTTATACTACGTGCTATGTTAAATTTTTAGTATTCATCAGTCTTGTAGTCTGGGTACAACTGAAATGCATTTATTTAGGAAAATAACAGGGCCATTGGAATAAGATAATTTTCTAGTATAGCTGCCCCAGCTGCACACACTAACGAGTATGACTAAGGCAGCAGCTGAGCTAACAATGCCACCATTAAATTAGCACAACAGGAGAGAGAGGAATACTTGTACTCCATAGTGCATGATGGCTGTGAGTCTAATCCCTTTTAAATTGAATTGCCTGAGGTGACTAATAAATGTACTGGTACTGTGCCACTACACTATGTGATTTTAATTAAGTGTTTTGCTCAGAGCATTGTTTACAATTTCTCTTCTTTCTTACTTGAAATAGCTATTCCTTCTGGCCTCCCATCATGACAGGAAATGCTGGAGGCCATCAGGGTCGAGTATCAGCGGCCGATGGTCCTTAAGGAGGAAGAGGAGGAGGAGGCTGCAGCAGCAGTCGCTGCCAAAACTCAGGGCCCCAGCCAGTGCCGTCAGCCCATGCTCAACAACACTAGCGCACCAGTTCCAGAGAAGCCGCCCGCAACCATACCATCACTGCCACTCCCCTTCTGATGCTGTTTTCCAACGCTGTATCCTTCGAATACTGGTGCAAATGGAGGCCAGGCAGGCA
Source organism: Pleurodeles waltl (assembly GCF_031143425.1). Classification (NCBI taxonomy): domain Eukaryota; kingdom Metazoa; phylum Chordata; class Amphibia; order Caudata; family Salamandridae; genus Pleurodeles; species Pleurodeles waltl. The sequence goes on from NC_090442.1 coordinate 118,334,248, forward strand.
AACATGGAGGGGCTCCTCAAATGAATCCTGGCCTGCCATTAGTGTCTTCTTCTGCACCTTTTTTAACATTTTACTTTGGTGCGTGGGACATCTTGTGGGTGGAGAGGGTGGGAATGAGTTTTTGGGCTCCAGACTTTTCCACTTTGTTTTCTTTTATAATGGACAATTGGACAGTTTTTTTAGACATTGGTTAGAGGAAGGGAGGTTTGTTTGTGGATAAGGGTGAGCCAGTTGTGGGTGGAAGGAGAAGGTCTCTATTTATTTTGTTAGAGACAAGGAGAATAAATAGTTATTTATAGTTGTTTATGCCTAAATTATTTTTGGGGTGTTTTACCTCGCACTGCTACCTTTACGCAGCATGTGTTTTCAAATCTGCTGATATTGTATTCCTTTTCGTTAAGCATGTTTTAAAATCTGCTGTTAGTGTATACAAATTAATTATGCAGTTAGGTACCCTTGTCCTAATACTCTCCTAGTTTCTGTAGTGCATTCTGCAAAGTTAGACCTATAAGAAGTGAGGCAGAAAGATTAGCTATTGCCAATTATATTGCTTAAACTAAAAGTACAACAATGCTCCATAGTTCTCTTACCTGAAAAGATGAAGTGAGGGCTTCATGGTTTATCAAGGTACCAGGGTGGTGTGGTAGTAGCATGCTAGCGCACTAACAGATAAGGCATCAGAAGCGAGCTCCCACTCCACCTAGGTGAACTGCACATTGATTTGGCGTTACTTCCACCACATATTCCCCATCAAGTGTGTGATTAATAAATGGTGTAAATTATTAAGTAACGCCTCAATGAATCACAAAACTCTGAGAAAGAGGGTTAGGGATTTCAAGAATGGATGGGAAAGGAATTTAGGGAAAGATATGTCAAAAAGACAAACACTCGACAAAGACAATATTCATCTGGGGAATGATCAGTAGCCTGCTGTGGGAGGAATAGAAAAAATGAGGAAGTATGACACAGCTAACTTTACATTCCTTCAGCCCCAGTAGTTGCTAAATACCTCAAAAAAGTTCAGTTACCTATGTTTGAAAAATAGTAAATATAATTAATGTTGGGGTGAAGCTAATACACACAGTTCTAAAAAAGGATTATTGAAAGAAAAATGATACTAGTCTGTATTGCCAATTGGGGGGTGCATCTGCATTCTTCTTGGATTGGCCCATCAATCTTCTTTGGTGCCTGCCTGAAGCAGCCCGTTAAGGTAAGCATAAGTATTATGGTGCAGGAGAAGAGAAGGCCTGCAGATTGTAAAAGAGAAATGATTATCGTGATATTGTAGAATCAGGAAGCACTGAATGGAAGGTAGGCTTCATGAGGAGCAGTGTACCAAGAAGACTCAGAGGTGGCAAAGCAAGAGCAAAGTCCGCTGCAATCATTAATTTTACGACTGATATGCAATCAATTAAGTGAGAGCAATTACAACAACCAACAGTCACAGACAAGTGGTTGCATGTATCGGGATGATCAAACTTGCAACTGTCATGATCAGCATATCATTTAGCAAAAAAATAGGTCCACTGTTCCAAACTAGAAGACACAAAAATAGATCTCTCAGGTATACAATAGTACTGAAGCAGGGGCCCTCATGTATCATCATCTGGCTATGCTCCACGTCAGACAGGCACTGCAATGTCTGATGGGGCCCTACAGAGGGCGTCCTAGCCGAGAAACTCGTGTGAATATCAGAACCAAAGGTCTTGGGTTACTGAAAAACAGCTGGAGAGACACATTATAAAATTGGCTCAGACACCTGCTCCGTGAAAATGTTTTATTAGACGAGCGAGGACCCGGTCAAGATTAAAAACACATGTATAGTGAAAGGGAAATAATGGTCCCATACTTTACATAATCAAGGGAAAAAGCACAATAACTTTGACTACTATAAAAAGTCAACATGTTTTGCGCTTAAAAATGTCCAAAACGATCTATTGCCACTTCATCAGGACTTGCACAAAACTTTCTCCAGAACATCTGGTGTATGAGTACACTCTATTCATTCAATAATGAGTATGTACGAAAATAAAGGAGTAAAGACTTACTCACAATAGTTCTGTGTATACTAGCACAAAACTACAGGGAACCTGTGGAGACACAAAATAGGTATACCAAATAATTACTGGTTACATTGCAAACAAAATATAAAATTAGTGATGGTACATACGTGGCTGGGTGAGCAATACTGTGGCAACAATGTGCTCGGTGTAAATGACACAATAGAAATAATGCTTACCAGCCGTGATTAAAGGTAGAGCTCCCAAAGAGAACACATGTCAAAAATAATTTGGAGTATCTATAATGGTAAATTGCAAGAACAACTTATCAAAGTCAATCAATTCCTCAAAATACTGCTGGGGACAGGGCTGATTTGAAAAAAGGAAATGTCACCCTCTTTTTCACCTCTCACTATGATCGGATCAGATTTCCTACTTTCAACACCTCCACCAACACCACTTGCAGGCCTTTGGATGCTTAGGTGCGCCTCCTAGTGGATTGTGTGGTATTTTCTCAAATGGGTTGTTTTGCCTCCGGTTCCATAGTTTGTATCAAGCTTACCCCGACTAACACTTCTCAGCAAATGGAGCATATGGCAATATTTGGCTCCTTTTCATTGACAGTAAAGAAGTCCCAAACTGGGGATGTCAACTGTCTAATGCTAATGTCTGAAGAAGTAGCAGTAGGTGGATGTTGCTTTGATGACCTTTGCCTCTCTGCAGTGCCTCTCTGCAGTGCCTACTGCAGGTGACTGTGGCTGTAGGTTGTTGCTGGGGCCTTGTAAATATGGAATCTGGTGGAGGTGGTGGCATCTGTGCCACATCTTCTAAGAGCATCTTGAGAAGATGGGGTAATGTTGCACTCAACTGGGGCTGGGCTAACATCGATGTTACTTGCTCCTTGTCAGACTTGTTATCCTCCTCTTCTTCACCCATAATTCTAAGGCTTGCAGGAACCTTTTCGCTCCTTCCCTCTTCTGGCGTGTCTCAGGCTGAGGTGGCATCCGAGCAGAGTCTTGATCATCAGAAGATGGGCTTGAAGAAAAAGATGGCCGAGTTCTGGAAGACAGTGGATCTTGTGAAAAAGGGCTTCTTTGGCTTCCTCAGCATGAAGCTCAAGATTGTGCTCCGACTTCAGGAGGAACTGCTATTGCCAACTGCAGCTGTTGTTGTCCACTGTCCTGAGTTTCCAGAAATTATTGCATACTACTTTGAGAAAGAGATAAGTCCAATTCAATGTAACTGCTTGTTGGCATTCCTGTGATTAGAGAGGCTGCCTTTGTCACAGACACAGGCCTAGTTTGGAGTGGGGCCACTGATGTGGGAATGCTGCTCTCAGCTTGCTCCCCAGAGGTTGATGCAGAACACACATGTTTTTGCCCAACAGCTCATTCTCCTCGCTGGCCGCTTTCTTGGTAGCACCTTTCTTTTGGGGCATCTTGAAGCTGTCAGTTGACAGCAGCACTTAGCTTCACAAGCTGAAGAGATGTCTGTGTGATCATGAGTGTGATCAGGCGTCACATCGTGCACAAACCTTCTGTCTGGCAGTAATGTGGGTGATGTCTCTTTCTCTCTGTAAACCTAAAAGGAAACATGCAAGAAGGATATCAGCGAACCATAGCATTGTTGCAGGTTCATTAGTAGTAGAAACAATATCATTTAATGGTTACTTAACTTATAAATAATTATGAAATAATACAGTGTATCCATTCGTACAACCAACATTAACTTTCATTATCGTGCACACTCATGAAGTGTAAGAAAGAAAAACAACTAGAACATACAGAATCTAACTGTTAGATTTATGTGCATCAAGTTGGCATGTGCACTCAGGGAGGTGCTGGTGGCAAATAGAATAATCCTGGGGAAAATGTTTATGGAACAAATTATTTTAAAAAAAAGAATAAAATAAAAAACATTGATTAATAGAATTCAATTGCTGATGTACTAGGGAAGGGGACTACATTGAAAAACCAAAAGGATTTGGGAGGCAAGGAGTGGTGCAGGTGAAAAATGCAAAAAAAGTATATAATAAATGTTAGAAATTGGGTCTCTAGCTGACAGAGGTATACACTCTTGTCCAAATAGGGACCACAATCCTAGTCAGGGTAAGTCACACACAATCCAAATTAACCTGTGCCCACCATCTGGTAGCTTGGCACTGAGCAGCCAGGCTTAACTTAGAAGGCAATGTGTCAAGTATTTGTGCAATAAATCATGCAATAACACACTGAAAACACCACAAAAATACACCATAAGGGTTTAGAAAAATATATGATATTTACCTGAGTAAATTAAGGTCAAAACAATTCAGATTTGATAAGCACAAGCTGAAATATCACTTTTGCAATGATAAGAAGAGTCTTAAGCCTTTAAAATAATCAGAAATTGTCTCTTGTGTGCACAAAGTACCTGATATGCATCAAAATTACACACACGAAGACCGCAGAGAAGCAGATGAGTGGAAAAAGGAAGGTGTGCATCGGATTTCCTGATGCGCACAGATGATGCATCCATTCTTCCCACACTGCAAGGGATTTACATCGATTTTCCGCACGCAGTCTTGTCTCGACGTTCCAGCTCGGCAATGTGTTGATCTGGTATGGCTGTGCATTGAAGATCCAGCCACAACGTAGCCGCTACATCGACCTCCACCCGGGGGACCGGGCTGCATCACTCCGGTTCGTCGATGCAGTGGTTCTTTCACTGCTGGGCAGGCTGTGCATTGTTTCTGGCAGGCTGTGCGTTGATTTTTGCCACAGAAGGAGTTTCCTTGAAGAGAAGTCCTTTTGGCCCTGAGACTTGAAGAACAAGAGGCAAGCTCAATCTAAGCCCTTGGAGAGCACCTCTCAGCAGAGCCAGAGGCCAGCAAGGCAGCAGGGCAACAGCAAGGCAGCAGTCCTTTACAGCAAAGCAGTCCAGGTGAGTCCTTTTGGCAGCCAGACAGCTCCTCTTGGCAGGTTGCAGGATCGGGTTCAGAGTGTCTGTCCCAGAAAGAGTCTGAGTTGGTGTGGTCAGGGACCCAGGTTATATACCCATAAGTGCCTTTGAAGTGGGGGAGACTTCAAAGAGCGGCTTTGAAGAGCACAATGTCCCCTTTCAGTACAACCCTGTATTTCAGGGTCCCAGTAGGGAGTTTGGCAGTCCATTGTGTAAGGGCAGGCCACTGTCCTTTGAAATGTAAGTGTGAGGCCCTCCACCCTTCCAGCCCAGGAAGACACATTCAGTATGCAGATGTGTGCAGGTGTGACTGAGCATCCTGTGTTTGTGGTTGTCTGGGTAAAATGCACAAGTGAGCTGTCAACTAGACCAGCCCAGACGTGGATTTGAGACAGGCTGTAAGTCACAGATGGATTTTAAGTGCATAGAAATGCTCACTTTCTAAAAGTGGCATTTCTACAATAGTAACATAAAATACAACTTCACCATAAGCAGGATTTTGTATTCCCATTCTGGTCATACTAAATATGACCTATTTACCAATTTCTGATCAGAATCTACCATTCAAACAGTATATGAGGGTAGCCCTAATGTTAGCCTATGAGAGAAGACAACCTCACAGCAGTGGAAAATGGATTTAGGAGTTTTCCACTATCAGGACCCATAAAACACAGATATATGTCCTGTCTTTTACCTACACAGCACCCTGCCCTGTGGGTTACATAGGGACTACCTTAGGGGTGACTTATATGTAGAACAAGAGGAGTTTAATGCTTGACAAATACTTTTAAATGCCAATGCAAAATGGTAGTGAAACTGCACACCCAGGCCTTGCAATGGCAGGCCTGAGACATGGTTAAGGGGCTACTTATGTGGGTGGAACAACCAGTGCTGCAGGCCCACTAGTAGCATTCAATCTAAAGGTCCTGGGCACATGTAGTGCACGTTACTAGGGACTTACAAGTAAATCAAATATGCCAATTGGGTATGAACCAATGTTACCATGTTTTAAGGGAGGGAGCATATGCACTTTAGCACTGGTTAGCAGTGGTAAAGTGCGTAGAGTCCTAAAACCAGCAAAAACTGTGTCAAAATAAAGTGGAGGGAGGCAGGCAAAAAGTTGGGGGTGACCTCCCTAAGGCTGTCATGTCTAGCAATAACATATACAATACTGCTAATGTAGTACATTTAGTAATAAGCATTGACCTACTGGGCCTCAAGCATAACACGCAAAGTGGCCGCCAGCCACATGATCAAACAACAACCAGCAAGGAGGCATGACCACCACAAGAAAGAAGAAGAACACATACAGGCCTAAAAGCACACTGGCTGCCTTTACAAAATGGCGCTAGCCAAATGGTCAAATTACAACCAGCAAGGAGGCATGGCCACCACAACAAAGAAGAACACATGCAGGCCTAAAAGTACACTGATTGCCTAAATAAAATGGCATATCAAACAACAATCAGCAAGGAGGCATGGCCACCGCAACAAAGAACAACACAATCAGGTATAAAAGAACATTGACTGCCTACGCAAAATGGCCACCAGCTACATGGTCAAATAACACCCAGCAAGGAGACATAGCAACCACAACAAAGAAGAACACATGCAGGTATACTAGCATTCTATACAAAATGGTCAACAGTCACATGGTCAAACAACGAGCAGGATGATTAGAAAACAAAAAACACATATAGGTATAGGACTATAATTGACTGTACAAAAAGAGCTCCTGGCCACATGGCATGGGGAACAAAGACAAATGGTGGGCCTATGACAAACCCTATTATGCACTGGCCAGATAAAGAAGCATTGGTGCAGAAGAAAAAAGAACAGCATTCATTCAGTAAATCCAAAAACGAAAATTAAAGGAGCTAAAAATTCTTCAACAGCCACACACATCATACAAAGGCATCAAGTATTACCCCACCATACATTGTTTGCACAAAAAAGTGAAATGTCACCTAACAACATTTTGTTATATTTAACCCAATGCCATCCATGGTGTTTCAGTTCAACACCATAAACAGTTGTTTTATCATGCACCCATGACTAGTACTGGGCCTACAGAGGGATGACCTGTTGCATTAGCAGACTAGGCCACTTAATATTAACATAGTGAATTAAATGAATATTGCTAATTTACAAAACAAAACATGGAGAAAATGTCAGTGTCTGAGAATAACATTCTAACATTTTTAAGATGAAATGCCCATGCATAATACTGTAAATCGGGAAGAGTGAGGCCTCCTTTCTATTTCCTTCTATGCGTCATTTTTGTGCTACTGGTGTTTGGGTGATTTTGCCGTATTTATTTCTTGCAGAGCAGATGAGACTTGGAATACTTGTATTGCACTTGCATCATTTCTTTGGACAGGTTTTGAATTAAGGTAGACAATCACTTCCTCTTCAAGTAAAGTTTTGAGTCCAGGAATATTGAAAACTGTGGAATGCCCAAGGACAATATTTATGTGAAAACCAGATTATAACTATAGCTCTTTGTGAACTACATGTCCTCTTCTCAAATAAAACTACACAACTTTGCAGATCACTAATATTAACTGTCTTTTCATTTCCAAGTAGAAAGTCACACCTACTAGATTTCTCCATGTTCCTTACAGAATTAATGTATTATTTTTCGGAATTAACACTGATTTAACTCTTCTCTGCCCTTTGCCTGGTTTGTGCCAAGGACCTCATTTTTCCATACTAATCAATTTATGGTACAATAGACACAGGGTCTCATTTACGAAAACTGATCGCTGCATTGTAGCGCAATTAGTCAAAAAATGTGTCATATTTACAATATGGCGCTCCATGGTGTTGTGTCCCAGGATGCATCAGAAATGCTGACAAATTTGAGGAAAAGAAATGCTGCAAGGCATCCACCCAAAAACTGACACACTGCTGAAGTTGGTGTCAGAACTGACGCAACTTCAGCAATACGTCAAAAATCTGAGAAAATGCATTAGTTCAGATTGGCGCATGGAGCCTAATGTGTGAGAACCAATGTAAAAGACTGTAAAATGTTGGAATAACACCTTCCACAATTTTACATTGGCCCTGGTTATAAGAGGTAATGAATGTAGTATGGCTAAGTGTCACATACGTATGTGTATGCAGACCTGAGTATGAGTGACATAGTGAGTGACAGTGTAATGTAAATGAATATATGTATATGTTGGAATGTGAAGTGGAAATACATGTTACCTACCATATGTGTGTACTTACCTGTTGCCCTTTGGAGTACACAGACCTGGATGTAGGTAATCTTTCTTCATGGAGAAGTGGCAATCCTGGCACATCCGTTGCAAAAAGTACACAAAGTCACAGTGCCTTACCGCAGTGGATGATGGGATTATAGGTGCCATGGTCCCAGGTTGGTCAAGGGATCCAACAAAATGATTGCTACTTGTATAGACCAACTACAAACAGTGATGAGGTGCAAAACAGGCACACCCAGGGTGTGACATGATTTCAAATGGCCAGATTCCTTGTTTAATGCCACTGTGTCAGTCTCTATGCCTGGGTTGTGGCATAGGAATTCTGACACATTGCAGGCTATGTGCGACGTATCTTGAAGAAGAGCCAAAAGAGGGAATTCTTGCAAATACCACTGCACTTGTAACTTAGTCCACTCCACATACATTAAAATGTACCATATGCAGCCATATCTAGCGCAGGATTTTTTTAATGCAGGACTAGGAAAGGTGACACATTAGGCCAAATGCGTTACTTTGTAAATATAGATATCACACTACCTTACCACATCATGAAGCCTTTAAATCCTCAAAACATATGCCTGTCAGGAATGGTATCACTTATTAGGACAATGTACTTGCAGTGTCTCAACAAAGAAGCTTTTGTTAACAAGTGCCAGATCACATTCTGGAGTGGTACCTTTGTGTTCCTCTACTTGGTGAGCTGTGGCTGCCTGCTTGATCTTTGTCACCCTGCACACCCACAACCACTCCCCACGCATGCACACACTTGCACGCTATATTATGATTTCTAATTTACTCAACAATAAACATAAACAAATTGCTTCTTTATTTTTTAAATAGCTGTTCTTGTTTCAAAATGATTTCTGTATGGGTACCATGTTTGTCTGATGTCTGACAAAGAAATATTACAAGTACAATTTATTCTCCACCAGAATAAAAGTCCTGCCATTAGATCTTCTAAAAAGTTTTTTTTTTTTTTACTTACCGCATGTATGTATTGGTATTCATTGAGTACAGACGTATTTCGGGATCCTCACAGCAATGTGTTTTAACGAGGTCCTGAGAGACAAGATAAACACCAAGTGGTGCTATAAACATATTCGATGGCGCAACCACGTCTCGTATGTGCAACATCCTTTAGAGTGTGTTAGGGGGCACGGAGTGTAGTGATTTTCACCGAAACACAATTTTTGATCAAGTGTTAGCCCAAAACAAAATTAGCAACGTTGTCACTAGGACACTCCTTATGAAGAGGGATCCTTTTAGGAGATAAGAAAAAAAAATAACACAGAATTACTTGCATCTAAATTCCATTTTTACAATGAATATTTGCAAATTGTCATGTATTACTGGACAATTAAAGAAAAATCAAACATAAGTTAGCCTTATTACACAGTGTACATTGGGAGCGCTGGATTAAGACTCTTGCTGCCAGAATTTTGGACAGGACACATATTTATCTTGAGAAGTTTACTGGGCTATAGATTGTAATGTCTGAACCAAGTTTCATAGAGTCTCACTTGTTCCCTTCTGCAGCTTACATCTTGAAAAGAACCAGCCCTCTGAAAAACCTCTGCTGCAGAATATTTCCTTGACTGTGGCTGTATTTTTATAGTTAACTGCTGACCCCAGGGACATGGGTCCCCAAGTGCTTGCTAAAATCCTGGAGCTTGACAAAACGAAAATAACTTATCTGTAAACCGTTTAAAAGCTACTGTTACTGCTGCCATGAAGAAAGTGTATTTGAATGTTTGTTCGACCTGGTAAGGGAGATTGATCAGGTCAGATTTCATTGAGTTAATTATAAAGGTTAGGTGGTGTCAAAGAACTGCTATCATTTAGGGGCACTCCAGAGTTGTCTCTTCTATTCACAGTATGTCCACTGGTACCCCAGAATGCCGCTGTCACTGTAGAGAACCACTCGGGCTCCTCCCAACAATGTTGCAGGTCGCTTGCCTGAAGGCCGGGGCCCGGCCCGAAGGCGAAAAAATGAATGAGCCTGTGGATGCAGAGGGTCTTTTGCTGCTCAAATGTTATCAGAGTGTGAGGTGCCATATTTATTACTGGACCGGGTGGATTGCGGCCTTGGCATCATTACAATAGCGACGAGGACAGAGCTTCCCACAACACCCTTTTCCCACTTGGCAGCAGAAGTACCTATCCACTCCGGTCCATTTGCCCTGCCTGACCACCAGTGATGTTGTGCCTGCACTGGGTGCACCAACAAAGGTGCGGTGCGTTCCCCCTGCTGGCCCTGTCACCACAAGGCCAAAGCAGTGCTGGAGCCGGTGAAGAAGGCGGACCGCACTGCCGCGCTCCAATCATCTGAGGTACCGAAGCCCCGATCCTGTCTGCCTTGCTGCACATTAGCGCTGACAGCCTCTCACTAGGAGTGCAGCCGAGGACTCATTGTAGTGACTCTGGTGGTTTTGATGCCATGCCCTCTGTGCATTGGTTCTACGCCCAGTGCGGTGCCGCTGTGCACCATACATTGGGTCTCCCCTCGGCTGGTGCGCCATGTGTGGTCTCTGGACCCTGCTTCCTGCTTAAAGGCCCCCTGATAGCTGCCCCCCATAGTGCCTGCTGGAAGGACAGCTCCAAGGTGTCTGCTTGCCAGGTGAGCACAGAGACTGTCTGATTATGGTGCAAAACAACCAAAAGAAAAAAATATGGGGAAAGTATAAAGTTAGGAATTCCAGTTTCAAAGACAATGAAAAAAGGGAGTTCAAACCAGCCCATAAAGGCACACTATCAAAACCTACAGTTTGATAGTGTGCCTTTACGTTCTCAATGTTAAAGCAGTGCAATGACCTCCTCACAACAACATGACCATGCCCGACATTTAACACTGGGGCCCACTCTTCAGTCGCTAACCCTGTTCAGTCAGTTTGCAGACCCTGCCACGGCTGTGCCACAATATTGTTATTGGCTCAGGCGGCTGCAACACTGTTTTTGCACCACGGATGGTACAGTTTGAAGGTCCTTTATGATGCACATGGAAGGTGATGAACTATAGGAGCTATTCGAGAAGCTGTCTAACACTGGTGGCAACAACGACTTAAACGCTGCAGTGTCGACCCTCAACCAATACTTTGATCCCTAGCTCAATTCAGATTATAAATGGCTCAGGCCCAGCAGACCAACATGGAGTCTGTGGACATGTTTTCCGTGAGACTGTGAAAGCTTGCAAGCACTTGCGTAACTCTCAATTACCATGAAGAGATATGGGTGCAAATTATCCAGGGGTGCCGCTCCAACATGATGCACAACTCATGTTGAGACAGCCGAGCATCACGGTAGATAAGATCCTGATTCTAGCCTGCTCAACCAAGCTCTCCGCCAGCTGAGTGGATGACATGGCTGCCGCCCGGGGTCTGCCCAGCAAAAGGAAATACTTTCTCAAAGTGGAGAAAGCTGAATCAATTTGCTAAAGTATGTCGGGGGTGACCTAAGCTTAAGGCGGCACCAACTAGGACGGAAGCCGTGAGGCAGCTGGCGTGCGAAGATGACATAGGAATGGTGACCGGTGAGATCTGTCCCGGGAGTGTCCGGTATGAGGACAAAGATGATGAGGACATCTTCTACATCTTGTTTGCCAGATGGCCAGAGCAAAAATGGCGTGTGCCAACCCCAGGTGCACTGTGGACATTAATGCTGCCCAACAACAGTCCTCTTTGACACTGGCACCACTGTTAATGGTATGGATATTGGCCAGTACCACCAGCCATCACCCAGACCTCCTCTTCTGCCCTGCAGTACCAAAATCTGCACTTATGGAGGACTTGACCTGCTGCCTCTCCAAGAAGCGATTGAAGTGACCATCACCAGTGCGAATCGCTCAACAAAAGTGAGGTTCCATGTCATTGAAGAGAGCCAAGGAAGCTTGCTAGGAAGCCACACCGCCAAGGACCTTTTCCACAACAGATCTATGACTCGCATTCTGCTGAGGTCCTGCTGGAAGAATACCTGAAGTTCTTCAAAGGACTGGGCAAACTAAAAGGAAAATAATTCCAACTAGACATTGATCTGAAAGTCAAGTCCACCACTCTTTGACACAAACGGGTGCTGTTCCACCTGAGGCTTGTGGTGGAAAAAGAACTGCAGACCCTTGAGGAGCAGGGAGTGATTGAAAAGGTCATGAGACCTCTCTGTTGGTTTCGCACCTCATAATTGCTCCAAAACCGAATCAGCCGGGTGCTATCCACCTGTGTGTGGACATGCAGCTACCCACCAGCGCCATCAAGAAAGAAGAGCGCATCACCCCGACAATGGATGACATATTTGCGTACCTCAATTGAGCCCAATTGTGCTCTAAGCTGAACCTGAATTCTGTCTACCATCAGCTGGAGCTGGCAACAGATGGCCCTAATTTATACATTTTGGTGCTAATGCAGTTTAACGTCAAAAAGTATACCGCCAGCTAGCTCCATACCAAGATGCTGGCTCGGCATCATATTTACGGTATGACAGTAGCCGGCCGTAAGGCCCAGCTGGCGTCACAAAAAAGGACACTATCTGGGTGGGAAAGGCATAGGGGGAACAGGGAGTTTCACGTAAAAGGATAACGCTACTATGGGCAGAGGCATAAATAACACCTCTAACCAGACTAGCGTCATTTTCTGATGTTTATAACCCATGGACATGACTCCTGTCTTAGTTAAGACAGGAGTCATGCCTACCACCCCAATGGCCATTCCCAGGGGACATTTGTTCCCTGGGCATAACTACTGGGCCCAGTGCCATGTAGGGGGGCCCATGTTAGGCCCCCCTATGGCACTACAAAAAATAAAATAATATACTTACCTCTACTCACCTATACTTATCTGGGATGGGGTCCCCATCCACCGCTGTCCCTCTGGTGTGGGTAGGGGTGTCCCTCAGGCCAGGAAAGGACACCTGTGGGCTCTTTCCATGGTCTCTGACCATGGAAAAAGGCCCACAGGTCCCATAACACCTGCCCTAATCTAGGCGTTAAATAATGGTGGTAAGCAAGCAAGACTCCCATCCCCCTGAGCTTGATTTTAGCACGGGGGATAAATATGACGCTGAGGCCATATCGTCCTTTTTTGCCCAGGAATGCCTACCTTGAATCTCATTGACACAAGGTAGTTTTCCGCAGGCAAAAAATGACTTTAACTCCAACATTTTGATGCTAGACATGTCTAGTGCCAAAATATAATTATGGAGTTAAGCTTTCATTGAATTATCGTAAAAAAGAAATGGCGCTAATTCATTGCACAGTATGAATATTCCCCAATGTTCTCCACACATGTGGGGCTTTGGTGATACAAGTGCCTCAGGTTTGGGGTCTCCTCAGCTAGCAAAGTATATCAAAACACCATAGTGGAGACTCTGTCCAGCCTGATAGGCGTGCTCAACCTCAGTGGTGACATTCCAATTTTCTTCTAAACGTTAGAGGATCACCATCAACGCCTGTGAGCCATGCTCTAGCGTCTCTCTGATGACCACATCATCCTGCACAGAAATGGGTTGATTTCTATGGGTACATCTTCTCCCGTGAGGGACTACAGGTTGATCCTGGAAAGGCTGATGCTATCTGGAGAGCATCGATACCGCAAAACTCAACAGAGGTCAGACGTTTCTTGGGTATGGCAACCTACTGCGGGATGATCATTCTTTGGCTAGCCACCATGGCCAAACCCCTCTGGCAAATCACAAAGACTGACGCTAAAGTGGGAATGGAGCCTCGTGGCTGACAAGACACTCCACACCATCAAAGGGGTGCTGCTGAACAAAGTCACCATGCCATACTTCCACCCCAGGAAAAAGACTAAAGTGGTGTTTGATGCAATCCCCATCAGGCTAGATGCAGTCCTACTCCAGGAACAAGAGGATTAGGAATGGGCACCCATGGCTTACACTAGCAGGGTCCCCCTAGCAATTGAGGATAGATATGTCCAAATTGAAAGGAAGTGCTCGCCATTCGGTGGGCCTGCCAGCGCATCCATCTGTAGCTGTGCGGGCAGGAATTGCAGGTGGTCACCACCTACAAGCCTCTAGTCTCCCTCTTCGCGGGTACTGTCCCATTGGCTCCTCCTAAAATGAAACACTGGGCCATGCTCCTCCAGCTGTACAGGTGTAAAGTCATCTACCTACCGAAGGTCAACAGTCGTCCGACTGCCCATTGTGCGATGCCCCGGAGTGACAGCAGAGCGAGGCCCAGGAAAATGAGGAAGAGCTGATGGAAAGTTTTGTGAGTATGGTTGCCCATACAGCATGCCCCATGGCCATGACAATACCGGAGATCACAGAGACCTCTGGAAAAGATCCTGTATTATGTAGAGCCAAGGAAGCGCTGGCCACGAGGGAGTGGAAGCACTTCCTAGATGGGACAAGGCCATTTGAGCCTGATGATTGCATGTCGTTGCAGGTGGCATGGAATGTGAGAAACAAGCTGTCTGTAGAGATCCAAGGCCACCTGTTGTGGGGGCAAAGGATAATACTACCGCAAAATCTGGGGCAACGAGTGGTCAAGCTTGCCTACCAGGGAAACCAAGGGACAGACAAAAAAAAGCTCACCTCTGGAGTAAGGTATGGTTCCCAGGGATTAATGCAATGGTTGATGAGTGAGTGAGAAGATGCCACTCCTGTGCCACCACTGCCAAGGATCAGCCCCCTGCTTCCATGCTGACTGAACTGCCGTGCACCCAGCCATGGTCCAGTATGGACTTTGGGAGTTTACCTGATGGCTGGCTGACTAATGTGTTGCTTGAATCCTGCACCCGTGGTTGAACTGGTGGCATTCACAGATTTGAGCACGTCCGTCCAGTGCTGGAGAAGACGTTCACCATGCTTGGACTCCCTGACAAGATCAGGACAGACAATGGCCCACCTTTTTACGGGCAAGAATTCAAGGAGTATTTGGTTGAGCTTGCCATACGTCATCACCGGATGACTGACATGGAATGTTTCATTAGGACACGCAACCGGGTCCTTCGGATAGGGGTGGACCAGGGAGACAATGCAGAGTGGTGTCTTCACAAGTGCCTAAGGACATACTGGCAGACAAGTCATAGCACGATAGGCTGTGCGCTGACAGCTCTCCTGTTTCAGCAACCCCAATTAGACTGCTTCCCACAGTGGCATTGGATGTGGAGGCGGCCCAAGAGAAAAGACGTCAGACAAATCAAAAGCGAAAGGAGGCGAGCTAAGTACACTGATCTACAGATAGGGGACCCGGTTATCCTGAAGGATCGCCATCCAGGAGTTCCAGACTCCGTATGAACCTGAAGTATGGAGGGTAGACAAGATTAATGGAACTGTGGTAACCACCCAAAGGGAAGTTGTACTGGTTCAAGTGAGTGGTGCCATGCAATAGTGGTGCCACTGATGACCTCTCTGAAGAGTGGAAAGAAGCTGTGGGCGGAGAGTCACCTGCATAACTCAGGAGGGGTGAAACTAGGACTGACAATGACAGAAGCACCCAACAGGACCCAAATGGATCCGGGCCCCCACGCTGTGTGGCAAGTGCCATGAGGAGTCAGCTGGTCATGGTGAGAGGTACAATGAGCGAGCTAACCCGACTCCTAGCAAGTGGCTCAGAGAGTTTGGCCCATATCTAAAAGAAAATGATGTACCACGATGCTGCGCCAAAATTGGCAGCGCCGCCCTCCGTCATTTTCACAATGTAGAGATGAGCAGTACTTAATATAATATGGCGCATCCCTGTTTTGCCCCCTGTGCCGGTACTAAATTTACTGCTGAACATCAACGCAGCCACCTTTGCGCCATGGTCTAAGGATGGCTCAATTGAGGAGGAGATTGTTTTTGTGCACAAAAGTAATCTTAAATTCTATGTGTGCTGCAGAATGTATTTCTCCTCATTGTACCACAAGGTGGCATTAGATTCTGGCGCTGCCTCAGGTTTATGAAAACTCGAAAACCTGGGGCAGCATCAAAATGCAATGGTGTTGCTGTGGCGCACCCACAGCAACACCCATTGTACGTAGCTTCCATGCAAAGTGCTGCGTGTGAAGGGGCCATGTTTTTAAGATGCTGTTAAGCTACACAAAGTGGCTTAAAGTCACCTTGTAAATATGGAGCAGTGCATACTGTCCTGTGCATACTGCTAGTGCATGGGTGCCCTCTCACACAGGTACTCTACACCCTGCCTTCAGGGCTGGAAGGCCTACTATAGGGGGGGACTTATGAGTGTCCTGGTGCAGTGCATTGGCAGTGAAAGGATGCTTGCACCTTTCCACGCCGGCTGTAATTGCAGTCCTGCAGAGGCCTTTGCATGGGCTCCCTATAGGTGCCAAAAGATATGCTGCAGCCCATAGGGATGCCCTGGAACCCCAATGCCCTGGGTACCTCAGTACCATATACTACGGGCTTATAAGGGGGCACCAGTATGCCAATTGTGGTTGAAATACTGGGTTACCAGTATCCGAAAAACATAACTGAAGGCTGAGGATCCCAGTAGACACAGTCAAACACACTGACAAACAGTAACACACTGATAAACAGGCCAAAAGTGGGAGTAACCAAGCTAGAAAGAGGCTACTTTCCCACACTAGGCAGTGAGAGGGGGAGGTGCAAACAGAGCAGCAGCCCTGCCAAATGGTCCAATACTTTTCTAGATATACCTGGAACTGTGTGTTTTTTGTGGCTGTTGTGCCGGTCCTCTTTGAGAAATGGGGTCTTTGGTTGACAGTAAGTTTGCACTCTTTCTAAGCAGGGACCTCACTCTAGTCTTGGTAAAGGAGAAACACACGTGGGTAACCCCCACACACCCCCTTGGTAGCTTGGCATGAGCAGAAAGGCTGAACAACAGAAGCAATGTGTAAAGTATTTCTACTAACACACAGTAATACAGTGCAAACACTACAAAATGGACATCACAAAAGTTTAGAAAAACAGGAAATATTTATCAAAATCAAACAAGACCAAAACAACATAAATCTAGCATATATAAGTCAGGATATACATTTTAAAAGTGAGAATGCTGTTGTTACACAAAAAACCTGGTTTACGTCAACAATAAAGCTTCACGGGCGAGCATGCGTCAGAAAAATGAGCGAGACATCGATTCCTTATTTGAGAGCGGGGCCGTGCGCCGTTTCCTTCTCCGGTCGGGTCGGCGATGCATCATTTTTTTCCCTCACAAGACAGCAATGCATCAATTTCCGGGTGGGCACTTCAGGTCCAGGCAGGCTTTGCATCAATTTTTCATGCCCAGCAATGTTGCGTTTGAAATCCGGTCATACAGTGTCAGAATATCACGCTGTGTGGGTTTTGCATCATTGTCAGCAGCCACTAGCGAGTGTTGTGCATCATTTCTCCAGTGTACACACGAAAGTACGGGGTTCTCTAGAAGCGGACGTCGCGGATATTAGCGTAGTCCTAGGTTGTATGTATTCCTATTTGGAAGGGTAAAGTCAGTGGAATGTCAGTTGGAAATTACCGAGTGGAACAGCGAGGGGTGGGAAGAAGGGAATTTCCTTTTACGGACTAGGTGGTCTCACACACTATATAGTGTCATGCTTCATCATTTGACCACCTAGACCCACCCAGGTAGGACAGTGCCACCTGGGCGGACTCAACCTCACTGTTAAAGGAACAGGAGGGAGTGCGTAAATAAACTTGTTTCTGGAAAGATCGGGATCCAGCTAATCTACTGAAAAACTAAAAACACCTAAGCAGACACCTGTGAAGAGCAACAAATTTAATGGTGGTGTCTGTCTGGTGTAGTTAAAAAGGGGGGTTGGGACACCTCTGTGAGGACAAGGACTCACAGGGTCACCTAACTAATTACTAGCCAACATGTTTCTGCCCTCAAAAGTGAGCCAATGAAGGTCTCGGGGCATTCGTCAGGGCCTAGGATCCCTACGTCTCACGTTGGAGGAAAATACTCTATGGGGAAATCAAAGAGTGAGAAAATGAAAAAAGAATGATCTACATTACCCAAGGAATTACCTTGAGGCGGCCTATGGGGAGAAAAACAATTAATTAGCACTCTGGTGGCACACAGCACTGCAAAACCAACCAACTACACACGTGTCAAGGGGATGCATTCATGCACGAAACACATATGTTCAAAAAAGGTAAAATACGTGCGTGGAGTGACTGAGTGGGTATATCTACACAAGTGGACAGTCCTATCACTGCAGGGAATTATAGTTCTTACCCTTTTCTTAGAGGCAGCTAGCCTCTGGTATCCAGGAGGGGGAGTGTCCCCTTATAGTCACACACTAAGGGATAGAGATGAACATAAAGACGAAGTGAGGAGAGGAACAGAAGTAGGCAGAATAGATACAGAGGGAGCAATAGGGGGGGGAAAAGCAAGTTCCCAGTAGGAACCCACTATTGCTGGTAGAAAAATACTGGTTAAGAGAAACCGAAGTGTCTATAGACAAAAAAAGTAAGATTAAAAGCAATAAGGGCTTATCTGTGTTGCCTGTGATCCGGTATGCCACTCACTACATCAAAGGGGACGCTCGCCGTGCGCCTACTTCGTCCTCTCCTTGGACCGCTTGTGACAAGTGGCTGAGGGAGAACGGTCTATTTATGGCTGTAAGAAATTCCAGGTGCGCCCTGTTAGCGCGTAAATTGGAGTTCAATTAATGTTAATCACCGCCGCGGGCCTCTTTGCGTTACTAGCCTCGATATGATTGCCGTAATGGCGGGCGCACCGGCCAAGCCGGGGCGCCGGCATGAATGTGATCGAGTGCAAAGGCGGGCCTCTTTAGGTTGATGGCGCGATGTGCTTTGCCGCACCCGCGGGCGCCCCAGCAGTGCTGGGGCGCCGGCATGAATGCGGGCGAGTGCAAGGGTGGGGCCCGAGCCGGAAGATTCCGGCCCGAGCGCCACCAGCGGAAGGCTCGCGTTTACAGTGGCCGCTGGGAAATGTAGTTCCCAGCGGTCCCGTAGCCCAAAGGGCTAAGAAAGAAAGAAAAAACGAGGAAAAACGAGGGAAAGGATAAAGAAAAGGAAGGAGAGGGGGGGGGGAAAAAGAGGGGGGGGAACGAAAGAAAGGGAGGAGGGAGAAGGGATATTGTAGAAGAAATGCAACCGGGAGGGGGGGGGGGGGGAAAGGGGAAGAAAAAGATAGAGCAGAAGCGGACGGAAGGGAGGACTCATAAATTAGTCAGAGAAATCATTTATTGAGTGTGAACCAAGGGATCTCATCATTAAGACCATTGGTGTCCGTGTGTAATCTCCAGACCCAACGTTGTTCGGTCTGGAGCAATCTCTGTGTCATATTGGAGGACGATGGAGATAGTTGCTCAATGACCGTCCAGTGTAAGTCATCTGCCGAATGTTTTTCCAGAAGGAAGTGGTTAGTCAATTTAGTAGCCTCTCGTTTACAACGGATCGTACTCCTATGTTCACAGATTCTCGTGGCGACCTTTCTAGATGTCATTCCCACGTATTTAAGGTTACAGGGGCATCTAATCAAATATATCACGTTTTTGCTGTTACAGTTGGTTAGGGATCTTTGAGCCCATGGAGTCTTAAGGTCTAGGTCTATTGTGGTTGACTTTTTGGTGAAACAGCAGACACTGCAGTTGCCACATGGGTAGTGTCCTCTTGGTGGTGGGAGGCCCCATAGTGTGGTTAGTGTCGTCAGGGAATTGTTTTTTTCTTCTTTGGGTCTTGTGTGGACAACCATGTCCCGTATGTTTGTGGCTCTTTTAAACGCATGTAGTGGCTGCTGAAAAGGTAAACCACCAGATATAAGGATTTTCCACTCATCATTGATGATTTTCTGAATCTTATTGGATAGTGGATTAAAAGTAGTCACACACACAATTTGTTCAGTGTCAGACGTCCTAGTGCGTGGTTGTAGTAGTTGGTCCCTATTATTATTCCCCGCTCTTTTGTATGCTCTCTTCACCAGATGTGTGGGATAATCCTTGGTTTGCAGCTTGCTAACCAATTTCTCAGCGTGTTTGCGGTAGTTTGTGAGGGTGGAACAATTCCGTCGTAGACGTAAGAATTGACCAACCGGGAGATTCTCCCTCAGGGACCTTGGGTGGAAGCTTTTGAATTGGAGCAGGTTATTCCGAACTGTGGGTTTATAATAGACCTCTG
Source organism: Pleurodeles waltl (assembly GCF_031143425.1). Classification (NCBI taxonomy): domain Eukaryota; kingdom Metazoa; phylum Chordata; class Amphibia; order Caudata; family Salamandridae; genus Pleurodeles; species Pleurodeles waltl. The sequence goes on from NC_090442.1 coordinate 118,354,469, forward strand.
TGGCTAGAGCCCCATTGCTTTCATAGATTGATAGGTCAAGAAATGCTAGTTGGTTGTCACCTATGGTCATGGTGAAGTTCAGGAAAGGGTTAGCTGTATTTAACCAATTTACAAAATTCATCGCCTCATCTCTAGTTCCTGTCCAGACCAATAGAATGTCATCTATATATCGTTTCCAGAGTTTAATCTGCTGGGAAAACGGGTTGTCATCGTGGTTGACTACCTGTCTCTCAAAGTGATCAACATAGAGACATGCTAGGCTAGGTGCGAAAGTGCTACCCATAGATGTACCCTGTATTTGCAGGAAAAAGTTATCCTCAAACTTGAAGTAGTTCCTTGTGAGAGCCAAATGTGCCAAGTCAAGTATGAAGTCAGGCGGTGTACGTGACTCTCCTCTATTGGCTTCCAAAAGGTCGCTAATGACCTGCAGAGTGGCCTCCTGGGGAATGTTGGTGTATAGGGATTCTACATCCAGGGTGATCAACAGTTCTCTAGTTGTGTCAAAAGCCACAGAGTCTAATAAGACTAACACATCCGTCGTGTCTTTTAGGTAAGTAGGAATTCTTCTGACCAATGGCTGAAGGAAGAAATCCACAAATTGAGACAGGGGTTCTAGAACCGATCCGATCCCGGATACAATAGGTCTCCCTGGTGGGGGAATTTTCCCTTTATGCATTTTAGGGAGAATATAAAAGTAGGGAATCCTAGGGTTAGCCTGTATCAGGAAGTCTGCCTCATGTCGAGTAATCCAGTCGTTCTCTAAGCCCTTCATCACGAAAAAGGAAATTTCATCTTGAATATCAGGTGTGGGGTCTCGAGATAAGCGTTTATAATGGTGGGTGTTACCCAACAGACGTTCGCACTCATCTCTATACATTTTAAGTGGAGAAATTACCGTTGCTCCCCCTTTGTCTGCTGGTTTAATGATTATCATGGGGTCAGATGTCAGGCCTTTCAGAGCTGAAAGCTCGGCCGTACTCATATTCTGGTATGTTTTTTTGGTGGTCCCAGTAAGTGCGTTGACTTTTAGGGATACTGATTTCTCAAAAGCCAGGACCTCGGGGGGCATCTGTCCCGTGGTTGGGCAGAAGGTGGACTTTGGACGTAGGCCAGTGTTTTTGTCTGAAGCCTCGTAATGTTTCTCCAAGAAGAACGTTTTCAAGCGTATCTTTCGAAACAAACCCGCTAGTTCTGTTCGGGTTTTAAATAAGTCAATTTTGGGCGTGGGCACAAAGTTTAAGCCCTTGTTTAGTGCCTTAGTTTCAATTTCACTCAGAACCCGGTTACTCAGATTGATAATGTTATCTGTTTGATTATCCGTCAGGCTCGTTACAGTGTTTTGCTTGTCCCTGGGAGGGGTTCCCTTTGTGCAGTATTCTCTGGGGTGTCCTCTCTTGGCCTCCAATGTACCTCTTTCCTTTTTCCTTTTCCCCTCCCGTTGCCTCTGTCTAAAAAAGGCTGCGGTGGCTCAGGAAAAGACCATTGTGCAGGGTGTTGGAAAAAGGGCGCCTGGTATTGAGGTGGGAGTCCATATTGGGAAGGCCAACCCCATTGTTGATTATGGTATGGAGGGCAGGGGGGTAACATAGGTGGGTGATTCCACCTTCCCCGGCGTTGCCCACGTCGTCCACGACGTTGCCGCAAATTATCTGATGATGAACTATCATTATCTGAACTGGTGTTACCACCAGATGAGGTGTCGGATATGTTGTTAGTTTTCGCTACATAATCCGATTTGGTATAAGGGTATATCTTCTCGTGGGAGAACCGATCGAGATCTTTTTGGAATTTAGAAATCTTTCGCTGAGTGAGATATTCCTTATGCTCGTTCATATTTTTGTTAACCTCCTCTAGTTTCTTTTTAAAGGAGAGAATGCTCATCCCTGATTTAAGGTTATTCTCACTCGTTTTTATCTGAATTAGGAGTGCCTCGGATAACCTTGTCGCTGTTTTTATGATCAGGATGAGCCAATCTCTAGTACACTTCCATGCTATCAAAGCCCAATCCTTTCTAAATTCTAGATCTTCAAGGAATATACGTGGGGCATTGGTGACCAACAGTCCATTTGGTGCTGTATTGCTCCGGAGGTATTCAGTCAGAACGGCCCCGTGGAGAATAGTTTTGACATGAGATCGTTTTAGTTCTACTAGTGTATCCCAGTCGCCCAACTGGGACAAACTCTTGGAGAGGGTGGTATCACCAAGAAGTGAGGGGGCCGACAGAATGGCTGTCAGATCCTCATCACTGAAGGAGAGTCCTTCCGCCATACTGGGGAAGAAAGAGCACCGATATGAGGCAGTAGGGGGAGAGGGGAAAAGAAAGGGAAGAGGACAAACAACCTTAGTGTTGGTGTGTGGTCCTGGACAAAGGAGCAATAATTACTCACTAGAGGGGGGGGACTCTCGCAGCTAGCAGCTGCTCAACTATCATTACACATGGAGAGAGGAAGAGGGAGGAGGGGGGATAACTATGGAGGAACACTCCGTACTTAGCTCCCTATAATTCAAAGTACACACGAAAGTATGGGGTTCTCTAGAAGCGGACGTCGCGGATATTAGCGTAGTCCTAGGTTGTATGTATTCCGATTTGGAAGGGTAAAGTCAGTGGAATGTCAGTTGGAAATTACCGAGTGGAACAGCGAGGGGTGGGAAGAAGGGAATTTCCTTTTACGGACTAGGTGGTCTCACACACTATATAGTGTCATGCTTCATCATTTGACCACCTAGACCCACCCAGGTAGGACAGTGCCACCTGGGCGGACTCAACCTCACTGTTAAAGGAACAGGAGGGAGTGCGTAAATAAACTTACGTGACTATAGACACTTCGGTTTCTCTTAACCAGTATTTTTCTACCAGCAATAGTGGGTTCCTACTGGGAACTTGCTTTTCCCCTCCCTATTGCTCCCTCTGTATCTATTCTGCCTACTTCTGTTCCTCTCCTCACTTCGTCTTTATGTTCATCTCTATCTCTTAGTGTGTGACTATAAGGGGACACTCCCCCTCCTGGATACCAGAGGCTAGCTGCCTCTAAGAAAAGGGTAAGAACTATAATTCCCTGCAGTGATAGGACTGTCCACTTGTGTAGATATACCCACTCAGTCACTCCACGCATGTATTTTACCTTTTTTGAACATATGTGTTTCGTGCATGAATGCATCCCCTTGACACGTGTGTAGTTGGTTGGTTTTGCAGTGCTGTGTGCCACCAGAGTGCTAATTAATTGTTTTTCTCCCCATAGGCCGCCTCAAGGTAATTCCTTGGGTAATGTAGATCATTCTTTTTTCATTTTCTCACTCTTTGATTTCCCCATAGAGTATTTTCCTCCAACGTGAGACGTAGGGATCCTAGGCCCTGACGAATGCCCCGAGACCTTCATTGGCTCACTTTTGAGGGCAGAAACATGTTGGCTAGTAATTAGTTAGGTGACCCTGTGAGTCCTTGTCCTCACAGAGGTGTCCCAACCCCCCTTTTTAACTACACCAGACAGACACCACCATTAAATTTGTTGCTCTTCACAGGTGTCTGCTTAGGTTTTTTAGTTTTTCAGTAGATTAGCTGGATCCCGATCTTTCCAGAAACAAGTTTATTTACGCACTCCCTCCTGTTCCTTTAACAGTGAGGTTGAGTCCGCCCAGGTGGCACTGTCCTACCTGGGTGGGTCTAGGTGGTCAAATGATGAAGCATGACACTATATAGTGTGTGAGACCACCTAGTCCGTAAAAGGAAATTCCCTTCTTCCCACCCCTCGCTGTTCCACTCGGTAATTTCCAACTGACATTCCACTGACTTTACCCTTCCAAATAGGAATACATACAACCTAGGACTACGCTAATATCCGCGACGTCCGCTTCTAGAGAACCCCGTACTTTCGTGTGTACTTTGAATTATAGGGAGCTAAGTACGGAGTGTTCCTCCATAGTTATCCCCCCTCCTCCCTCTTCCTCTCTCCATGTGTAATGATCATCATTTCTCCAGCCCAAATGCCTCAATCTTCCAGCTACGATGCAGGGAGAGCATTAATTTCAGCGTACTTCAGCCGTGAGGCCGGAGGTGCATTGTTTATCAGGTGCATTGCGAATAATGCGTCGAACATTTCCCTGCACGGCATCCGTTGCCTGGATTACAGTCTTTTTCTACCACCTTTCAAGGGCCCAGGGACTGGATGGGGCACCACGTGGCAGGGCAGGACTCTCACCAGAGAGTGCAGGTGCTGGCAGAGGAAGTCCTTGATGGCCCTGAGACTTCAACAACAGGAGGCAAGCTCAACTCAAGCCCTTGGAGATTCTTCTGAAGCAGGAATGCACAACAAAGTCCAGTCTTTGTCACCTTTCACAGGCAGAAGCAGCAACTGCAGGATAGCCCAACACAACACAGTCACAGGCAGGGGTGGCACTTCTCCTCAACTCTTCAGCTCTTCTCCTTAGCAGAGGTTCCTCTTGAATCCTTGAAGAAATCAGATTTTTAGGGGTTTTGGGTCCAATACTTATACCCCTTTCTGCCTTTGAAGTTGGCAAGTCTCTGTTGTTTACAAGATCCTGCCTTGCCCGAGCCAGGCTCCAGACTCTCACCAGGGGGTTGGAGACTGCATTGCGAGAGGGCAGGCACAGCCCATTCAGGTGTAAGTGACCACTCCTCTCTCCACTCTAGCTCATATGGCCCATCAGGATATGCTGGCTACTCCCCAGCTCCCTTTGTCTCACTGCCTAGAGGGAATTAACACCAGCTCAACTGTGAGTCTGACCCAGACAGGGAATCCATTAACAGGCAGAGTCACAGAATGGTTTATGCAATAAAATGCTCACTTTCTAAAAGCAGCATGTTCAACCTGACAATTTAAAAAACAACTTTACCAAAAGATGTATTTTAAAATTGTGAGTTCAGGGACACCAAACTCCATATTTCTATCTGCTCCCTAAGGGAATCGGCGCTTAAATATTATTTAAAGGCAGCCCCCATATTAACCAATGAAAGAGATAGGCTTTGCAACAGTGAAAACTGATTTTAGCAGTACTTCACTGTTAGGACGTGTAAAACACACCAGTACATGTCCCACATTTAATATACACTGCACGCTGCCCATGGAGCTACCTAGGGCCTACCTTATGGGTGCCTTACATGTAGAAAAAGAGAAAGTTTAGGCCTGGAGAGTAGGTACACTTTTCAGGTCGAATTAGCAGCTTAAAACTGCACACACAGACACTGCAGTGGCAGGTCTGAGCCATGTTTACAGGGCTACTCGGGTGGGTGGCAGAACCTGTGCTGCAGACTACTAGTAGGATTTGATTTACAGGTCCTAGGCACCTCTAGTGCATTTTAATAGGGACTTACTAGTAAATCAAATATACCAATCAGGGATAAGCCAATTACACATATAATTTTCACAGGAGCACTTGCACTTTTGCACTGGTCAGCAGTGGTAAAGTGCCCAGAATACCAAAAACAACAGAAACAGAGTCCAGCTGTTGGACTTGGCCCTTTTACAGGGTCATTCCCCAGACGTTTTGCCTCTTTATTTTTCTGACCTTTGTTGGCTGACGTTATGACTGAGCACTTTTTCATAGGCTAATCAGTGCTAAAGTGCATGTGCTCTCCCTTGTAAAATTGGTTTGATTGGCGTATACCCAATTGGAAAGTTTAATGTACCTATAAGTCCCTTGTAAAGTGGTATCCCTATACCCAGGGCCTGTAAATTAAATTCTACTTTTGGGCCTGCAGCGCTGCTTGCGCCACTCACTGAATTAGCCTTTCAAACATATCTCAGGCCTGCTAGTGCAGGGCCTTGTGCCCAGTTTTCTGCCACTGCGACCTGGCATCTAAATTTACTTGCCAGAACTTCCCTTTTACTATGTGTACGTCACCCCTAAGGTATGCCCCAGCTAGCCCGATGGGCAGGGTGCCATGTATGTAGAAGGCAGGACATGTGCCAGGTTGCCTGTCCTGTCCTGGAAGTGACAAACAGCCTAACTTGGTGTCTCACTGCTGTGAGTTCTGCCTTCTCATAGGATTGCGTTAGAAATGCCCTGCCTTATGTGTAAGGGGTATTGTCTGATTTATGAGGGGTAGCGTAGGCATGTTTGGTATGTTTGTGATAGTGATGAGAAATGCTGCTTACTGGTGTAGGTGTATTTTTTATTACTATTACAAAAATGACACTTCTAGAAAGTGCACATTTATCTGTGCTTATGATGCTGGTGTTTTTGCAGCTTGCCTCCAATCCACGTCTGGGCAGGCTGACAATTGGGGCTTTGTGCATACGTTTCAGACAGCCTGTACACCAGGAGGGGGGAGGTGTCACAGAGGTGCATCTACATATTGTATAGTCTCCCTGGGCTGAGAGAAGGGAGAAGCGGGCACACCTGCATTTGTAAAGGCTGTGCCCTGGCCTTGCACAATAGGGTCGTTTGCCCCCCACTGATCTTTGGAGCATGTGCTGGTGGAGAGAAGGGGCACTCCAAGAACCAGTTGTAACAGGTTGGAACCCCCTCTCCTCCCCATTGTCAAACACACTTTAAACTGAATTTTCCCCACAATTTATACATTCTTGGGACTCGAGAGACTTACTTGCAACTGGACATGGGACACTGCTGGATGGACTCAACAGGAACCACCTTGGACTGCTGCTGCTGTGCTGAACTGTGACCTGCCTGGTCACTGGGAGGAACTGCCACCATCTGCATCCCTTGTGCTGACCTGTTGTTGGGGCCTGGTAGCTCTGTGCTACCCTCCCTTCCGTCTCCAGGGGCAGGGTGCTGTGGCCCCTGACCCCTGTAACTTTTCACTGCACAAGGAGTGCTGCCTCGATATATTACTAGTGCTTGGAGAGCACCCTTCTGTGCCCCCTTGTGCTTCAAGGTGCATTTCCATGCTGAAAATCACCGCCGCAGCCCGGGACACCAGGGTTGCTCTAGGTGCTTTTCGAAGCACTTCCTGGCTTCCCAAAATCACAGCCGCAGCATGGGCGTCATACATCGACAAAGCGCGAGTGTCGTGCACTCTTCAGTGCCCCTGATGCACAGGAAAAAGGTAACCGGAGCAAGCGTGCTCCTACCGGTACCCCCGGGGCACGGCTCGCTCCTTAGAGCACCCCTGGGGCACCAGCTGTACTCTATTCCTCACCGGATCACCGTGGCGGCCTGGGAACCAAACAAAAACACTTGTGCACAACATCGGGTGTGGGCGAGTGTGTGGCAGCGGCCCCAGGAGGGAGAGAAACCTCATCGGAGGTGTGCTCCGTATCCCAGGGGCACCCCCGAGGAGCAGGACTCAGGGGAGGTGAGGGTAACATTCCACTACCCCCGGTCGCTGCCATAGGAGCGGGACGCTCCTATTTTTCAACCAGGCATCATTTTTAAAGAACGGGGGAGAGAGGCCTTGACTTCCTCTCGCCCCCCATTACTTTTGTGGGCATTAGTCCACCCCCCCTTTGTTGGAGGGACAGTGCAGGCCCGGGGGGGGCCAGAGATCGAGGGCCCTAGGAGGGGCCCGTTTTCCACAACAGAGAGGGTGCAGACCGCCCTTCTCCCCCAGGAGCACCACGTGGCCCCTGTTTCACCCATAGGAGCACCGGGGGGCCCTCGTTCCTCTCCCAGGCACTAGGAGTGCCATGTTCCACCAAATAAGGTACTTTTGGGGACACTGGGACGGTGGTATGCTCCAGGGTTGTCTTTATAATGATATATATTGACTATACGTTTCTTTTATGAGCATGTTAGGCTAATGTATGTTTATTTGCTCATGATTTGCCTTATAATTTTGTAATGTTTCTTTTTATGGACATATAGGATATTTTTAAGACAAGTGCATACATTTACTTATTGTAATTCCTGACTACTATTTATGTTGCAGAATCCTGAGTACTTATGTGTTCTAATGTGACAACTGCTTATTCTTGCAGAGTATTAGCAACTTGTGTAACGTTCTGACAAATGCTAAGGTAACAGGGTATTACTGATGTGTAATGTTTGGCCTAATTATGTTTTGTGCAATACAGTTTATTTTTATATAGCTCAGTGTTGTGTTTACATTGTGGTGTACATTTTGTGTCACGTGTGTTGTGTGTGTTGTGCAAATGCTTTATACATGGCCTCTGGGTTAGGCCTGACTGCTCGTGCCAAGCTACCAAGGGGGTGAGCAGGGGTTATCTCAGACATAAAACTCCCTTGCCCTGACTAGAGTGGGTGGGTTCTGTCTGGCTTAGGTGCATGACCTAGCTAACCAGAAAACCCTTTTCTAACACCAGCACACAGTCAAAACAGGCGAAGCAGAGGCAAAAAAGACAAGGGAGACCTCACCAAGGATGCAAGGTCTAACATCTCCATGTGGGAAAGCACAGCATGCCCCTGTGGCCTTTTTCCTTCTGGAACCTCCTTATCATCCTCTCGTACCTGGCATTGACACCCAAAATGTGAGGGTACCTGTCTGCCCTTTTGTGGAATGCGTGATGTTCCTCAGGTGCCATATTGGTAGTTAACAATTAGGAGAAACGAGCATTAAATTTTGCATTGGGTGGTGGTAGAATAGACATCAAATATACACTGCATCTGCAGATAACACATGCAGTCCACCACACATTCCTCGACAATGACATACTCCTAATCTATGAATATTTCCTACCAGCCATCTACGCTATCATGTATATGTCACTGAGATGAAGGCTCTCCATTGTTGACCATCAGGCCCCAGAGGTGAGTGGACCAATGCCTCCTTGCTCAAATATGTTTTAACAAGCTTGTGAGGATCACATGGCCCAACAAGTCTAGATTTCCTGTGTCCTTGTCAATATTGGGGGCTTTGTATGCTCTCCACCTCTTTGACACCCCTGGTGCTACAACACGGCTTGTCCAGGCACAATGGATGCAAGGTGGGGGTCATCCGATATGGGTGCTGGAAACTTCCCATCAGCTAGTCTAGGGTTTGGTAAAGCTTCATTCCTGTGTCCTGGTTTAAGAACTGGTCTGTGCATTTGTTACAAGTGGGCACACCATTGCTCATGATGTGTCCACATGTAGAAATAATGTTATGTCTTCATAAAGTCTGGCCAAAGCATGACCAGCACATCAAAGATGTCTACAGCTTATGTAACTAATGCCCCCCACCCAATGCTATGTTGTGCTAAATGTGTAAAGCGGCACAAACATTGTGACTGTATGGGTGCCCTTAATGCCACAGTAAGATGGGCACTGTACTGAGTGCTGCTACAGAATTCTTATATATTAAACATCATGCGCACATGCATGTCAGACATCATCAAAGTACCAGGTACGCATTCATTATTCACATAATATGCACAAGTGATGTGACCAAGATCACTAACAAATATCATGATGGCAGGACCATGTTGGTAATTCTGGTGAGATCTAGCTTGGGACAATCCATAGGCATTTCCCACAACCATCTGGAGCTGAGTTGTTTACTAATTGTATACTCTACTGACTGTTGTCTAGCACAATATGGCTCCTTGTACTACTGCAGCCTCAATTCATATCTGAGGGGTACTGAGGCACTAGTGGTGCAAGTGTCTACTCCATAAGCCCCCTAGAGACCTCTATGCATTTCCTTAATCTGTACCGTTTTGTGAGTAAGTGTACGCTATGTATGGCACACAGTGCTGTTAAAACTGCTGTGACTAAGTCGATGTCAACAGGCATGCTAATTACAAAAACAGCTGCTTTGACATCTATCATGATAGACCTTAATGTATATGTGGCCATGCATTCCATTTCCTAATATCCACAATTCCATACCAGCACATGTTGCCACTTGTGCAACAATTAAGCCATTCTCAATACTCAATATTGCAACAGAAATGATGTCACCATCCCTATCTCAAATGATATCATAGCACTGGTCACTCAAAACTTTTATTCATTGCATTGCACACATCGGACTGACTCACACCAAACCCTGGATTGCCACACATGTTGCACAAGGTGATACTTACTGGAAGCATTGGGGTCTTCAAATCTGGTGACCTTTTCAACTGTGTAGGGTGGAGGTCCACCTGTAATACCTGAAAGGAAAACATAGCTTTGTGTTATAATTTGGCATTACTATGAATGGACAGCAGTGTTTAAAATAGGCTTATTAGGCTGAATGGGCAAGTCAACCTAGTGGTAGATCAGACCAACTGTCAAACATCAATGATCAATCAATCACATATAGTCTCAGGTGATCGAGACCCTGGCACCTACAAACCACCACTTTCTCAGAAACTCCTGTTGTGCTTTTCAATGCACCATATGTACATGCCATTGTCATGCAGGTATTTTTTAGCTTTACACCTCCATGACCATATGGGACTGCATGACATTCTATTCTGCATCTAAATGGCATGCAATGGTTGTAGCAATGGTCATCTCATTGTGACACCCAAAGCTTTTGAGCCTGCCCCAGATGTTGAAGATGAAAACACGACCGTGGTGGAAACCGGTAACATAGACAGCCACTTTAACACTCCGACCGCCAAGGTGGTAGAAACAAACACCGCGGCGGTAACCACCAACAGACAGGCGGAAGACAATATACCGCCCACATTATTACAAGGCACCAATCCGCCACCTTTTCCGGGGCGGATTCACCACAAACAAAAACACGGCAGAAACAGGACTTGGAAGGGAAAACGTTCACCTCTGCACACCCCACGAGGAATCAGGATGCCATGGAACCCGAGCTCCAGATTCTTCCAGCCTTTATCTTCCTGCTCCTCTACCAGGAACAACAAAGACGGCGGCGAAGACCACAGTGAGTACTGCACCTACGACACAGGGGAGGGAAAAAAGAGTGACACACACACGCAACACGCCACACTCCCACTCCCACCCTCACCCACTACAACACACACACAGGTACATGTTGATACATTACATTAACAACCCCCAACCCCCCCGGAAGAATGCAAGGACAAAAGGAAATTAGTTGAACGATTGTAATATATTCAAATACATTAATCAAAAATATATACATATATAAAGATATTCATACTCTAAACAAATATATACACCAAGAATACAAGTCCAAGGTATTCCACCATCATAGTACGTGGACCACTGGGCCCAAAATGATTGGGAGAGGCCCACACTCAATACCCGAACAAGATGGAGAGAACACTGCTGGGGCATCAGATAGAAATAAAACAGGCACCTCAGGGGGAAGGGAAGGGAAGGCACCTCAGCAGGATGAGTGCACGACGCCAGATCCACAAGGAGGCTCCATGCCCATTGATGTATCCTGGGGAGTGCAAAGACACAGTCTCTCAAGTCTCTCCAGTGGGTGGCTTGCCCACTGCTGCATCCTGGGGAGTGCAAAGCCACAGTCTCTCAAGTCTATCCAGTGGGTGGGTTGCCCACTGCTTTATCCTGGGGAGTGCAACGCCACAGTCTCTCCAGTGGGTGGTTTGCCCACTGCTTTAACCTGGGGAGTGCAAAGCCACAGTCACTCAAGTCTCTCCAGTGGGTGGTTTGCCCACTGCTTTATCCTCGGGAGTGCAACGCCATAGTCTCTCAAGTCTCTCCAGTGGGTGGGTTGCCCACTGCTTTATCCTGGGGAGTGCAAAGCCACAGTCTCTCAAGTCTCTCCAGTGGGTGGGTTGCCCACTGCTGTATCCTGGGGAGTGCAAAGCCACAGTCTCTCAAATGTATAACAGTCTCCACTGGTTCGGCTTGGTGGCCAGAGTGCTTCATCCTGCTAAGGACAGAGGTAGTGGATGTATCTCTCCACTGGTTCTGGAGGGGGCTTTGTGCCCAGAGTGCTTCATCCTGCCAAGGACAGAGGTAGTGAATGTATCTCTCCACTGGTTCTGGAGGGGGCTTGGTGCCCAGAGTGCTTCATCCTGCCAAGGACTGAGGTAGTGAGGTAGTGGATGCCTTTCTCCACTGGTTCTGGAGGGGTCTTTGTGCCCAGAGTGCTTCATCCTGCCAAGGACAGGGGTAGTGGATGCCTTTCTCCAGTGCTTCTGGAAGGGGCTTGGTGCCCAGAGTGCTTCATCCTGCCAAGGACTGAGGTAGTGGATGTGATACTCCACTGGTTCTGGAGGGGGCTTGGTGCCCAGAGTGCTTCATCCTGCTCGTGACGGCCTCAGTAGTGTTGGAATCTTTGGTGCTTACTGGCCTGCGGTGCTTGTTGCGGCGGTGTCCTGTTCAGCATTGCTGGTGAATGTCGTGTCCTGTTCAGTAGTGATGGTGGTGTCCTATTCAGCAGTGCTGGTGGCGGCGGTGTCCTTGGCAGCGGTGCTTGTGGCGGCGGTGCCCTTGGCAGCGGTGCTTGTGGCGGCGGTGTCCTGTTCAGCGGTGCTGCTGGCGGCGGTGTCCTTGGCAGCGGTGCTTGTGGCCGCAGTGTCCTGTTCAGCGGTGCTTGTGGCGGCGATGTCCTGTTCAGTGGTGCTGGTGGCAGCGGTGTCCTGTCAGTGGTGCTGGTGGCGGCAGTGTCCTTGGCAGAGGTGCTTGTGGCGGCGGTGTCCTTGGCAGCGGTGCTGGCGGCGGTGGTGTCTTTGGCAGCGGTGCTTGTGGTGGCGGTATCCTTGGCAATGGTTCTTGTTGCGGTCTTGTCCGCCGTGCAGGTTTTCCCAGACTTGCCTGTTTTACTGTGCCCCTTCCCCACCTTGGATGGTGGCGCAGCTGGCTCCACACTCCCAACTGTACCCCTGGGAGCGGCTTTGGTGGAAGATTTTTTTCCTCTCTCCCGCTGGGCACTGGGCAACTTTTTGTGCTTTTGAGGTGGGGGACTGTCTGTGCTCTGGCTCCTTGGCACACTGGCTGCCCTGCTGCCTGGCGCACTCCAGAAGCTGGTTACTACTGGCACCACTGTACCCGCAGATGTTGTGGCTGAGGCTCTGGGTTGGGACTTGGAGAGGCGGGCCCTAGGAGACTGAAGAGGTGGGGGAGGTGAGGGGAAGAGGTCAAGGTTGGACAGGAAAAGTTTTTTGGACACCCTGGGACGGGTAGATGGAGGGGATTTGGGAGTGGAGGAAGAGGTAGTGGTTGTAGGAGGTGTACATTTGGTGACTTTGGCTGAAGGTGCATGGGCTGGAGGCTGTCGTGAGGTGGATGGCTGTTGGGTGGGTTTGTGGCTGCTTTGTGTACCTTGGGAGGTGGGCTCACACACACTGGGAGAGGACACAGGGTATGTGTAAATGGTAGTGGGGGTGGTGACTGCACGTGACCGGGGTGTGTTTGTGGGTGTGCTGGTGATGGAGGTAGTGGCTGACGATGTAGTGCATGCAGGTGTGAGTGGAGACGAGACTGGGAGGGAGGAGGGAGACAAGGAGGAGAGGGACACAGTGGAGGCAGTGTCTGTTGGTATGTCTGCATATGCATGATGCTCGCGTGAGTGCCTCTGGGATGTGTGGTGCTTATGTTTGCCTGAGCTTCCCTTGTGTGTTGAGGTGTGTGCATGCTGGTCTGATGGTGTGCTTGAGATAGGCTGAGGTACAGGGGTTTGGGTCTGGGTGGAGGAAGTTGGAGGGGGGAGGCTAGAGACAGGGACAATGGCTGCCATCAGTGCTGAGGCCAGAGTCTGAAAAGCTCTCTGATGGGCTGCCTGACCAGAATGAATGCCCTCCAGGTATACATTTGTCTGTTGCAACTGCCTCTCTACACCCTGGATAGCATTCAAAATGCTAGACTGCCCAACAGTGTGGAACCTGAGGAAGTCAATGGCCTCCTCACTGAGGGCAGCAGGGGTGACAGGGGCAGGGGCTGAGGTGCCTGGGGCAAAGGAGATGCCCACCGTGGGTGAGCGGCCACGGGGCAAACAATGAGGGGCTGCTGGGAGGGCGGTCCTGGTAGGGGGGTGGTGGCTGTACCTGTAGATGCGGGGGGCACAGAGGGGCCCGCCACCGCAAGGGAGCTCCCATCAGAGGAGGAGTCTGTGTCGCTGGTGTCTGCTCCTGTCCCCGCTGTGGAGCTCCCCTCGCCCTCCGTCCCACTGATGGCTTCTGACTCCGTTGTTTCACCCTCCAGGGCCATGAGGGATGCAGCCCCTCCTGCTCCGATGCCACTGCTGCTCCGCCTGATGATGCTAATGCACACAAGCACAGGGAGACCACAAAAAGGGGGGAAGACAGAAGAAAGACATGTTGAGTGCATGCAGTACCACTACAGTTGGCGGACACTACAGACACAGAAGCCCCCTGCACTACGCCGTGCACTTGGAGTTCCCTAATTAATCACAGGGACCTGGGTTACAAAGCTATTCTCGATTGCTGCACACATGGATGTCACAGGAGCCTGACTAGGTGTAGTTGGCTCTGTACACAGGTGGGGTGCCACAGGGCCTGCCTTAAGAAGGGACCTTGCCTACTAAACTCACCCTGACCTAGGGGAACCCACAGCCCACCCCCCCACCCAGACACCTACAATGCACGCTGAATCAGCTGAATGAGAGTGTACTCACCCCCTTGTGGCTGCTGTGATGCCCTCAAGCGCCCACCCAACTCCGGGTACGCCACCACCAGAATCCAGAACATCAGGGGGTCATGGTGCGACGGGCACCCCTCCCACGTTGGGAGGCCATCCCCAGCTGGGCCTCCGCCATCTTCTTGCTCCAGCGGCGAATGTCCTCCCATCTTTTCCGGCAGTGGGTGCTCTGTCTGTGGTAGACCCCCAGGGTCCGGACTTCCTTGACGATGGCACGCCAAATATCCTTCTTCTGGTGGGCGCTGACCTACAGGAATTGTACAGGGGAAAAGGAGAAGATATAACGGTCTGCACCGTCACTGTCATTGGCCCGCATCCCTACCCTTGCCATGACGCACATGCACTCACCATTGTTTCATGCATGCCTCCTTCTCCCCCCCTATCTGTCATCCACACCACTCCAAGCAGCCATTGCCCATACAGCATGCTCACAGTACACTCACCTGTTTGTCTGGAGGACCGTAGAGTAGCATGTACTGGGGGAGGACCCCACCCACTAGTTTCTCCAACTCCTCCATGCTGAAGGCAGGGGCCCTTTCCCTAGACACACGAGCCATTGTCTCTTCCAGACTGAGGTCACAGCAGCACTTGCATTGTAGGTCCTCTCCTGTCGAAGCTCAGGTATCAAGTGAGTGAACAGAGAGAAAATGGCGGTGTCGTCCACGGCGGTGCGTACCATCACTGCCAGCGTACATCGTCATTGGCTCCTCAGGCCCATAGGGTCCAATGTTAACCAATGCAGGAGTGCGCTGTGGTCTTCGACCGCCTACCGCAACGGTGTACAACGCCAGCGCAGTTATCTCATATCCCCTTGTCCCACATTACAGGTCAGGCAGACACCATTTCAGGGGGCCACATGGCATTAATTTTGACTGTGTCACACATATCTAGGCCTTGCTTAAACACTAATACAGCCATATGTTGATTTGAAAACATTACGATTAAGTTGTGTATACCTACCTCAGAGTTGGTTGACTCTCTGATCGCTGTTCTCCTCCATAGAGCACGTCCACTGGGGTAGGTGAGGAGATGGCAGCATCATCCGGTGTACAGACCGCTGGTGGACCTGTCGACAATGGAGGAGCGACATATAATCATCTACAGACTTGATCGTACCACAATCCTGGAACTGTGTGCCCAGTTGGAGCCAGACCTGATGTCAGCTATTCGCCATCCCCACAGGAATCCCCCCTCAAGTGCAGGTGTTGTCAGTACTCCATTTCCTAGCAAGTCGGTCTTTTCAAACAACAGTGGACATAGCATCAGGGATGTCCCAGCCTATGTTTTCCAACGTGTTGTCCAGAGTGTTGTCTGCCCTGCTGAAACACATGCGGAGCTACATCGTTTTCCCTCAGGTGGAGAATTTGCCTACAGTGAAAGGTGATTTCTATGCCCTGGGACAAATCCCCAACATCAAAGGTGCCATTGATGGGACACATGTGGCCTTGGTACCCCCCCGCAGGAGTGAACAGGTGTACTGAAACCGGAAGAGTTACCATTCGATGAATGTGCAGATGGTGTGTTTGGCAGACCAGTACATCTCCCATGTGAATGCCAAATTTCCTGCCTCAATACATGACGTTTACATTCTGAGGAATAGCAGCATCCCTTATGTGATGGGGCAACTCCAGAGGCACCGTGTGTGGCTATTAGGTGAGGACATAGACCCAATACAGTGTGACTAGGTGTCTGGGTCTGGGGATGTCCCTAAGAGTTAGTGTGTGTCTAACAGTTGTCCCTCGCCATTTGCAGGTGACTGTGGTTACCCCAACCTGTCACGGCTACTGACCCCAGTGAGAAATCTCAGGACAAGGGCAGAGGAACACTACAATGAGGCACATGGGTGAAATAGGAGGATTATAGAGAGGACCTTCGGGCTCCTGAAGGCCAGGTTCCGGTGCCTCCATATGACAGGTGGTTCCCTATTCTACTCACCAAAGATGGTGTGCCAGATCATTATGGCCTGCTGTATGCTTCACAACTTGGCTTTGCGACAACAGGTGCCTTTTCTGCAGGCGGATAGTCCAGATGGAGGCCTTGTGTCAGCTGTGGAGCCTGTGGACAGTGAAGACGAGGAAGCAGAAGAAGAGGGCATTAACAACAGGAACACAGTGATCCAGCAATACTTCCAATGAGACACAGGTAAGAAGACAACACTGTCTGCTACATCTGATTTAATTCTTCTACCTATTTTCTGTCTGTCACTTTCACCCAGTGTATGGACCATGATTTTTCACTTTGCCTTTCCATTTTACAGATGTGGGTCCCACTGTGTGACCTCTGCTATATTACCTAGACTAGAACTGTGTGACATAGGTATGTTGACAATAGAATGGACATTGCTATTTTCCTCAGTTATTGCAAATACACCTTTGTGAAAGCAGAGACTGACTCCAGATTGTTTTGTGATTCAAGGGTGTTTATTTAAGTGCTAAATATTGGAGGGGGTTGTAAAATGGTCAGGGGTGATGGTGGAGGAATGTCCATGGCAGAGTCTAGTCTATTAGTCTCACAGGTGCATTGTTCAAAGGGGCATAGGAAGTGGAGCTGGGGCAGTTTAAGGATGGACAGGGTGACAAAGAGGGACAGAAGGATGACAATCAGGGGGTCTCATTTCTTGGCGGGGGTCTTGGCATTGTTCTCTGTCTTTGTCCTGGATCTCAGGGACCATTTGCGGGGTGGGTCTCCATCTGCAGGGGCTAGGGTGCTGGTGTCGTGGTCCTGTGGTGGTGCCTCCTGTCCACTAGCGCCGGCGGAGGTGGTGGGCAGTTCATCGTCCAGGCTAGTGTCAGGTGCCCCTTGTTGTGCCACAGTGTCCCTCCTGGTGTTGACGAGTTCTTTCAGCACCCCTACAATGGTGCCCAGGGTGGATTTGATGGATTTGAGTTCCTCCCTGAACCCCAAATACTGTTCCTCCTGCAGCTGCTGGGTCTCCTGAAACTTGGCCAGTACCGTTGCCATCGTCTCCTGGGAATGGTGGTATGCTCCCATGATGTTGGAGAGGGCCTCGAGGAGAGTGGGTTCCCTGGGCCTGTCCTCCACCATCGCGCAGCAGCCCTCCCAGTTCCCCTGTTTCCCTGGGCCTCTGTCCCCTGAACCGTGCGCCCACTACCACTACCACTGCCCCCAGGTCCCTAGTGTTGTTGGGTTAGCCTGGGTTCCCTGTAGTGGTGGACACACTGCTGCTTGACGTGTCCTGGGGACAGAGGTATGGGCCCGCTGGGTGGGTGCTGTGCTGGTGTTTCCAGAGGGGGAAAGCTCTGTAGTGGCATGTGCCAGTGTGAGGGGAACCGACTGTACCGAGGTCCCAGATTGGCCGGGCTGGTCATCTTGATCCAGTTGGACAGAGCTGCTGTCATCACTGTGGGCCTCTTCTGTGGGTGGAGTGGACATGTCTAGACCCTCCTATCTGGTGACGTTGGGTAGGGGTCCTACAGGGGTGAAAAAGCATAATTATTGCATCTCTGTGTGCCATGGTGTGCAATGGGTGGGTGACCCTCTACCCCAGTACTTGCATTCTTGAGTGGGACCTTGTGTGATAATGGTTTAAGGCGGTGTATGGGTATGTGTAGTGAACATGCTTTGGTGATGGGTGTCCATGCTTTGTTGTTACATGCAGGGCTTGGGTTTTGGATGTGTGGTTTGTGATATTGGGACATTTGTGAGGAGTTGGAGTGATGGGGGTGAGGGCGAGGGTGGGGGTATGTGATGGCATGCAGGTGGGTGGGGGATGAAGTAGTGAAAGATTTGACTTACCAGAGTCCACTCCTCCAGCTACTCCTGCGAGACCCTAAGGATGCAGTATAGCCAAGACCTGCTCCTCCCATGTTGTGAGTTCTGGGGGAGGAGGTGGGGGTCCGCCGCCAGTCCTCTGAACCGCAATCTGGTGTCTTGAGACCAC
The DNA here is from genome assembly GCF_031143425.1 of Pleurodeles waltl. NCBI lineage: Eukaryota > Metazoa > Chordata > Amphibia > Caudata > Salamandridae > Pleurodeles > Pleurodeles waltl. The sequence goes on from NC_090442.1 coordinate 118,372,782, forward strand.
GGAACGCACCTTCCCCCGTAGGTAGTTCCACCTCTTCCTGATGTTATCCCTAGTTCTTTGGTGCTGTCCCACTGCATTAACCCTGTCCACGATTCTTTGCCATAGCTCCATCTTCCTAGCTATGGTGGTGTGCTGCACCTGTGATCCGAATAGCTGTGTCTCTACCCGGATGATTTCCTCCACCATGACCCTGAGATCCTCCTCAGAAAATCTGGGGTGTCTTTGCGGTGCCATGGGGTGATGTGTGGGGTGGTGTGTGTTGTGATGTGTGGGGTGATATTTAGAGATGTGTTGTGTGAGGTGCGTGGATGTTGTGTGAGTGATGATGTTGAGTGCCAGTGGATGCTATTGTTCTTTCTGGTGGTGTCTCTCTCTGGACTTCTGTCGCAATTGTTGTCGTAAGGGTTTGTGGGTGATGTGGGTGTGTGCTTTAAATTGTATTGGATGTGTGGGAGTGGTGTGTGTAAGTGTATCAGGTGTGTGTATTTGGAATTGTCCAATGTGGATGTGTTTTGTAAGAATGTGTGTATTTTGAGCGCAGCAGTGTGTACTGCCAACGGAATACAGCGGTTGAAAGACCGCCGCGTGGATTTGTGGGTCGTGATAGTGTGGGCATATTCCTGTTGGTGTGACGGTGAAAGTTTTGTTATTGCCAGTTTATCACTGACATTTGGTGTGGTGGAATTTTGTGGGTGTCTGGAATTTGGTGGATTCCGAGCTGTGGGTCATAATGGCAGTGGCGGTATTCCGCAGCCGCGGAGGTGTGTTGGTAGTCTTCTGCACGGCGGTAAGCAGCTTTTACCGCCAATGTTGTATTGATCTCCATAGTTCCACCTGTCCTCAAGTGGTTTGCCTGTCAGGTTGTGACTGTTTTATGTACATGTGGGTGTATGTGTGTGTGGTGTGCAATATTTGCAGTGTAGTGAGGTATGTGGGATATGTGTTGTTGTCTGTACATCTGTGTTCCCCTGGCCATGTGTGTTTAGTGTGGTGTCTGTCTTGTTTGTCCCTCAAGGTTGATGTGTTGTTTGTGTACTGATTGGTATGGTGGCTTACCTATGAGTAGGCCATTGCCATATTGCCCACCCTGGAACCGCTCATGGATGGTGGAATGCCAGAATATGTATGCATCAAGTATGCTGCCGGGGTATTTTGCAAGGATTTTTTTAGAAGAGTCCACAGTGGCCCACAATGGCCTGCACATTTATGGAATTTGTGTGCTTGCCATTCCTGTATATGTGTTCGATTGCTGCAGGTGGCACCAGTTGGACATGGGTGCAGTCCATTGCACCCAGCACATGCAGGAACCCAGCAATCAGATAGAAGCCTTGCTTGGTCGCCTGCTGCAGTTGCTGGGTGTTTGGGAAGCAGATTTGGAGGGGTGTGAGGCGTATGATTGTGTCCAGGAACATTGGAAGGAAGACCAAGTAGGATAGCTGGGAGACACCAGACACTTGTGCCCCCATTGTCTGAAAAGATCCAGATTCCAGCATATGAAGGACAGTGAGGAGTTTGGTCATGGGTGGAATAGTTATTGGAGTATTCACCCTTGCAGTGATGTCTGGTGCTATATTGTGAAGAAGGCATATAATTGACTCCTGGTTCAGTCGGTAAGGCCTGATCACATCTTGTTCCCTGAGCCCAAGGATGATTTACGCTGTCTAAATATCCACTCCCACCTTCTGTGCTGCCTTTGTGGCTGCTGTGGTGGTGTTTGGTGGTGGAGAGACCTGTTGTCTTCGCTGACGTCTGCAGGGTGCCAAGCTGGCGCAATAACACTTCCATGTTGTTCTGGATGTTGCATATCCTCCTTCTGTGCGTTTTCCTTCAGGGGTGGTGTGTAGGCCTATTTTTAATGCCTGGTCTGACCAGGCATTACATTTTACGTAAATCACCCTTTGCATCATTTTTTGGGTCCGCGTCCTTAGTGTGCAGTGTTTTATCGTCGGGAGGTAAATATGGCACTGGAGGGCTAGTGTCATTTTTGGAAGGGAACGCCTACCTTGCATATCATTGTTGCAATACGACGCAAGGTGAGTTGATGTTCCCAAAAGATGATGCTAACTCAGATATTGAGTAAAGTTAGCACCGCTTTTGCATAAAAAAGTTATGCAAATTATTTTAAAAAATGGTACTTGATTTTATGTGCCAGAAAATCCAGTAAAATCACCCGAGCATTAGCAGCCAATCCTTGTCCCCCTCTCTATGAAAAACTTTGTAAAACTTTCTTCCTTTCCCTCACATGCGCTCTCTGGTCAGACCAGTTGGGGGTGTTAAAATCTTTGGAATAGGAACCACAATGAAAGATTCCGCAGAGCAATACCATGTCTGCACAGTTATTCCCCATTCTGAGGGGTTTAACTCAAAATAGCAGAACCTCAATGAGGAGATACTGGGCAATAATGATGGTTTATGGGAAGTTTCAAGTAGAATTCCACCTAAATCACAAACAGGGCCACAGTACTATGTACAAGTTGGAATACACAGTCCCAATGCATCTTAAAAGAAAATGTTCTAGTACAAAATACAACCACACATCAGTATGTGTTTGATATTTCAAGATTTTGGTTTTCTTGGCACAAGGGTAAATTAACATTTGTCTCTAGATTTTCAGGAGGTTAAATGAGTAAGTGTTTATACGATTAGTGTTAAACCTTACGGCCTTACGGTGTTCATCCCTGTAGGGGGCTGGCCTGGTTTGTAGTGGGTACAAAAGGTACTTACACCTTACACCAGGTCCAGTTATCCCTTATTAGTGTATTTAGTCAGTGTCTAGAAGCCAGGTTCTCAGGTAGTAGTGTGGATTAGCACCCAATGCCTAACTAGGAGACATGCAAAGCTCAAGCAATATCACTGTAGTCACACAATACTTGCACACATGACAGAAAATACTCAGTGGTACAAAAATAAAAGTACTTTATTTTGGTGACACACTTGCCAAAAATACCCCATAGACTATACTCCCTTAGGAGATAAGTAAAGTACACAATATATACACCAGTGTCCAAAAACAGGTAAGTAAACAGTTAGGAAACAGTGCACATAGTAAAAATCACAATGGTTAGAAATGCGCCTAGGAGAAACACAAACCATATACTAAAACATGGCATGCGAATGTCAGTTTCCTACCGAGGCAAGTATAGGGTGTAGAGGGGCAATGGGAGTATAAGAAAACACCAAAGATAAGTAATAGAACCCACCCCAGGGCCCAGGAAAGTAGGAGTAAGTCACAGGAACTTTCATAGAACACACAAGAAAATGCAAAAGAAGATCTTGCAAGAACCAGAAGAGACTGCAAGACACCATTAGTGGATTCCTGGACCTGAAGACCTGTGGAACAAGGGGACCAAATTCAAGAAGCGCAGAAGAGTCCAGGAAGAACAAGAGCCCCTGCTAACCGGGATGAAGGTGCAAAAGTGGAACCACCGGTGAAGAACAACAGTCAGTACTTCACCTAAGAAGACAGATGAGCATTCCTGGTTGGTGCAGAGGATGTCCCACGCCAAATGGATGATTGCAGTCTGGTTTTGAGTTGCTGGATTTTGCCAATAAGCCTTGATAAATGCAAAGCTTACTGTAATCTTGCAATCTGAATCTGAAGAACCACCCAAAGGAAAGACCCTAATTAGTCCTGTAAGGGGGATTGGTCCGCTAAACAGATAAGCACCTATCAGGGGAGGGCTCTGATGTCACCTGCTGGCACTGGCCACTCAGATGCTCCCAGAGTGCCCTGACAACTTGGAATCCAAGATGGCAAAACCCAGGGACACTATGGAGGAGTTCTGAGCACCATCCCCGTGGTGGTGATGGACAGGGGAGTGGTCACTTCTCTATCCTTTGTCCAGTTTCACACCAGAGAAGGTACTGGGGGTCCCTGAATTGGTGTATACTGGATTATGCAAGGATGGCACCATCTGTGCCCTTCAAAGCATTTCCAGAGTCTCTGGTAGGCTACCCCAACAATGCCTGTAACATCTATTATCAAAGGGGGAGGGTGTAACACCCCTCTCCCAAAGGAAATCCTTTGTTGCTGCCATCCTGAGCTCGAGCTCTACAAGCAGCAGGAAGGCAGAAAATTGTCTGAGTGGTGGCAGCAGCTGGGGCTGCCTGGAAGATCTCAGAAGGTTGTAATGGCAATACTCGGGGTCCTCTAAGGAGCCCCCAGAGTGCACAGAATCATACAACCAATGCTTGGAAAAGCCTTAGGGTATGATTCCAACATGATTTATACCAAACCTGGCTATTTTCTGAGTTACCATTATGTAGCTAAATATATATATTGACCTCTGCCTTGTACACATATAAAATGGCATCCCCACACTCACGAAGACCGGGAAAATATTCCTGGACAATGTGGGGGCCCCACTACTAGTGCAGGGGTGCCCTCACACACAGGTTCTCTGTACCTAGCCTTCAGGGCTGGAAGGCCTGACATAGAGGTGCCTTATGAGTGACCTGGTGCAGTGTAAATGGCAGTGAAAGGGTGCATGCACCATTTCATACAGACTGCAGTGGCAGTACTGTAGAAGCCTTTGCACGGGCTCCCTATAGGTGGCAAAAGAAATGCTGCAGCCCATAGAGATCCTCTGGAACCCCATTGCCCTAGAAAGTGGATGAAATACTGGGTTACCAGTATGCAGTGACAAAATGTAAAGGAGAGAGACCATAAGCACTGGGGTCCTGGTTAGCAGGACCCCAATGACACAGTCAAACACACTGACACCCAGCAGAAATTGGGTGTAACATGCCATAAAGATGGTACTTTCCTACAATCCCCCAACTTTTTGCCTGCCTCCCTCCACTTTTCTGATACAGTTTTTTGCTGGTTTTAGTACTCTGCACACTTTACCACTGCTAACCAGTGTTAAAGTACATATGCTCTCTCCCTTAAACATGGTAAACTTTGTCCATTTCCACTTGGCATATTTGGTTTACTTATAAATATGTAGTACTGTGCACTCCAAGTGCCCAGGGCCCGTAAAATGAATGCTACTAGTGGGTCTGCAGCACTTGTTCTGCCACCCACATAAGTAGCCCCTTAACCATGTCTCAGGCCTGCCATTGCATGGCATGTGTGCAGTTTCACTGCCACTTCGACTTGGCATTTAAAAGTACTTGCCAAGCCTTACACTCCTTTTTTTCTACACCTAAGTCACCCCTAAGGTAGGCCCAGGTAACTCATAGGGTAGGGTGCCTTGTAGATAGAAGGCAGGACATATACAGGTGTGTTTTATATGTCCTGGTAGTGGAAAAAAACTAAATGTGTTTTCCACTACCGTGAGGCATGCCCCTTTCATAGGCTAGCATTAGGTCTGCCTGCATATACTGTTTGAATGGTAGATTCTGACCAGAAAGGGGTAAACAGGTCATATTTAGTATGGCCAGAATGGTAATATAAAATCCTGCTTATTGGTGAGGTTGGATTTTATATTACTATTTTAGAAATGCCACTATTAGAAAGTGATTAGTTCTCTGCACTAGAACCCATCTGCGCCTTACAACCTGTCTCCAATCCACGTCTGGGCTGGGCTGGTTGACAGCTCCCTTGTGCATTCCACCCAGACAACCACAAACACAAGACACTCAGACACATCTGCAGTCATCTGCATACTGAATGGGTCTTCCTGGGATGGAAGGGTGGAGGGCCTGACACTTCCATTTCAAAGGCTAGTGGCCTGTCATCACACAATGGACTGCCAAACCTCTACTGGAACCCTGGCAGACAGACCTGTACTGAAAGTGGAGCTTGTGCACTTCAGAACCACTCTTTAAAGTCTCCTCCACTTCAGATGCATTTTTGGGTATATAAACTGGGCCTCTGACTCCAGCAAGTCAGACACTTCTGGACCTGATCCTGCAACTTGTCAAGAGGAACTACCTGGCTGCCCAAAGAACCTATCTGGACTGCTTTGTTCAGAAGGACTGCTGCCCTGCTGCCCTCTGACTTTGCTGAGAAGTGCTCTCCAAGGGCTTGGATTGAGCTTGCCTCCTGTTTTCTGAAGTTTCAGGGCCGAAAAGACTTCATCTCTTCAAGTTAACTCCTTGTGTGCCAAAAACTGACACATAGCTTGACGGAAAAGACCCACAGTCATTGCACAACCAAGAAATCACCACACAGCTGAGCAGGAACGCCATAGCCTGACTTCCCAAGCGAAGAATCGACGTAGCACCTACCGGATCAACGCAACATCTGTGACTTCTTCCCGCATCCCCAGGATTTTCCTGCATCGTCCCTGGATGTCACAAAGATCCCTGCATCGCAGTGAGGAACCAAGACTGCATGCAGAAAAACAATGGAAAGCCCCTTGCAGGGTGGAAAGAAACAATGTATTATCTGTGCTGCACTGGAAAATCTGACGCACACCTGATTTTTTTATGCATCTCCTCCTTTGCGGTCTCATTGCGCGTTATTTTTTATGCAAACCAGGTACTTTCTGCAAACAAGAGACAACTGTTGATTTCTAAGATGTAAGACTCTTTTTAATCCTGCAAAAGTGATATCTCAACCTGTACATATTGAATCCTCATTGTGCTTAACCTTAACATCATATTGTTTTCTAAACCTGTGTGGTGTACTTTTGTGGTGTTTTCACTGTGTTACTGTATGATTTATTGCACAAACACTTTACACATTACCTTCTAACTTAAGCCTGACTTTGTAAGTTTGGCACTGCGATTTTGGCCTAGCTGGGCCACATTACCATAAAAAAAATGCCGCTAATGTGGTGTGCGGTGGCTCTAGGAGCTCTTAAATCAGCCCCTCTGCTTTTGATACATGCATTACCCTCATGAAACTTTTGTGTCTCACTTGTTTAAAGTGCTGTGCCTAGATCAGATGCACAGCCCACACCAAACTATGCACAGCATTACTATTTAGTTGCTGATTGGGTTTTATTATATGAGAGGGCTTGTTTCAACAACCCTTTTTTCCGTCATCATCATTCAGCTAGAAACTGAAGACTTGTCTTTAAAGTAACCATGCAGGGACCTTTCGCCTTCACCCCTGCTCAAGCTCCTGGACAGCTGCTTGGGTGATCAGCAAACTCTACAAATCGATATAACAGAACATAAAATCACTTCACACAGTACTGTCAGAAGCAGGAGCAGGTGGGGCAATGTTCCCCACGCTCTCTCCTTGAAAAGATCTTACATGCTCACTATGAGCAGGGCTGTCACCACATGCGTAGGTTTCAAAACCCTGGTCACTGTATTCATAGTCCAAACTGACAGAACAACTTCCATTTTACTGGGCATGGGTGACAGCCATCAGTCGTATATTTTCTATTTAAAGTATGTATTGAAAAAGAGAAAAAAAATACTTTATGTGATTTGGATTTTCTTATTTTTGTGCCAGCCGGGACATTAACTACTAGTCATGCTGTTAAAAAAACAAGCCAGGTGGCAAAAACAGCTCTCCTCAGAAAATTCTTGATTCTGCCATGATCCCAGCGAGCATTGTGGCTAAGAGGGAAGGGAAAAGGGTGGGACGTGGGGGGATCGGATTTGGAGGATGAAAACTCAAGGTAGCCTCTTATAGAAAAGAGGACCAACAGGAAAAGGGTAGGAAATCTGCTGTAGCCTCATAATAGGGTATTCAACTGAGAAAGCTTCAAGGACAATTCTTGTTGACAATAAACTATAATATGGGAAAGCCAACCTGGTCAACCCACTCTGCAGTTGTGGGAAACAAATCACACCACTGACATAAGGACCTAGTGACCTGAGAGAGACAAGTGAATCACTTCCCAAGGAAGAGGAAGGAGAGTGTGGCAAATGCATTAGGATAGGGGAAGGTTTTGTCTTTCCTCTTCTTCTTGGCTAATAGTTATCTAGTGACCTATTCTGTTGGTGGAAAAGACTGGGAAGGTCCGAATAACAGAGAACCTGGGAACACAATATTAAAGTACATCAGCCCAGAAAGGAATACCAGAGAAATAGAAACAGATCTATTCATGATTTCTTTGAAGAGTTACCATAAATACAAGAGCTGTGTTTACTTTGTTATTCTGAGAACTGTTTCAGGTAGTCAGCTATAGCCTGTGTCTCACAGTCTCTATACTGGAAATAGATGACCAGGCAGAATGCACCCACCCAACTGTCTATGGTGCAAGGCTTCCCCATACTGATAAGGGCCAAGAGCAGACAGTCAGATCTATGTTGCAGGGAAAGGCCAAAAATGGACCTTATCTACAAGTTTTGATGCATTTCTGTCCCTGTGCTGGTGCATAATGGGCTGCCTTGCACCGACGCAGGCATCCTTGCACCGTACATCACAGACAGAATTATTTCTATGCCGGAAGGGACACATGAAAGATGAAAAAACAAGCACAAATAAAGATATTTCTTCTTGTTGTGCCTGCATGGGTAGGCATACATTTTATATGGTTTATAGGTTCTTGTAAATCTGGGAATGCATCAAACCCCATGAGTGTTGCATGGAAAAACACACAGCAGTGCCCATGGTATGCCTCCCTGATGCAGGGTTAGGTACTGCAGCGTCTTGAGCTGCTTTGTCTTACACCATATCTACAAGGTCATGAAAAGTCATGTAAAGTTGCTATGTGTGGCCTTATAGATATGGGTGTGCACTATGTTTTGCCGTTAAATCACAAAAAGTGATGCACCGGAGGCACACAGGGTTTGTAAATAAAACCCCAATTGTTCAGTCGTGTGTCACGTTTCATGGTACCAAGAGGAAGGAAATGACCACATGAAGTCGTTAGGGACATGGGCAGGCATTTAAAACCTACAATGGCAGCCCAAATACTTCACCTTGCTTTCCAGTTTCCTCAGCCACCACTGCTTTCTAGAAGGTGGCATTTGAAGCCCAATATATGTACAAATGAATCAGAATACAGCTCAGTGCTCTGGAAAAGCTACCATTATGTCAATTTGGACTTATGGTGCTATGAAAAGCCGCGAGTAGTCGGGGAGACTACTGAGTGCTCCCCTTAATTCATTGAAGGTCAGCTTGTTTTGAAAGCGCATCCTCTACTAAGCAGTGCTTAAGAAAATAGCATTCAGTAAATGTTAACAGAGGGGTGAAAGTTTGTTCTTAAAAGCCAACCATCTCTCTGTTTGTAGCAATTCACAAGGAGCCACAAAAGAACCCCACACACACATATTATTATTACTGAGCCAGGATTCTTAACCAACTCACAGCAAAAGGTGGTTTAGGGCTTCATCTAGTTTGTACACCACTTAATGCTCAAAATCATCATCTGCTTTGGAATATTGCTTCCTGATTTTTTAAATTGAGATCTGAAATTGATATGTAGGCACAAAGGTGTTTATAAGAAACAAATGCCCTTGACTACCACTTTGGAACTAGAAATATTCATGATTTGTATAATTTGGTTTTGTCATGGACACCATCAATGTGCCTGTGTCTGATTTTTCAAGGTCCCTAAGCTGTCTACTGATGTGGATGCACCAAGCCTTCTCTCATAAACTGACTACTCTTTCTGCCCTGGATATTTCAAATAAATTTGTTATGGCAGCATGCTGTGTTTTTGGAGATTGATAGGATGGTCAGATCATTTTAATCAGTGTTATTGAGAGTGTTGTCTGACTGTCAATCTCTCAGATGTGAAGGGTCATCATTTGAAGTTTGAATGTATGTTAGGAGGATCTGAGGGTCTGACTGGATGTCTTGAAACATGCCTGCCTGTTGAGTGAAGGAAGTGGCCAACATGATCAAAATACTTTCTTTACAGAAAGACAAGCATTGAACTTAACTTATTGTTTCTGTTGTGTGATTTTGAGTTCTGAGCATATTGCCCTGACACTACCTACCCGAGAGGTCTGTGACTAACCACCCTCCCTATCCTGTGAGTAAATTGTGGAAAAGGTTGCACTTGGCCCAGTTTTCAAAGTCATAATAGGATGGAGCCCAGGACGCCAGTGGCAAACAACTTCAACCCCCATGATTGGGGCCCTCAGGAACCTATGTGGCCAATTGGGCTCTCAGTGGGACCTGATATTCAAGCTTTTCCACTCAATGGCCGAAGTTTCTATTATCAGCAGTTTTGAGTGTGGCTAATTGCTCACTATCAACTGCAAAAACAAATTAGATTAAATTAAAGTAAATGAGGTAACATGAGTTAGGTTTTCACAAGTGTTCTTACTCGATGATTCTGTGCCCTATGCTGATTGAAGTTGAAAGTGCTTTTTGGGAGATGATTGAAAAAAGTCTATAGCATCACTTCTGTTTTGTTAAATTATGATGAAGACATGCGTCAGTATGTCTTCATTTTTACAAGTAATGGTGTGAGAAACTTGAACAGAGGTATGCAGGTAAAATTTGCATAACTTATTGATTATCTTCATTACTTCAGTGTCCCCTTTCTTGTCCCCTTATATGTGTTCCAAGCCACCCTTTCCTATTGTCTTCATCTATGATCCACCTTACTTAGGGGGTCATTCTGACCCTGGCGGTCTTTGACCGCCAGGGCGGAGGACCGCGGGAGCACCGCCGACAGGCCGGCGGTGCTCCAATGGGGATTCCGACCGCGGCGGTAAAGCCGCGGTCGGACCGGCACCACTGGCGGGCTCCCGCCAGTGTACCGCGGCCCCATTGAATCCTCCGCGGCGGCGCAGCTTGCTGCACCGCCGCGGGGATTCCGACCCCCCCTACCGCCATCCAGATCCCGGCGGTCGGACCGCCGAGATCCGGATGGCGGTAGGGGGGGTCGCGGGGCCCCTGGGGGCCCCTGCAGTGCCCATGCCACTGGCATGGGCATTGCAGGGGCCCCCGTAAGAGGGCCCCTACATGTATTTCACTGTCTGCTGCGCAGACAGTGAAATACGCGACGGGTGCAACTGCACCCGTCGCACGGCTTCCACTCCGCCGGCTCGATTCCGAGCCGGCTTCATCGTGGAAGCCTCTTTCCCGCTGGGCTGGCTGGCGGTCTGAAGGCGACCGCCCGCCAGCCCAGCGGGAAAGTCAGAATTACCGCCGCGGTCTTTCGACCGCGGAACGGTAACCTGACGGCGGGACTTTGGCGGGCGGCCTCCGCCGCCCGCCAAGGTCAGAATGAGGGCCTTAGTCTTTCAAAGAACACAACATCAGGCGGGTGGGCATACTCTTTATGTCTGAGAGCAAGTGCAAAGATCATGACTACAGATATAAAGAAGCTCAGCATGGCAATGGCACATTTGAAAGGTAAATCATCATTGACTAATTTCAATAAGAACTGGGGGAAGGATGGGTGAATCTGAGTAATGAGGGTTACCTGTATATTATCCAAAGACTTGTTCTCTTAAAAAAAACACTTTTACATTATTTGACAAGTGGAGACTTACATGCTTCTACCACCTGAAAACAGTAAATTTACCAGTAGCTACTTTTCACATGGGGGTGTAGATATCCACCACTAAGGCAGAGACATCCCACTTACAGGGAACATATTAACATTTATTTATCTACTAAAAATATTTAAGATATTTTAACTATTTTAATATTAAAAAAGTATAACTGTACCGCTATCCAAGGCCAATAATCCAAATGAGATAGTGAAGAAAAGTTGAGTCTTTATTAAAAGATGAAGAAACTCCAGTTAATGTTCAAACCATTCCTCTCTTCAGCTCCTCACATCAAATTAGAAGAATGCATTCCAAAAGAGAATCATAATGGAATAACTCAACACAATAAAGGGGGATGTGGATAATACCTCTAACTGTAAAGTAAACCAATTATATAAACAGGAAAATACCACGCAGCTCCCTCCCTAACCCCAACAATAAGCAAAATAAGAAAACACAGCAAAAGACACAAAAATTTCAAGACAGTTTTACAACACAATTTAGATTTCAAATGTCACCATCCCCAACTTTCACAGCTCCATTTAACACTTTTATGACTCTAAACAGTTCACTAAAATATGATACAACATTTCCATGATTTCTGGGTAATGTTATTGTTACCATATCACCCAATTTCTCCTCAACTTTTTTGAGTGACTTTAGTATATTATATCAGATGTTTCTTTGGTTTTGCATATAGCGGTCTCTTGTTCTCTTTTCTTATGTTTGTTTTCTCAAGTCAGACAGTTCTTTACCATACACTCTTACCCCTGGTGGACACAGTCTGGTATGAGGAATATATATCCTGAATTGTACAAATTGGCTGACTTCAGTAGTAGAGTTAGGAGAGTACCTATATTCATCCACTCTACATTGTACCATTTCAATCCAACTCACCCCTCTTTGTTTAGCTACTTCAATCATTTCCTTCAGTGTTCTGTTGAATCTCTTTATCGTGCCGCTTATTTCTGGATGGTACAGAACATATTTTTTATGGATAATTCCTCTAGTATCTAGGGACTCATGCATGATGTAAGATGTCAATTGCACTCCATTATCTGTTAGAATGCTTTTAGGGATTCCTTTGTGAGGAAACATTTCAGATAACAAGTTTATAACCAATGCTGTTGTAATCTAAGATGTCACCATGACTTCAATCCATTGTGACAGATTGTCCACTAGAACCAACAAATACTTGGAAGAGGAACCACTGCTGATAGGGCCGATGATATCCATTGAAACATCCAATGAAACATCTTCCTGCACATATTTTGGAAAATTCTTTCTTTACCATGGGAAACTTCGTAACCTTCAGACAATTTGCATTCCTCACAATCCCTAACCATAATTTCCACCATCAGATATAATCCTGGCCACCAATATGCCGTCCTCAGCCTTTCTTTTGTTTTAGTCATTCCTTGGTATCCTTCACGAGCTAAGTCCCATATTTATACTCTGTTTGCACCAGATTTGCGTAATTTTTTTAAAGCAAATTTGACGCATACTTAACTCCCTGTTTATACTTTGACGCTAGACCTGTCTAGAACCAAAGTTATGGAGTTTGAGTCATTTTTTGTACATGAAAACCTACCTTGTGCAAATGATATGCGAGGTAGGCGTTCCCGTGGAAAAAATTATTCTAAGGCATGTGCGCCTTATTTATACTCTGGCATCAAAATGACATACAGGAGGAGGCGGGCCTCAAAGCATGGCGCCCAGCCGGATTTGCGCCGTTTTTAATGCCTGGATCAGGGTAGGCATTAAGGGACCTGTTGGCTCATTTCCATGGTCAGATACCATGGAAGCAGTCCACAGGTGCCCTGCCACCCTCGCCCACCCCTGAAAGATAACCATGGATGGGGGGACCCATCCATGGTGAGTGCAGGTAAGTGCAGGTAAGTATAATTCTTTTTTTTTTTTGGTGGCATGGGGGGCCTAAGTTGGGCCCCCTTACGTGCCACTGTGCCCTATGGCCATGCCCAGGGGACAGAAGTCCTGTGTTTCCTAACATCATTCCATAAGTAAGGTGCCCGGCTGGCGCATTGGAATGGCGTTAGCCGGCAGTAAACGTTTTGATGCAAATCTGCCCAAAGTACTGATTTGCGTCAAAAAGTGTAACTATGGGCCTAAGTGTGTAAGACGTCCTCTAATACTATTAGGAGGGATCAATTAGCAACCTTGCAGCATAATACCCTTATCAACTGAACGTTTCTGAGAAACTTTGATATGACTCATCAAACCTTCATCCCAGGGGCATAAACTATTCCTAGAAACAATGCCCTCTCCAGATATTCTATTTTTCATCCTTATCCAATTCTTCCAGCCGCTAACCCTCCAATACACAACCACCCACTAAAGTCCAAACTTTAACTTCACCATCAATCCACCAAGAACTACCTTCATCTTTAGTTTCCCAAACATCACTTCTTATTCTTGATAAACAGTATGTTGATTTATTCTTACTTCCAGGAATTTACTTTACCACAAGCTGAACATCTTGAAGACCTAGTATCCATATATACAGATACAAAAAGAGGCACAATCTAAACCTTTCTTCCTGAAAATCTCTTGCAATGGTTTGTGATCAGTTTGTAGCACACACCCCATAAAAAATGTTTAAATTTCCTAAAGCCCAAAATACAGCTAGAGCCTCTTTCTTAATAGTTGAATGCCACAGTTCTGCTCCTTTAAGAGCACGAGAGGCAAAATCTATTGTAAGTTCTTTATTTTGTTGCATTTTTTTAAATACACATCCCAAGCCTTTGTCACATGCATGTTATGACACAACATGGTAACCCATTTAAGAGAATGTGCTGAAGACAAGGCCAACTTAATATAATTCAATTCATTCTGACAAGAAGCTGTCCACACAAGCCGACTTCCATTTTTAAGTAGCTACCATATGCAACATTTGAATTTAGCAAATGTTGGAACATAGATAGCATAAAATTCTGCCATGCTGGAAAACACTTGAACTTCTTCCTTCCTATTTAGCTTTGCTAAATTTAAAACAGTTGTGACTAATTCTTCTTTTGGTTATACCCCAGGCTCAGATATCACATATCTCTGAGCAACAGAATTTGCATTTTTCACTCTTCAAAGTAATCCTTTTTAAGCAAAAGATACTCAACACTTTTCTTACTTTGAGTAAATGTTCATCTAACGTATCAGTACAAATCTGGACATTATTCTGAAAAAACTTAACTCCTTTTATACCTGCAAGCAAATTAGTTAGTATTCTTTGAAAAACAAATGCAACTGAGCATAATCCAAACCTCATCCTTTTAAATCTAAAAACTCCAAATGATGTTATAAAATCAGTTAAGTTGTTTCATTTGTCACACAACTCCACCTGATGGTATGGCAAACTTAGGTGTAACTTAGTAAAATATTTAGCATTCCACAATAGAATGATCATTTCAATAATAATGCACAAGGAAAATGTGTCCCCGAAACCAACATTATTCAAATGTCTGAGATCTACACAAGTATGATATCTCCAGAACTTTTTGTGGCAACTACCACTGGGGCAATCCATTTAGAAGCTTCCACAGGTTTAACCCCTTCACCGCCAGGCCTTTTTTTGGCTATGTGGGGCAGTTTCCGCTTAGGACCTCATAACTTTTTGTCCACATACGCTAGCCAAGCCAAATTTGCGTCCTTTTTTTCCAACATCCTAGGGATTCTAGAGGTACCCAGGCTTTGTGGGTTCCCTAGAAGGAGGCCAAGAAATTAGCCTAAATACAGTGAAAACTTCATTTGAAAAAAAATAATGGGAAAAAGGGGCTGCAGAAGAAGGCTTGTGTTTTTTTCCCTGAGAACTGCATCAACAAAGGATTTGCGGTGCTAAAATCACTAGCTTCCCAGCTTTCAGGAACAGGCAGACTTGAATCAGAAAACCCAATTTTTCAACACAATTCTGCCATTTTACTAGGACATACCCCATTTTTACGATTGTTGGTGCTTTCAGCCTCCTTCCAGTCAGTGACAGAAATGGGCATAAAACCAATGCTGGATCCCAGAAACCGCAACATTTCTGAAATGTAGACAAACTTCTGAATTCAGCAATGGGTAATTTGTGTAGCTCCTGCAAGGGTTTCCTACAAAAAATAACAACTGAAAAAAAAAATTTGAAATTGAGGTGAAAATATCTGCAATTCTTCTCTACGTTTTACTCTGTGACTTTTTCCTGCAATGTCAGATTTTTTAAAGCAATATACCATTACGTCTGCTGGACTCTTCTGGTTGCGGGGATATATAGGGCTTGTAGGTTCATCAAGAACTCTAGGTACCCAGAGCCAATAAATGACCTGCACCCTGCAGTGGGTTTTCATTCTATACAGGGTATACAGCAATTAATTTGCTGAAATATAAGGAGTAAAAAATAGCTATCAAGAAAACCTTTGTATTTCCAAAATGGGCACAAGATAAGGTTTTGAGGAGCAGTGGTTATTTGCACATCTCTGAATTCCGGGGTGACCATACTAGCATGTGAATTACAGGGCATTTCTCAAATAGACATCTTTTTTACACACTCTCTTATATTTGGAAGGAAAAAATGTAGCGAAAGACAAGGGGCAATAACACTTGTTTTGCTATTCTATGTTTCCCCAAGTCTCCCGATAAAAATGATACCTCACTTGTGTGGGTAGGCCTAGCACCTGAGACAGGAAACGCCCCAAAACACAACGTGGATACATCCCATTTTTTGACAGAAAACAGAGGTCTGCCCGTAGATTTTGGCCTCTAGCTCAGCCAGCACCTAGGGAAACCTACCAAACCTGTGCATTTATGAAAACTAGAGACCTAGGGGAATCCAAGATGGGATGACTTGTGGGGTTCTGACCAGGTTATGTTACACAGAATCCTTTGCAAACCTCAAAATTTGGCTAAAAAAACACATTTTCCTCACATTTCGGCGACAGAAAGTTCTGGAATCTGAGAGGAGCCACAAATGTCCTAATGTCCTTCTACCCAGCGTTCCCCCAAGTCTCCTGATAAAAATGGTACCTCACTTGTGTGGGTGGGCCTAGCGCCCACGAAAGGAAAGGGCCCAAAACACAACGTGGACACATCACATTTTTTTCACAGAAAACAGAGGTATTTTTTGCAAAGTGCCTACCTGTGGATTTTGGTCTCTAGCTCAGCCGGCCCCGGGGGGGGGGGCAGAAATTGCCTAAAATAAATTTACCCCCCCTGGGAGCGACCCTTGCCTACGGGGTTGCGACCCTTGCATGACGGCGCACAAAAAAAGATGCCTAGTGGTTTCTGCCCCCCTTGGGGCAGATTCACCTAAAATCGGCCGATTTGCCCCCAAGGGGGGCAGAAATGGTCTAAATACAATTTGCCCCTCCAGGGGAGCGACCCTTGCCTAAGGGATCGCTCCCCATCTCTAAAAAACAAACAAACAAACAAACAAAAAAAACACAAACAAAAAATTAGCCCTGGTGCCTAGAGGTTTCTGCCCCCCGGAGGTGTTTTTTGCAAAGTGCCTACCTGTGGATTTTGGTCTCTAGCTCAGCTGGCCCCAGGGGCCTAAAATAAATGTAACCCCCCCCCCGGGGAGCGACCCTTGCCTACGGGGTTGCTCCCTTAGTGTGACGGCGCAAAAAAAAAGATCCCTGGTGCCTAGTGGTTTCTGCCCCCCTGGACCTAAAATCGGCCGATCTGCCCCCAAAGCAGGCAGAAATGGCCTAAATACAATTTGCCTCTCCAGGGGAGTGACCCTTGCCTAAGGGTTCGCTCCCCATCTCTAAAAAAACAAACAAAAAACAAACAAAAAAAAAAAATGTGCCCTGGCGCTAGAGGTTTCTGCTCCCACGGGGGCAGAACCGCCTAATAACAATAGGTCGATCTGCCCCCCGGGGGGGCAGAAATGACCTAAAATAAATTACCCCCCCATCCTCCATGGGGAGCGACCCTTGCCTACAAGGTCGCTCCCCTTGCATGACGGCGCAAAAAAAAAAAATCCCTGGTGCCTAGTTGTTTCTGCCCCCCTTGGGGGCAGATTGACCTAAAATCGGCCGATCTGCCCCCAAAGCGGGCAGAAATGACCTAAATACAATTTGCCCCTCCAGGGGAGCGACCCTTGTCTAAGGGGACGCTCCCCATCTGCAAAACAACAACAACAAAAATCTCCGGTGCCTAGTGGTTTCTGCCCCCCTTGGGGGCAGATCGGCCTAATTAGAATAGGCTGATCTGACCCACTGGGGGTCAGAAATGGGCTAAAATAAATTTGCCCCCCAGGGGAACGACCCTTGCCTAAGGGGTCGCTCCCCTTATGTGAAACACGCACAAAAGAAAAACTCCCTGGTGTCTAATGGTTTCTGTCCCCCTTGGGGGCAGATTGGCCTCATAAAAATAGGCCAATCTGCCCCCAAGGTGGGCAGAAATGGCCTAAATATAATTTGCCCCCTAGGGGAGCGACCCTTGCCTAAGTGGTCGCTCCCCACCTTAAAAACAAAAAACTAAACTAAAAAACAAAAAAAAAATAATCCCTGGTCCCTGGTGCCTAGAGGTTCGGCCTAATAATAGGCCGATCTGCCCCCAGGGGGGGCAGAAAAGGCCTTCAAAAAAATGCCCCCCCCTGGGAGCGACCCTTGCCCAAGGGGTCGCTCCCTTATGTCCATTTCATTTGTAAAAAATACATCCCTGGTGCCTAGTGGGCGTTTTGACAGCCGGATTGCTTTCAATCCAGCTGCCAAAATGCAGAGAGAGACTTCAAAGGGAAGGAAATACATTTCCTTCCCTTTGAAGCCTCTCTCAGCCTCCCCCATGTTCCGATCACGCTGGATGCGTGCTAACGTCACGGGGGGGTTTGGGGGTGGAAGGGGAAGGGCTTCCCCTTCCATCCCTGACCTGGGGGGGTGGCGGGAACCCCACAGAGGGAGCGCTAGCGCTCCCTCTGGGCTGTGTGCCCAGGACATAATGGTTACGTCCTGGGCACAGCAGCACTGTGCCTCAGGACGCAACCATTACGTCCTGGGCACAGAACGGGTTAAGGGTACCTTCTGTTTGTAACCTCTTGAGTTTATCTTGTACTGCCCCTTGTAAACTTAAGGGAACATTTTGTACCTTGCAAGACAAGAGCATTGCATTTGTTTATACATATGCATTGTTTATACCCTTTAACACATCCAATTTTAGATGAAAATATATCTGGAAACTCACTCATCAACATGTCTTTTTTTTAGGTCTGTTTTACTTATCTGCACTTGCAGGACAGCATTGGGATCCAGAAAGATTCCCAACAGTTTCTGATGTGGAAAGCTCAAAATAGTGTCACCTTTCACCGGCGCAAAAATCTTCCCTTTTTTCTGTAGAGGATAACAACAAAATCGTGTTGTGCAAATGTCCTCTGAAAGTTTTTAGAAAAATCTGATTCAGAAACTAGTGTCAATTTAGCTCCAGAATCCATCATCATAGTTATACTTATACCATTTAGTTCAACAACCGCAGAATAAAATTAGAGTAATCATCAATCTTAATTTTAGTAAGCTTGGGTTTAGTTTTTTTAGTAGATTTGCAACATTTGGCAAAATGACTGCTTCTGCTACATAAATTTCAAACAAAATGTAATGCGAACAATTTTTTGAATCGGCTAAATGGTTAATATATACGCATCTGTACCACAATAATTTTTCTTTGGTTAAAGTTTGAGTTTACTTCTTACTAACTTAATATTAAGACCATGCACATATGCAGCATATGCTTTGGAATTCGGTAACTCTTTAATGAATTACATGGAATGCTCAACTTGTTTTGCTACCATAACTACTTCAGTAAGACTTGGATCAATTTTTTACCACAGTTCCTCTAAAATCTCATCACATTTCAATTCAAGCATGAACTGATCATGCTCACGTTGTTCAGCACTCTCACCGAAATTACCTGAAGCTGCTAATTTATGAAGGGCAGTGACACAATCTTCTACTGAATCATCATCTCCTTGTTTGTGTTTGCCAAAATAATAACTTTTACTATAATAAAAGATTTATTTGTTGAGTTTTAATAATGTAGCCTAAATTCTCTAAGTCATGAATCCCCTTCACCAGATTAATCAAAAGTGATATTTAGTAAGTGTTCTAAAATATCTTGTCCTACTGCACCAAGAAAATGCATCAATAAGGAAGATTTCTTATCTGGAGATAAGTTTGCACCATAAACCTTTATATATGTTAAAACACTTTTGGGAAGGAAGTGGCAGTTCCCTAGGGAGGTTAAGAAGAATGATGGTGGTACAATGTGTTGCATGAGGTGATAATTAAAATTAGCACCACAATTTGAATAACAAGGTGAAAATGAAATAAATATAATGAATTCTTCCACTGGTACTTGATACTAGTACCCAAATCCAGAGAGAGGGAGGAAAATTGTGGTAAGAGTAGTTAATGTAAATAATATTTGAATTTTGTAGTAATAAATAAAATATCACTGCTCAAAGTTATTGTGCTAAGAAAAGTTATTCTGCTGATGCAGTTCTATTTCTGTTCCCATTTTTTACATTAGTGCATGAAGATCCCATCAACTATTTTTATATGAGAGACACAGGAAGTTGTGGATTCCCGGCAAGAAGTCTTGAAAACTAGAAGACGTCCAAAGCAGGAAGACAAATGAACAGACGCGATGCAGAAAAATGGAAGAAATCCAAAGGTGAGTAATCATTCCTGTATGGGTTTATTGTCAGTGCTTTAATAGCTGTTGAATACTTTAGCAGTTGCACCGGCAAGAGGCATCTCATGATGATATTGATGTACAAATGGAGACCAGTGCGCACGGACACCAGGACTGTATACGAAGAAATCAATGCTTCCATTAATCTTGATATGCTGTGGGTCTAGCGTGGGCCGAAAATGTTGAAAAAATCACAAGCAATAGCACGGGGAGCGCCTGTAGATCTTAGCCTGCATGTGTTAACAATTTGAAGAGTACATACAGAGCACGTTAGACATGCGTGTAGGTAATCATGCAAAGCCCAGCATGAGGTGAAACAAATAGAGATAAGGACTCACATAAGTGACGGGGGCAGAAAATAAGCCTGAAAATAGTTTAAACAAAAGTAATATTTAAAGGTCTAAAAGAAAGATGAAATTCTCAAACGAGATAGATAAAATTAGGAGGTTCCTTGATAGAACAATACCTTTGTATAAGCTTAGTATCAACATCCATATATTCAAGTTTCTTGGAACAGCACAGCAGAATGAGTATCAAGTCATTGTTGAATGTCAACTAGCATTCAAGACCAATAATCCAAAGAAGATGGGAAAGACAGGTTGAGTCTTTATTAAAAGATGAAGAAACTCCAGCCCCCTGTTCAAAAAACTCCTCTCCATCTCTGAACTTTCAAATAAAAGGATACATTCCAAAAGCGAATCATAATGAAATAATTCAGCACAATAACATGGGAATGTGGATCATACCACTTAACTATAAAGTAAACCAATAATATAAACAGGAAAATACCACAATAACTTAATTTAAAATAATTAATAATATCCTAGAACTGATAACATGTTACAGTTTATAACTCATCAAATAAAATGTTCCTAAAATATATAACTAATTAATATGTATACACTTTTTAGGAAATACTATTTTTAAATGTAATACAATAAAACCACCATCAGCATGTTCATTTTGCTAATTCTTAATAAATGTAATTAAAATGTAATAGCTATATAATTTAAAGGTTTTAATTTGAAAATGTTAATGAAAGCGTAAATGACTAAGTTAATTTACTTTTTAAAAATCAAAACAATGCCCCTTTTTTGGTAGAAAAATAAACATTTGGGATTAGCTGATTCGGAGTGTTAGTGGTGTTGTAGAATGTTCCACATAAAGGAGCTGCTCTCCACCTGAAATGAATAAGTTGGCAATACATTTATAAAGCACTCAAACACCAATTGGTGTCAAGGCACTACGGTCAATGTCCATATTCTTGAGGTAAGAAAAAGAAACAGATCAGAAAAGAGTAAGATCAAACTAGAGAGATAATAGCCATGTGTTTAATGCTTTTCTTAAGACCAGATGATTTTCCATAGCACTCAGATAAGTGATGCAGAATATTTTAAAGTTTGGCAATAGCTATAGAGAAATATTTTCCTCCATATCTTGCCTTCTGAAAATTGATTCTAATAGTAACAGGATCTAAAGTATGGAATGCCTTGTGTGCAATGCACCTGAAATTTGGGAAATATTCAGGGGTCTCTAAGCCTGAAAGGGAATTGTTTTGACAAATACTGTTTGCATTCTTGTGTTTGGGCAGAGATATACTTCTCTGATGAGCTCTAATAAGAGTGAAACACATGTCAGGTGTTGCATTTACTCCAGGTTGGCTTTAATGATAATTTACCAATTCAAAACTGTAGTATTAAGCCTGGAGTGGTAAAAGCCGTTGGCCATTACGTAGCTTGGCATGGATGGCACTTTGCTGATCCTGTGCCTAAAGACATCTCCATATCATTGGCAAAATTATGTTTCTCTTTCTAGCTTGGCATGGATGGCATTGAGCTAATCCTAATCTTAAAAAATTCAGTACAAAAAATGACAGGTCAGCAGATTTGGGGCCTCATTATGATACTGGGGGTCTCATGTTACGACCACAGCGGTCGTGCTGCAGTTGGACCACAGAACCACCAGGATCGGAGATCCCATTGGTCTGGTTGTTGTGGCGATCCTAATCCTCCAGGGCAGAGCTGCAAGTCGCTACCCTGGGGATTACGACCATGTTCTCTGCCACAATTTCATCGCTGTAGCACTGCCATGAAAAGGCTGGTGGAGAACAGGTACAGGGTGCACCGGGGGGCCCTGCACTGCCCATACACTTTGCATGGGCAATGCAGGGGTCCCCCTGGCCAGCACCATCACAATGTTCACTGTCTGCTTAGCAGACAATGAACATTGCGAGGGTGCTGGTGCACCCTCCAACCTACAGTATTTCCGTCGGCTTGATTATGAGCTGGAGACAATGCTGTAAGCCATTTCCTGCTATGCCAACAGGCAGAAACTCAGGTTTACACCAGCTGACCTAGTGGGAAACTCATAATGGGCCCAGTGGTGGGTAGGTAGCCACAATGGCGGCAACCACCCCATTGGAAGTTTAGCGGATGGGTAAAACCATCCACCAAACTCATAATGAGGCCCTTGGAGTGTCAGTGGTGTGTAGAGTCATAAAAAGGAGCAGCTCTCCACCTAAAACTTAGGAACTACACAGGGTTTCCTGTCCTGTTTTATATATTGTATGTGGTGATATATTTAAAAGAGCAATGTTTTTACTTATACTGGTTGCTACCTTATGTCTGGACAAAGCTATTCCCCTCTGTCAACCTCTAATAACAGTGAGACATGTGTAAGAAGTTGCTTTTATTCATTCCATGTTGGTTTAAATGGGCATTGAGTGCTATGGGTTATTTGTTATTTTAAAGCTTAGCATGAATGGTACTGTGCTAATCACATGCCGAATGACCTTGTGTATCAATGGTGAAAGGTTTTATTGCTTTCTAGCTCTGCAAAGATGGCACTGTGCTAATCTTCAGCTTAAGAACTTTGCTAAGAACACATACACATTGACTACTTTTTCATGCACCACATTGGAGTGAAAGGGAGAGAGCAGAAATTATTAGTATTTACAAAGATATGGACCATTTCTGCTCTGTCCTTGCACTTTCATTTGTGTGCTGCCTTGTGCCAAAGCAGTCACCCTTGTACCATAGTGCAAAGTTAGGAGCAGGATTGTTTCCGCACCCACCTTCCTGCACAAAACATCCATAGAGGCATGTTCCCATTTCTATGTGCACTTCAGGATGAAGAAAGAGGAAGAGAAAGTAACCAGGAGAAAACAAGATATTTCACATTATTATGCTTCTGTCTGGTAAGCACACCATTTTTGTGCATTCTCGGGTGGGCAGGGTTTTGTAAACCTGGGTTTGCATCAAAACATACAGGTTTATAAATAGGAAGGCACATGCTCCAACAATGTAACTCCTACCTGGCACAAAGTAACGACAGGTTACTTACATTACTTTGTAACTACTAAACCTCAAAAAGACACACAAAGTGGCTTTGCATGGCTTAGTAAATACCAATAATGATTTTGCATTGGGCTACTCCACAAAAGTGATGCAGCCCAATGTAAAATCTTGGCTTTGATAGGAGCAGATTTGGAGTGGCTATGGTGCTTTAGAGTGTTGTAAATAAAGGAGGTGCTTTCTACCTGAAACGTGTGAACTAACCAGGGTTTCCCTGTTCTTTTTTGCATAATATATGCAGCACTTTAAGCCTAAAAGGGCATTATTTTGACTGATATTGGTTGCTTTTTTGTGTCTGGACAAATATATACCTCTCTCTCAAGCTCTAATAAGAGTGAAACACATGTCAGATGTTGTTTTTACTCATTCCAGGTTGACTTGAATGGTATTTTACCAACCCAAAGCTGTAATATTGTGACCGGAGTGGTAAAAGACTTTTGTCATTTTCCAGCATGACATGGATGGAACTGTGCTAATCCTATGATTAAAGATTTTTCTGTATGCATGACAAAATGCTTTGCCGCTTTCTATCAGTGGATGGCACTGTGCTAATCATGTGCTTAAAACATTGCTAGAAAAACAGACATTTACGGTGACAGATTAGGAGTGTCAGTGGTAGGGTAGATCATTCCATATAAATAGCTGCTCTCCACCTGAAACAATCTAAAAATCTAAAGCAACCTTCTTATCCCAGAAAGAAGTCAATGGTACTTACTCTGTGTGAAATTATTTCCTTTTTATGGCAAAATTGTGCAAAAACTGAAGATTAGCAGCCACATAGTAGTTTGGTATCCTTTCGTTGAATTTTGAGTTCAAACTAAGTACAGTAAACTGAACATTTTATTGAAGATGGGTATGCTCAATTGAACTGACAACAAAAGACAGCATGCATTAGAAGCAAAAAGATAAAGGTGGTCATTACAACCCTGGCGGACGGTGTTAAAGGTGCGGTAATACCGCAAACAGGCCGGCGGACAAAAAAAGGGAATTACGACCCTGGCGGAAACGCCAACTAAGACAGCCACTTCAACACACCGCCCGCCACGGCGGTATAGACAAACAGCGCGGCGGACACCCCCAACAGACAGGCGGAAGACAATGTACCGCCCACACTATCAGAACACACCAATCCGCCACCTTTTCCGGGGCAGATTCACCGTGGATAAAAACACTGCAGAAACAGCTTTTGCTATGGGAAAACGCTCACCTCAACACATCCCACGAGGAACGAGGACACCATGGAGCCGGAACTACAAATACTCCCAGCCCTTGCATTCCTCCTCATCTATGACCAACAGCGACGTAGGTGCTGGACATTCCGGTGAGTACTGCACCTATGATACGGGGTAGGGGGGAGGCAAAAGTTAGGGGGACACCCACCAAACACCCCCACCCTCGCATATCACAACATACACACCAATGCAGTCACAAAAATCACAGTAACAACCCACAATCCCCCCGGAAGAATGGAAACACAAAGCGAATTGCGGTCAAACTTTGTATTGTGCGAATATAGTACTCATAAAAAAATATACTGATATATATCACGAAATCTGTCAAAAATAAATGTACAATACAAGAAGTAGTGCAGATATGTACACAACAATGTCCGTGCACAAACAGTTAAAAAATGCATGGGCGAGGCCCACAATAGATACCTGACCAAAATCCGAGAGGACACTGCCGGGGCATCAGATAGAAACAATACAGGCACCTCAGGGGGAAGGGAAGGGGGGGCACCTCAGCCATATGAATGCGAAGCCAGATCCACGACGGGGCTCCATGCCCATTGATGTATCCTGGGGAGTGCAAAGCCACAGTCTCTCAAGTCTTTTCAGTGGATGGGTTGCCCACTGTGCCATCCTGGGGAGTGCAAAGCCACAGTTTTACAAGTCTCTACAGTGGGAGGGTTACCCACTGTGCCATCCAGGGGAGTGCAAATCTACAGTCTCACAAGTCTCTACAGTAGGTGGGTTGCCCACTGTGCCACCCTGGGGAGTGCAAAGCCACAGTCTCTCAAGTCTTTTCAGTGGGTGGGTTGCCCACTGTGCCATCCTGGGGAGTGCAAAGCCACAGTCTCACAAGTCTCTACAGTGGGAGGGTTGCCCACTGTGCCATCCTGGGGAGTGCAAAGCCACAGTCTCACAAGTCTCTACAGTGGGTGGGTTGCCCACTGTGCAATCCTGGGGAGTGCAAAGCCACAGTCTCTCAAGTCTTTTCAGTGGGTGGGTTGCCCACTGTGCCATCCTGGGGAGTGCAAAGCCACAGTCTCTCAAGTCTTTTCAGCGGGTGGGTTGCCCACTGTGCCATCCTGGGGAGTGCAAAGCCACATCTTCGCAAGTAGATGCAGTTCTCTACTGGTACTGGGTGGGACTGGTGCCCAGACTAAATGAGTCTCTCCGTGAAAGTACATGTCCTGTCACAGTCCCAGCTGCACATGGGAGAACGATGCCTGATGTGCCGGACTATTCATACCCACGCAGTCTTTGGCCTGTTCAGCGGTCTGCACCATGGCAGTCTTTGCCCTGTTCAGCGGTGCTTTGACATGGCGGTCTTGGCCTTGTTCAGCGGTCTTCACCATGGCAGTCTTTGCCCTGTTCAGCGTGCTTTGACATGGCGGTCTTGGCCTTGTTCGGCGGTCTTCACCATGGCGGTCTTTGCCCTGTTCAGCGGTGCTTTGCCATGGCGGTCTTGGGCCTTGTTCAGCGGTCTTCATCATGGCGGTCTTTGCCCTGTTCAGCGGTGCTTTGCCATGGCGGTCTTGGGCCTTGTTCAGTGGTCTTCACCATGGTGGTCTTTGCCCTGTTCAGTGGTGCTTTGCCATGGCGGTCTTGGCCTTGTTCAGCGGTCTTCACCATGGCGGTCTTTGCCCTGTTCAGCGGTGCTTTGACATGGCGGTTCTGGTACGGATATTGGTGTGTGGCATGACGAACTCCATACTGGACGTTGGTGTGTGGCATGACGAACTCCACACTGGACGTTGGTGTGTGGCATGGTGGACTCCACACTGGACATTGGTGTGTGGCATGACGGACTCCACACTGGACATTGGTGTGTGGCATGACGGACTCCACACTGGACATTGGTGTGTGGCATGACAAACTACACACTGGACATTGGTGTGTGGCATGACGAACTCCATACTGGACGTTGGTGTGTGGCATGACGGACTCCACACTGGACATTGGTGTGTGGCATGACGAACTCCATACTGGACGTTGGTGTGTGGCATGACGGACTCCACACTGGACATTGGTGTGTGGCATGACGAACTCCACACTGGACGTTGGTGTGTGGCTTGACGTTCCATCATTGCCCAGCGGGGCTGTGGGATTCTGGACCCTCCTGGATACTGACTCCGGCGGTGGCGGTGGTCTCCTGACCAGTGACGATACTTCGGCCCTCCTGGGCTATGACTCTGGCGGTGGTCTCCTGACCAGTAACGATACTTCGGCCCTCCTGGGCTATGACTCTGGCGGTGGTCTCCTGACCAGTAACGATACTTGGGCCCTCCTGGGCTTTGACTCTGGCGGTGGTCTCCTGACCAGTAACGATACTTGGGGCCTCCTGGGCTGTGACTCCGGCGGTGGTCTCCTGACCAGTAACGATACTTGAGCCCTCCTGGGCTGTGACTCCGGGGGTGGCGGTGGTCTCCTGACCAGTAACGATACTTGGGCCCTCCTGGGCTGTGACTCTGGCGGTAGTCTCCTGACCAGTAACGATACTTGGGCCCTCCTGGGCTATGACTCTGGCGGTGGTTTCTGGACCAGTAACGACGGTGCTGGCCGTTGTGTCTGGACTGCCGGAAATGATGGCGCACTTCTCCGCCGTGACACTCACAACAGGTTGGGGAGACTTCCTCTGGACCTTCCCCACCTTCTTTGGAGTTACAGATGACTCACCAATCGCCTTCGATCCCATATCACTTTTTGTCCCACCAGGAGTCTTGACACGGTCCCTTCGTCCACTCTCCAATTTCAGAGCCTTTACAGGGGGTGGGCTGACAGTGCCTTGGCTCCGGGTCCTACTGCCTGCCCTGGTGGACGGGGCACTCCAAAAACCTGGTACATGCACCACTGGTACTGGAGGCTATTTGGCTGAGGCGCTACGACGGGACTGATGAACTGGAGGGGGGGGAGTGGGGGCAAAAAGGTCAATTTAACAGAGGGACAGTTT
The DNA here is from genome assembly GCF_031143425.1 of Pleurodeles waltl. Taxonomy (NCBI): domain Eukaryota; kingdom Metazoa; phylum Chordata; class Amphibia; order Caudata; family Salamandridae; genus Pleurodeles; species Pleurodeles waltl. Next base: position 118,400,288 of record NC_090442.1, read on the forward strand.
CTGACGGACACTGGGATGGGTAGCTGGAGGGGGTCTGGGAGTGGAGGAAGAGGAGGTGGTTGTAGGAGTTGTCACTTTAGCTGTTTTGAGTGCAGGTGCAGGTACTGGAGGCTGTCGTGAGGTGGATGGATGTTGGGTGAGTGATTGCCGACGTTTGGGTACTTTGGGAGGGGGCTTCACAGACACACTGGGAGAGGACACAGGGGACGTGTATATGGCAGTGGAGGTGGTGAGTGCAGGTGAGCGGCTTGTGGTGCTGGGTGTCCTGGTGCGAGTCCTAGTGGCTGTAGATATGGTGCATGCAGGTGTGTGTGTAGACGAGACTGGGAGGGAGGAGGGAGAAAAGGAGGAGGGGGACATAGTGGAGACAGTGGATGTTGCTGTGTCTGTATAGGTGTGATGCTTGTGTGAGTGCCTGTTATGTGTGTGGTGCCTATGTTTGCTTGAGCTACTTGTGTGTGTTGACTTGTGTGCATACTGGTCTGTAGGTGTGCTTGGGATGGGCTGGGGTACAGGGGATTGGGTCTGGGTGGAGGGGGGAGGCTGGACACAGGGACATGGCTGCCATCAGTGCTGAGGCCAGAGATTGCAAGGTTCGCTGAAGGACAGCCTGACCAGAATGAATGCCTTCCAGGAATGCATTACCGTGTTGCAACTCTCGTTCTACACCCTGGATGGCATTCACAATGGTAGACTGCCAACAGTGAGTGACCTGAGGTGGTCAATGGCCTCCTCACTGAGGGCAGCAGGGATGACAGGGACAGGGCCAGAGGTGCCTGGGGCGAAGGTGATGCCCACCTTCCTTGGTGAGCGGGCACGGGGCGAACGCTGAGGGGCTGCTGGGAGGGCAGTGCTGATAGGGGAGGTGGTGGCTGTACCTGTAGAAGTGGGGCACACAGATGGTGCCGCCACCACAGGGGAGCTCCCATCGGTGGACGAGTCCGTGTCGCTGTTTGGTGATCCTGTGGTCGACGTGAAGCTCCCCTCGCCCTCCGTCCCACTGGTGAATTCCGAGTCTGTGGTGTGGCCCTCCATGGCCATGTGGGATGCAGCTCCCTCGTGCTCCGGTGCCACTGTACCTTCGCCTGTTGATGCTGATGTACAAAAGGACAGGGAGAGCAGGAAAAGGGGGGAGACAGAAGAAAGAGAGTTTTAATGCATGGCATACAGCTATCGTTGGCAGACAAGACAAACGCAGCAACCCCCTGCATTACGCCGTGCTCCTGCCCTCTGCACATGCAATTTCTGGGATATGGCCTACATGGCAATGGTAGAAATCTGCCCACATGGATGGCAAAGGGGCAACTCTACATCAATTAGGCTTATTTTAGAGCTGGTGTAGAGTGCCACATGGCCTACATAACGTAGGGGCCTTGCCTACCTAACTCGCCATGGACTAGGGACACCCACAGCCCACCACCCCCACCCACACAGCTCCACTGCATGCAAAGTCCATAGGATGAGGTTGTACTCACCCCCTTGTGTCTGCTGTGATGTCCTTAAGCGCCCATCCAACTCGGGTAGGCCACCACCAGGATCCGGAACATCAGGGGGGTCATGGTGCGACGGGCACCCCTCCCACGTTGGGAGGCCATCCCCAGCTGAGCTTCCGCCTTCTTCTTGCTGCAGCGGCGAATGTCCTCCCATCTCTTCCGGCAGTGGGTGCCCCGTCTCTGGTGGGCCCCCAGGGTCTGGACCTCCTTGGCGATGGCACGCCAAATGTCCCTCTTCTGGTGGGCGCTGACCTACATGACATGCACAAGGGAAGAGAAACAGTCATTACCTACTGCACCATCGTTGTAATTGGCCCCCTCCCAACTCTATCCCTGTGGCCCATTCATCCCCATGCATGACTGTTCTATGTACTCTGCCCCCTTCCCTCATCCACCCAGCCCTCTCCACCCAGGCCTAGCCCATCCAACGTGCTCCCTGTGTACTAACCTGTTGGTCTGGAGGACCGTAGAGTAACGTGTACTGGGGGAGGACCCCATCCACAAGTTTCTCCAACTCCTGTGCAGTGAAGGCAGGGGCCCTTTCCCCAGACGCAGCAGCCATCGTTGCTTCCAGACCGAGGTCACAGCAGCACTAGCAGTGTAGGTCCTCTCCTGTCGAAGATCAGGTATCTAGTGATTGAACAGATAGAAAATGGAGGTGACGTCCGTGGCGGTGACGTCCGCGGCAGTGTGCATCATCACCGCCAGCGCACATGTTCATTGGCTCCTGGGACCCATAGGGTCCAATGTCAACCAATGCAGCATTGCGCCGCGCTCTACGACCACCTACGGCAACGGTGTCCAACGCCAGCGCAGTTACCCCACAATCCCATTGTCCCCGTTTAGAGGTCAGGCAGCCGCCATTTCAGGGGCCCACATGGCTTCAATTACTACTGTGTCACACATACCGAGGCCTACACTCAAAACATTTCCCGGATGGGTTAATTGTCCGTTGTAGTCTTGTGTGTAACTGTGGGTACATACCTGGAGGAATGGTGACAGTTTCTTCGCTGTTGTCCTTCTTAGGCACCGTCAGTTGGGACATATTGGAAAATGGCGGAATCCGCTGGTGTACCGACCGCTGGTGGACCTGTTGACAATGGAAGAGTGACATGTCATCGTGACCTACCGGTTTGACCGTGCCACAATCCAGGAACTATGTACCCAGTTGGAGCCAGACCTGATGTCACCAATCCACCATCCAACTGGAATCCCCCCTCTAGTGCAGGTGCTGTCAGTACTCCATTTCCTTGCAAGTGGGTCATTTCAGACAACAGTGACCATGGCATTAGGGATGTCCCAGCCTATGTTTTCCAACGTGTTGTCCAGAGTGTTGTCTGCCCTGCTGAAACACGTAAGGAGATACATCATTTTCCCTGAGGTGGATGATTTGCCTACAGTGAAAGGTGACTTCTATGCCCTTGGACATATCCCCAACGTCGTAGGTGCATTGATGGGACCCATGTAGCTCTGGTCCCCCCCCCGCAGGAATGAACAGGTGTACAGGAACAGGAAGAATTATCATTCGATGAATGTCCAGATGGTCTGTTTGGCAGACCAGTACATCTCCCAGGTTAATGCTATGTTCCCTGGCTCAGTGCATGACGCCTACATCCTGCGGAATAGCAGCATCCCTGATATGATGGGTGAACTCCAGAGGCACAGTGTATGGCTATTGGGGGACTCTGGTTACCCCAAACTGTCCTGGTTACTGACCCCAGTGAGGAATCCCAGGACCAGGGCAGAGGAGCGCTACAATGAGGCTCATGGGCGGACTAGGAGGGTGATCGAACGCACCTTTGGCCTCCTGAAGGCCAGGTTCAGGTGCCTCCATATAACAGGTGGGTCCCTATTCTACTCACCGAAGAAGGTGTGCGACATCATCATCGCCTGCTCTATCCTCCATAACTTGGCATTGCGACACCAGGTGCCTTTTCTGCAGGAGGATGATCCAGATGACGGTGTTGTTGCAGCGGGTGAGCCTGTGGAGCCTGTGGACAGTGATGAGGATGAAGCTGATGAAGAAGAAAACGACAACATGGAGTCAGTCATACAGCAATATTTTCAGTGAGACATAGGTGAGTACAATTTCATCTATCACATAATATTAACTTTCACACGTCTACCTCTATCCTCTACCTACATTTCACTCCCTATTTGTTAACTGAGTTGTCCCCTTCCATTTCAGTTACACTATTGTGGTAACCTACGTGTCAACAGCTTGCACCCTTGAAAGGCTTGTGATGTGTGACATTGGTATGTTGGCCTTCCAATGGGTAACCTTTTTTAACACTGTAATTGACAATACAAAGTTCACAATCATTGACTGACTCCAATATTATTGAGGTTTCAAGGGTGTTTATTGAAGTGCATAAAAATGTAGGGGGGTTGTGAAATGGGGATAGGTCATGGTGGAAGAATGTCCATGGCAGAGTCCAGTCTATTAGTCTCACTGGTACATTGCACATCTGGGCATTGAAAGTGGAGCTGGGGCTGTTCCAATGTGGACAGGGTAAAAAAGTGGGGGGACAATCAGGGTAGTCTTATTTCCTGGCGGGGGTCTTGCCATCTTGCTCTGTCCTGTTCCTGGATCTCAGGGACCGCTTTCGTGGTGGTTCTCCATCTGCAGGGGGTGGGGTGCTGGTGTGTTGGTCCTGTGGCGGGCGTCCTGTCCACTAGCGCCGGCGGAGGTGGTGGGCAGTTCGTCGTCCATGCTAGTGTCAGGGGCCCTATGGAGTGCCACGGTGTCCCTCAAGGTCTTTTGAATGTCTGTCAGCACCCCTATGATGGTGCCCAGGGCGGAGCCTATGGTTCTGAGCTCCTCCCTGAACCCCAAATATTGTTCCTCCTGCAGACGCAGGGTCTCCTGCAACTTGTCCAGGACTGTGGCCATCGTCTCCTGGGAGTGGTGGTATGCTCCCATGATGGAGGAGAGGGCCTCGTTGATGGTTGGTTCCCTTGGCCTGTCCGCCCCCTGTCGCACAGCAGCCATCCCAGTTCCCCTGTGTTCCTGTGCCTCCGTCCCCTGGACCGTGTGCCCACTACCACTGCCCCCAGGTCCCTGTTGTTGTTGGGGTGGTGGGGTAGCCTGGGTGCCCTGTAGTGATGGACACACCGCTGATTGACCTGTCCTGGGTAGGGAGGTATGGGCCCGCTGGGTGGGTGCTGTGCTGGTGTTACCAGAGGGTGGAATTTCGGTGTTGGGCTGTGGCTGGGCAAGTGGAACCGACTGTCCTGAGGCCCACGATGTTCCGGGCTGGTCATCAGGATCCAGTAGGGCAGAGCTGCTGTCGTCACTGTGGGCCTCTTCTTGGGGTGGAGTGGTGTTGTCTGGACCCGATGGTGTGGTGACGTTCCTTCGGGTTCCTGCGGGGGTATAAGTACATGATTTTTGCATGTGTGTGTTTCATGGTGTGCAATGTTTGGGTGTGCGTGTACCCCTGTGCAAGCATTCCTGTGTGGGAGCTTGTGTGCTGATGGTTGGGGGGTGTTGTGGGTCTGTGCAGTGGGCATGCTTTAGTGATGGGTATCCATGCTTAGTTAGGTCATGCAGGTTTTGGGGTTGGGATGGGTGGTTGGTGTTATGGGTAGATAGGTGAGGATTTGGAGTGATAGGGGAGGGTGTGAGGGTGGGGGTGTGTGATAGCATGCAGGTAGGGTGGGGGATCTGATAGTTGAAAGTTGACTTACCAGTGTCCGTCCCTCCAACGACTCCTGCGAGGCCCTCAGGATGCAAGATGGACAAGACTTGCTCCTCCCATGTTGTTAGTTTTGGGGAAGGAGGTGGGGGTCCGCCGCCAGTCCGCTGTACCGCGATGTTGTGCCTGGATACCGTGGAACGCACCTTCCCCAGTAGGTCGTTCCACCTCTTCCTGATGTCCTCCCTATTTCTTGGGTGCTGCCCCACAGCGTTGACCCTGTCGACTATTCTTTGCCATAGCTCCTTCTTCCTGGCTATTGATGTGTGCTGTACCTGTGATCCAAATAGCTATGGCTCTACCCTGATGATTTCCTCCACCATGACCCTGAGCTCCTCCTCAGAGAAGCGGGGAGGTGTCTGGCGTGACATGTGGTGGTGTGTGTGATGTGTGGGGTGGTGTATGTGTTGATGAGTGTGGTGAATGTAGTGGTATGTGGTGTTTTGTGAGTGGGTGTTGTGTGGGTGATGGTGTAGTGTGCCTCTCTGTGATGGGGTTCTCTATTCTGTGCTGTCTCTCTCTGGTCTTCTCTCAGAAATTGTGGTTGTAAGGGTTTGTGTGTGATGTGGGTGTGTGTTTTATATTGTATTGGGTGTGTGGGAGTGGTGTTTGTATGTGTATCAGGTGTGTGTATTTGGAATTGTCCAATGTGGCGGTGTTTTGGAGATGTGTGTGTATTTTGAGCGCGGCGGTGTGTACCGCCAATGGAATACCGCGGATGAAAGACCGCTGCGTGGATTCGTGGGTCGTAATAGCATGGGCGTGTTTCTGTTAGCGTGGAGGTGGAGGATGTGTTTCCGCCAGTTTCTGGCTGACCTTTGGTGTGGCGGTACTGTGTGGGTGTCTGAATTTCGGCAGATTCCGTGCTGTGGGTCATAATAGCTGTGGCGGTCTCCCGCCGCCGTGGCGGTGTATTAGCGGTCTTCTGCACGGCGGCAAGCGGCTTTTACCGCCAATGTTGTAATAACCACCAAAGTGGTATGCTAGAGTTTAGCACATCACATCTTATTATTGAAATAAAAAACTAATTCAGAAAAGTTACAAGCTTAACATTTTGATGTTTGTATAATTGTTTGAGTATTCAATGTTTAACCTATTCGCTGTCAGGCCTTTTCCCCCTCCTGTGCCAGGCTTTTTTTTTGGCTATTTGGGGCAGTTTGCGCTTAGGCCCTCATAACCTTTTGTCCACATAAGCTAGCCAAGCCAAATTTGCTTCCTTTTTTTCCAACATCCTAGGGATTCTAGAGGTACCCATACTTTGTGGGTTCCCCTGAAGGAGGCCAAGAAATAAGCCAAAATACAGTGAAAATTTCGTTTTTTTCAAAAGAATGGGAAAAAGTGGCTGCAGAAGAAGGCTTGTGTTTTTTTACCTGAAAATGGCATCAACAAAGAGTTTGCTGTGCTAAAATCACCAACTTCCCAGCTTTCAGGAACAGGCAGACTTGAATCAGAAAACCCACTTTTTCAACACAAATTTGGCATTTTACTGGGCCATACCCCATTTTTACATTTTTTTGTGCTTTCAGCCTCCTTCCAGTCAGTGACAGAAATGGGTATGAAACCAATGCTGGATCCCAGAAACCTAAACATTTCTTAAAAGAAGACTTAATTCTGAATTCAGCAAGGGGTCATTTGTGTGGATCCTACAAGGGTTTCCTACAGAAAATAACAACTGAAAAAGAAAAATATTGAAATTGAGGTGAAAAAAAAAGCAATTTTTCTCTACGTTTTACTCAGTAACTTTTTCCTGCAATGTCAGATTTTCGAAAGCAATATACCGTTACGTCTGCTGGTCGCCTCTGGTTGCGGGGATATATAGGGCTTGTAGGTTCATCAAGAACCCAAGGTACCTAGAGCCAATAAATGAGCTGCACCCTGCAGTGCGTTTTAATTCTATACCGGGTATACAGCAATTCATTTGCTGAAATATAAAGAGTCAAAAATAGCTATCAAGAAAACCTTTGTATTTCCAAAATGGGCACAAGATAAAGTGTTGAGGAGCACTGGTTATTTGCACATCTCTGAATGCCGGGGTGACCATACTAGCATGTGAATTACAGGGCATTTCTCAAATAGATGTCTTTTTTACACACTCTCTTATATTTGGAAGGAAAAAATGTAGAGAAAGACAAGAGGCAATAACACTTGTTTTGCTAATCTATGTTCCCCCAAGTCTCCCGATAAAAATGATACCTCACTTGTGTGGGTAGGCCTAGCGCCCGCGACAGGAAATGCCCCAAAACGCTACGTGGACACATCACATTTTTTTAAAGAAAGCAGAGGTGTTTTTTGCAATGTGCCTACCTGTAGATTTTGGCCTCTAGCTCAGCCGGCACCTAGGGAAACCTACCAAACCTGTGCATTTTTTTAAACTAGAGACCTAGGGGAATACAAGATGGGGTGACTTGTGGGGCTCTGACCAGGTTCTGTTACCCAGAATCCTTTGCAAACCTCAAAATTTGGCTAAAAAACACATTTTCCTCACATTTTGGTGACAGCAAGTTCTGAAATCAGAGAGGAGCCACAAATTTCCTCCCAAACCGGCGTTCCCCCAAGTCTCCCGATAAAAATGATACCTCACTTGTGTGGGTAGGCCTAGCGCCCGCGACAGGAAATGCCCCAAAACGCAACGTGCACACATCACATTTTTTGACAGAAAACAGAGGTGTTTTTTGAAAAGTGCCTACCTATAGATTTTGGCCTCTAGCTCAGCCAGCACCTAGAGAAACCTACCAAACCAGAGCATTTTTGAAAACTAGAAACCCAGGGGAATACAAGATGGGGTGACTTGCGGGGCTCTGACCAGGTTCTGTTACCCAGATTCCTTTGCAAACATCAAAATGCGGCCAAAAAAACACTTTTTCCTCTCATTTCGGTGACAGAAAGTTCTGGAATCTGAGAGGAGCCACAAATTTCCTTCCACCCAGCGTACCCTAAGTCTCTCGATAAAAATGGTACCTCACTTCTGTGGGTAGGCCTAGCGCCCACGAAAGGAAATGGCCCAAAACACAACGTGGACACAACACATTTTTCCACAAAAACAGAGGTGTTTTTTGCAAAGTGCCTACCTGTAGATTTTGGCCTCTAGCTCAGCCGGCCCGGGGGGGGGGGCAGAAATGGCCTAAAATAAATTTGACCCCCCCGCCCAGGAGCGACCCTTGCCTACGGGGTTGCTCCCCCTGCGTGACATTGGCGCCAAAAAAAAAAAAATCCCCGGTGCCTAGTGGTTTCTGCCCCCTTGGGGGCAGATTGACGTTAAATCTGCCAATCTGCCCCCAAGGGGGGCAGAAATGGTCTAAATACAAATTGCCCCCCAGGGGAGCGACCCTTGTCTAAAAAAACAAACGAACAAAACAAAAACACACAAAAAAAAATTGCCCTTGCGCCTAGAGGTTTCTGCCCCCCCCGGGGGCAGATCAGCCTAATAATAGGCCGATCTGCCCCCGGAGGGGCAGGAATGGCCTAAAATAAATTTGCCCCCCCACCCCCCTCCCCGGGGAGCGACCCTTGCCTACGGGGTCGCTCCCCCTGCGTGACATTGGCGCCAAAAAACAAATCCCTGGTGCCTAGTGGTTTCTGCCCCCATTGGGGGCAGATTGAACTAAAATCAGCCAATCTGCCCCGAAGGGGAGCAGAAATGGTCTAAACACAATTTGCCCCTCCAGGGGAGCGACCCTTACCTAATGGGTCGCTCCCCATCTCTAAAAAAACAAACAAACAAAATAAAAACAAAAACAAAAAACTTGCCCTGGTGCCTAGACGTTTCTGGCCGATCTGCCCCCAGGAGGGGCAGAAATGGCCTAAAATAAATTTGTCCCCCCCAAACCCCCCCCCCCCCCCGGGAGCGACTGACATTGCCGCCAAAAAACAAATCCCCGGTGCCTAGTGGTTTCTGCCCCCTTGGGGGCAGATTGACCTAAAATCGGCCAATCTGCCCCCAAGGGGGGCAGAAATGGTCTAAATACAATTTGCCCCCCAGGGGAGCGACCCTTGCCTAATGGGTCGCTCCCCATCTTTAAAAAACAAACAAAAAAAAAACACAAAAAAAAATTGCCCTGGCACCTAGAGGTTTCTGCCCCCATTGGGGGCAGATTGGCGTAGCAAAAAACGGCCGATCTGCTCCCAGAGGGGGCAGAAATGGCCTAAATACAATTTTCCCCTCCAGGGGAGCGACCCTTGTCCAAGGGGTCGCTCCCCACCTGTAAAACAAAAAAAAATAAAAAATTCCCGGTGCCTAGTGGTTTCTGCCCCCCTTGGGGGCAGATCAGCCTAATCAAAATAGGCTGATCTACTCCCCAGGGGGGCAGAAATGGCCTAAAATAATTCCCCCCCAGGGGAGCAACCCTTGTCTAAGGGGTCGCTCCCCTTGCGTGAAATTCACGAAAACAAAAAAAACTCCCCGGTGTCTAGTGGTTTCTGCCCCTCCTTGGGGGCAGATTGGCCTCATCAAAATAGGCCAATCTGCCCCCAACGGGGGCAGAAATGGCCTAAATATAATTTGCCCCCTAGGGGAGCGACCCTTGCCTAAGGGGTCGCTCTCCACCTAAAAAAAAAAAAACAAAAAATGATCCCTGGTGCCCTAGAGGTTTCTGCCCCCCCGGGGGCAGATCGGCCTAATAATAGGCCAATCTGCCCCCGGGGGGGGAGAAAAGGCCTTCCTAAAAAATGTCCCCCATTGGGAGCGACCCTTGCCCAATGGGTCGCTCCCTTATGTCTATTTCAATTTAAAAAAAATAAAATCCCTGGTGTCTAGTGGGCGTTTCAAAAGCCGGATTGCAAGCAATCCGGCTTTTGAAACGCTTAGAGAGACTTCAAAGGGAAGGAAATACATTTCTTTCCCTTTGAAGCCTCTCCGGGCCTTCCCCACATGATTGAAAGAGAAATGCTGAGCATTTATCTTTCAATCGCGCTGGAAGGGGGGGTGGGTGGGGTGCATAGGGGCGGGGCACGCTAGCGCTCCCCCAAGTTCCTGTGACTTGGACGAGGTGACCTCGTCCAAGGCACACGGGAACTGTCCAAGGCACAGAACCGGTTAATAATGAGTGTATTTGCTTGATTTATATTTGTTTCTGTATGTGTATGTATTGTTTTACAGTTCAAATGATAGACATTGGTGGTCATTACAACCCTGGCGGACGATGTGAAAGGTGGGGTAATACCGCAAACAGGCCGGCAGAAAAAAAAGGGAATTACGACTCTGGCGGTAACCGCCAACAAAGACAACCACTTTAACACTTCGCCCGCCACGGCGGTACAGACAAACAGCGTGGCGGTCACCGCCAACAGACAGGCGGGAGACAAAGTACCGCCCACACTATTACAACACACCAATCCGCCACCTTTTCCGGGGCAGATTCACCGTGGATAAAAACACGGCGGAAACAGCTTTTGCTATAGGAAAACGCTCACCTCAACACATCCCACGAGGAACGAGGACACCATGGAGCCGGAATTACTAATCTTACCTGCCCTTGCATTCCTGCTCAACTACAACCAACAGCGACGTAGGCGCAGAACATACCGGTGAGTACTGCACCTACGACACGGGGAAGGCAAAAGTCACAGGGACACCCACCAAACACCCCCACCCTCGCATATTACAACATACACACCAATGCATTCACAAAAATCACATGAACAACCCACAATCCCCCCGGAAGAATGCAAAGACAAAGCGAATAGCGGTCAAACTTTGTATTGTGCCAATATACTACTCATTAAAAAATATACGGATATATATCACAAAATCTGTCAAAAATAAATGTACAATACAAGAAGTAGTGCAGATATGTACACAACAATGTCCGTGCACCAACAGTCCAAAAATGCATGGGCGACGCCCACAATAGATACCAGACCAAAATCCGAGAGAACACTGCCGGGGCATCAGATAGAAACAATACAGGCACCTCAGGGGGAAGGGAAGGGGGGGCACCTCAGCCAGATGAATGCGAAGCCAGATCCACGACGGGGCTCCATGACCATTGATGTATCCTGGGGAGTGCAAAGCCACAGTCTCTCAAGTCACTTCAGTGGGTGGTTTGCCCACTGTGCCATCCTAGGGAGTGCAAAGCCACGGTCTCTCAAGTCTCTACAGTGGGTGGGTTGCCCTCTGAACAATCCTGGGGAGTGCAAAGCCACAGTCTCTCAAGTCTCTCCAGTGTGTGGGTTGCCCACTGTTACATCCTTGGGAGTGCAAAGCCACAGTCTCTCAAGTCACTTCAGTGGGTGGGTTGCCCACTGTGCCATCCTGGGGAGTGTAAAGCCACAGTCTCTCAAGTCTCTACAGTGGGTGGGTTGCCCACTGAACAATCCTGGGGAGTGCAAAGCCACAGTCTCTCAAGTCTCTACAGTGGGTGGGTTGCCCACTGTTTCATCCTTGGGAGTGCAAAACCACAGTCTCTCAAGTCACTTCAGTGGGTGGGTTGCCCACTGTGCCATCCTGGGGAGTGCAAAGCCACAGTCTCTCAAGTCTCTACAGTGGGTGGGTTGCCCACTGTGCCATCCTGGGGAGTGCAAAGACACATCTTCGCAAGTAGATGCAGTTCTCTACTGGTACTGGGTGGGACTGGTGCCCAGACTGGATGAGTCTCCCCGTGAAAGTACATGTCCTGTCACAGTCCCAGCTGCACATGGGAGAACGATGCCTGATGTGCCGGACTATTCATACCCACAGGGTCTTTGCCCTGTTCAGCGGTCTTCACCATGGCGGTCTTGGGCTTGTTCAGCGGTCTTCACCATGGCAGTCTTTGCCCTGTTCAGCGGTCTTCACCATGGCGGTCTTGGCCTTGTTCAGCGGTGCTTTGCCATGGCAGTCTTTGGCCTGTTCAGCGGTGCTTTGCCATGGCGGTCTTTGCCCTGTTCAGCGGTCTTCACAATGGCAGTCTTTGGCCTGTTCAGCGGTGCTTTGCCATGGCGGTCTTTGCCCTGTTCAACGGTCTTCACCATGGCGGTCTTGGCCTTGTTCAGCGGTGCTTTGCCATGTCAGTCTTTGGTCTGTTCATCGGTGCTTTGCCATGGCGGTCTTTGCCCTGTTCAGTGGTCTTCACCATGGCGGTCTTGGCCTTGTTCAGCGGTGCTTTGCCATGGCAGTCTTTGGCCTGTTCAGCGGTGCTTTGCCATGGCGGTCTTTGCCCTGTTCAGCGGTCTCCACCATGCCGGTCTTGGCCTTGTTCAGTGGTCTTCACCATGGCAGTCTTTGCCCTGTTCAGCGGTCTTCACCATGGCGGTCTTGGCCTTGTTCAGTGCTGCTTTGCCATGGCAGTCTTTGGCCTGTTCAGCGTGCTTGCCATGGCGGTCTTTGCCCTGTTCAGCGGTCTTCACCATGGCGGTCTTGGCCTTGTTCAGCCGTGCTTTCCCATGGCGGTCTTTGCCCTGTTCAGCGGTCTTCACCATGGCGGTCTTGGCCTTGGTCAGCGGTGCTTTGCCATGGCGGTCTTTGCCCTGTTCAGCGGTCTTCACCATGGCGGTCTTGGTCTTGTTCAGTGGTGCTTTGCCATGGCAGTCTTTGTCCTGTTCAGCGGTGCTTTGCCATGGCGGTCTTTGCCCTGTTCAGCGGTCTTCACCATGGCAGTCTTTGGCCTGTTCAGCCGTGCTTTGCCATGGCGGTCTTTGCCCTGTTCAGCGGTCTTCACCATGGCGGTCTTGGCCTTGTTCAGCGGTGCTTTGCCATGGCGGTCTTTGCCCTGTTCAGCGTTCTTCACCATGGCGGTCTTGGCCTTGTTCAGCGGTGCTTTGCCATGGCAGTCTTTGGCCTGTTCAACGGTGCTTTGCCATGGCGGTCTTTGCCCTGTTCAGCGGTCTTTACCATGCCGGTCTTGGCCTTGTTCAGCGGTCTTCACCATAGCAGTCTTTGCCCTGTTCAGCGGTCTTCACCATGGCGGTCTTGGCCTTGTTCAGCGGTGGTTTGCCATGGCAGTCTTTGGCCTGTTCAGCGGTGCTTTGTCATGGCGGTCTTTGCCCTGTTCAGCGGTCCTCACCATGGCAGTCTTTGGCCTGTTCAGCGATGCTTTGCCATGGCTGTGTGTGCCCTGTTCAGCGGTCTTCACCATGGCGGTCTTCGCCTTGTTCAACGGTGCTTTGCCATGGCGGTTCTGGTACGGATATTGGTGTGTGGCATGACGATCTCCACACTGGACATTGGTGTGTGGTATGACGATCTCCACACTGGACGTTGGTGTGTGGCATGACGAACTCCACACTGGACGTTGGTGTGTGGCATGACAAACTCCACACTGGTCGTTGGTGTGTGGCATGACGAACTCCACACTGGACGTTGGTGTGTGGCTTGACGTTCCATCATTGCCCAGCGGGGCTGTGGCATTCCGGCAGTGGCGGTGGTCTCCTGACCAGTAACGATACTTGGGCCCTCCTGGGCTATGACTCTGGCGGTGGCGGTGGTCTCTGGACCAGTGACGATACTTGAGCCCTCCTGGGCTATGACTCTGGCGGTGGTCTCATGACCAGTGACTATACTTGGGCCCTCCTGGGCTATGACTCTGGCGGTGGCGGCGGTCTCTGGACCAGTGACGATACTTGAGCCCTCCTGGGCTATGACTCTGGCGGTGGTCCCTGGACCAGTGACGATACTTGGGCCCTCCTGGGCTATGACTCTGGCGGTGGCGGTGGTCTCTGGACTAGTGACGATACTTGAGCCCTCCTGGGCTGTGACTCTGGCGGTGGTCTCTGGACCAGTGATGATGCTTGGGGCCTCCTGGGCTGTGACTCTGGCGGTGGTCTCTGGACCAATGACGATACTTGGGCCCTCCTGGGCTGTGACTCTGGCGGTGGTCTCTGGACCAGTGACGATACTTGGGCCCTCCTGGGCTATGACTCTGGCGGTGGTCTCTGGATCAGTGACGATACTTGGGCCCTCCTGGGCTGTGACTCTGGCGGTGGTCTCCTGACCAGTAACGCCGGTGCTGACGGTTGTGTCTGGACCGCCGGAAATGATGGCGCACTTCTCCGCCGTGACACTCACAACAGGTTGGGGAGACTTCCTCAGGACCTTCCCCACCTTCTTTTGAGTTACAGATGACTCACCAATCACCTTGGATCCCATTTCACTGTTTGTCCCACCAGGAGTCTTGACACAGTCCCGTCGTCCACTCTCCAATTTCGGAGCCTTTACAGGGGGTGGCTGACAGTGCCTTGGCTCCGGGTCCTACTGCCTGCCCTGGTGGACGGGGCACTCCAAAAACCTGGTACACGCACCACTGGTACTGGAGGCTTTTTGGCTGAGGCGCTACGACGGGACTGATGAATTGGAGAGGGGGGTGGGGGCAAAAAGGTCAATTTGACATAGGGACAGTTTCTGACGTACACTGGGATGGGTAGCTGGAGGGGCTCTGGGAGTGGAGGAAGAGGAGGTGGTTGTAGGAGGTGTCTCTTTAGCTGTTTTGGGTGCAGGTGCAGGTACTGGAGGCTGTCGTGAGGTGGATGGATGTTGGGTGAGTGATTGCCGGCGTTTGTGTACTTTGGGAGGGGGCGTCGCAGACACACTGGTAGAGGACACTGGGGACGTGTATATGGCAGTGGAGGTAATGAGTGCAGGTGAGCGGCTTGTGGTGCTGGGTGTCCTGGTGCGAGTCCTAGTGCCTGTAGATGTGGTGCATGCAGGTGTGTGTGTAGACGAGACTGGGAGGGAGGAGGGAGAAGAGGAGGAGGGGGACACAGTGGAGACAGTGGATGTTGCTGTGTCTGTATGGGTCTGATGCTTGTTTGAGTGCCTGTGGTGTGTGTGGTGCTTATGTTTGCTTGAGCTACTTGTGTGTGTTGACTTGTGTGCATGCTGGTCTGTAGGTGTGCTTGGGATGGGCTGGGGTACAGGGGATTGGGTCTGGGTGGAGGAAGTTGGAGGGGGGAGGCTGGACACAGGGACAATGGCTGCCATCAGTGCTGAGGCCAGAGATTGCAGGGTTCGCTGAACGACAGCCTGACCACAATGAATGCCTTCCAGGAATGCATTACCGTGTTTCAACTCTCGTTCTACACCCTGGATGGCATTCACAATGGTAGACTGCCCAACAGTGAGTGACCTGAGGAGGCCAATGGCCTCCTCACTGAGGGCAGCAGGGGTGACTGGGGCAGGGCCTGAGGTGCCTGGGGCGAAGGTGATGCCCACCCTCCTGGGTGAGCGGGCACAGGGCGAACGCTGAGGGGCTGCTGGGAGGGCGGTTCTGGTAGGGGAGGTGGAGGCTGTACCTGTAGAAGTGGGGCGCACAGATGGTGCCGCCACCACATGGGAGCTCCCATCGGCGGACGAGTCCGTGTCGCTGTTTGGTGATCCTGTGGCCGACGTGAAGCTCCCCTCGCCCTCCGTCCCACTGGTGAATTCCGAGTCTGTGGTGTGGCCCTCCATGGCCATGTGGGATGCAGCTCCCTCGTGCTCCGGTGCCACTGTACCTCCGCCTGTTGATGCTGATGTACAGAAGGACAGGGAGAGCAGAAAAAGGGTGGAGACAGAAGAAAGAGAGTTTTAGTGCATGGCATACCGCTACCGTTGGCGGACAAGACAAACGCAGCAGCCCCATGCATTACGCCGTGCTCCGGCCCTCTGCACATGCAATTTCTGGGATATGGCCTACATGGCAATGGTAGAAATCTGCCCACATGGATGGCAAAGGGGCAACTATACATCAATTTGCCTTTTTTTTGAGCTGGGGTAGAGTGCCACATTGCCTACATAACGGAGGGGCCTTGCCTACCTAACTCGCCCTGGCCTAGGGACACCCACAGCCCACCACCCCCACCCAGACAGCTCCACAGCACGCAAAGTCCATAGGATGAGGTTGTACTCACCCCCTTGTTTCTGCTGTGATGTCCTTAAGCACCCATCCAACTCCGGGTAGGCCACCGCCAGGATCCGGAACATCAGGGGGGTCATGGTGCGAGGGGCACCCCTCCCACGTTGAGAGGGCATCCCCAGCTGAGCCTCCGCCGTCTTCTTGCTGCAGCGGCAAATTTCCTCCCATCTCTTCCGGCACTGGGTGCCCCGTCTATGGTGGGCCCCCAGGGTCCGGACTTCCTTGGCGATGGCACGCCAAATGTCCCTCTTCTGGTGGGCGCTGACCCACATGACATGCACAAGGAAAGAGGAACAGTCATTACCTACTGCACCGTTGTTGTAATTGGCCCCCTCCCAACTCTATCCCTGTGGCCCATTCATCCCCATGCATGACTGTTCTATGTACTCTGCACCCTTCCCTCATCCACCCAGCCCTCTCCACCCAGGCCTAGCCCATACAACGTGCTCCCTGTGTACTAACCTGTTGGTCTGGAGGACCGTAGAGTAGCGTATACTGGGGGAGGACCCCATCCACAAGTTTCTCCAACTCCTGTGCAGTGAAGGCAGGGGCCCTTTCCCCAGACGCAGCAGCCATCGTCGCTTCCAGACCGAGGTCACAGCAGCACTAGCAGTGTAGGTCCTCTCCTGTCGAAGGTCAGGTATCTAGTGATTGAAGAGATAGAAAATGGTGGTGACGTCCGCGGCGGTGCGCATCATCACCGCCAGCGCACCTGCTCATTGGCTCCTGGGACACATAGGGCCCAATGTTAACCAATGCAGCATTGCGCCGCCCTCTACGACCGCCTACCGCGACGGTGTCCAACGGCAGCGCAGTTACCCCACAATTCCATTGTCCCAGTTTAGAGGTCAGGCAATCGCCATTTCGGGGGCCCACATGGCTTCAATTACTACTGCGTCACACATACTGAGGCCTACACTCAAAACCTTTCCCGGATGGGTTAATTGTCTGGTGTAGTCTTGTGTGTGACTGTGGGTACATACCTGGAGGAATGCTGACAGTTGTTTCGCTGTTGTCCTTCTTAGGCACCGTCAGTTGGGACATATTGGAAGATGGCGGAATCCGCCGGTGTACCAACCGCTGGTGGACCTGTTGACAATGGAAGAGCGACATGTCATCGTGACCTACAGGTTTGACCGTGCCACAATCCGGGAACTATATACCCAGTTGGAGCCAGACCTGATGTCACAATCCACCATCCGACTGGAATACCCCCTGACGTGCAGGTGCTGTCAGTGCTCCATTTCTTTGCAAGTGGGTCTTTTCAGACAACAGTGACCATGGCATCAGGGATGTCCCAGCCTATGTTTTCCAACATCTTGTCCAGAGTGTTGTCTGCCCTGCTGAAACACGTAAGGAGATACATCATTTTCCCTGAGGTGGCGGATTTGCCTACAGTGAAAGGTGACTTCTATGCCCTTGGACAGATCCCCAACGTCATAGGTGCCATTGATGGGACCCATGTAGCTCTGGTCCCCCCCCGCAGGAATGAACAGGTGTACAGGAACAGGAAGAGTTATCATTCCATGAATGTCCAGATGGTCTGTTTGGCAGACCAGTAAATCTCGCAGGTAAATGCAATGTTCCCTGGCTCAGTGAATGACGCCTACATTCTGCGGAATAGCAGCATCCCTGATATGATGGGTGAACTCCAGAGGCACTGTGTATGGCTATTGGGGGACTCTGGTTACCCCAACCTGTCCTGGCTACTGACCCCAGTGAGGAATCCCAGGACCAGGGCAGAGGAACGCTACAATGAGGCCCATGGGCGGACTAGGAGGGTGATCGAACGGATCTTCGGCCTCCTGAAGGCCAGGTTAAGGTGCCTCCATATGACAGGTGGGTCCCTATTCTACTCATCGAAGAAGGTGTGCGACATCATCATCGCCTGCTCCATAACTTGGCATTGCGACGCCAGGTGCCTTTTCTGCAGGAGGATGATCCAGATGACGGTGTTGTTGCAGCGGGTGAGCCTGTGGAGCCTGTGGACAGTGATGAGGAGGAAGCTGAGGAAGATGAAAAACAACAGGGAGTCAGTCATACAGCAATATTTTCAATGAGACACAGGTGAGTACAATTTCATGTTTCACATTATATTTCATTTCACACGTCTACCTCTATCCTGTACCTACATTTCACTCCCTATTTGGTAACTGAGTTGTCCCCTTCCATTTAAGTTTCACTAATGTGGTAACCTACGTGTCAACAGCTTGCACCCTTGAAAGGCTTGTGATGTGTGACATTGGTATGTTGACCTTCCAATGGATAACCTTTTTTAACATTTAACACTGTAATTGACAATACAAAGTTCACAATCATTGACTGACTCCGATATTATTAAGGTTTCAAGGGTGTTTATTGAAGTGCATAAAAATGTAGGGAGGTTGTGAAATGGGGAGAGGTCATGGTGGAAGAATGTCCATAGCAGAGTCCAGTCTATTAGTCTCACAGGTACATTGCACATCTGGCCACTGGAAGTGGAGCTGGGGCAATTCCAATCTGGACAGGGTAACAAAGTGGGACTATGGGGGGACAATCAGGGTAGTCTTATTTCCTGGCGGGGGTCTTGCCATCTTGCTCTGTCCGGTTCCTGGATCTCAGGGCCCGCTTTCGTGGTGGTTGTCCATCTGCAGGGGGTGGGGTGCTGGTGTGGTGGTCCTGTGGCGGGGCGTCCTGTCCACTAGCGCCGGCGGAGGTGGTGGGCATTTCATCGTCCTGGCTAGTGTCAGGGGCCCCTTGGAGTGCCACGCTGTCCCTCAAGGTCTTTTGAATGTCCGTCAGCACCCCTACGATGGTGCCCAGGGCGGAGGCGATGGTCCTGAGCTCCTCCCTCAACCCCAAATACTGCTCCTCCTGCAGACGCAGGGTCTCCTGCAACTTGTCCTGGACCATTGCCATCGTCTCTTGGGAGTGGTGGTATGCTCCCATGATGGAGGATAGGGCCTCGTGGAGAGTTGGTTCCCTTGGCCTGTCCTCCCTCTGTCGCACAGCAGCTCTCCCAGTTCCCCTGTGTTCCTGTGCCTCCGTCCCCTGGACTGTGTGCCCACTACCACTGCCCCCAGGTCCCTGTTGTTGTTGGGGTGGTGGGTTAGCATGGGTGCCCTGTAGTGGTGAACACACCGCTGATTGACCTGTCCTGGGTAGGGAGGTATGGGCTCGCTGGGTGGGTGCTGTGCTGGGGTTACCAGAGGGTGGAAGCTCGGTGTTGGGCTGTGGCTGGGCAAGGGGAACCGACTGCCCTGAGGCCCACGATGGTCCGGGATGGTCATCAAGATCCAGTAGGGCAGAGCTGCTGTCGTCACTGTGGGCCTCTTCTGGGGGTGGACTGGTGTTGTCTGGACCCTCTGGTGTGGTGACGTTCCTTCGGGTTCCTGCGGGGGTATAAGTACATGATTATTGCATGTGTGTGTTTCATGGTGTGCAATGGTTGGGTGTGCGTGAACCCCAGTGCAGGCATTCCTGTGTGGGGGCTTGTGTGGTGATGGTTGGGGGGTGTTGGGGGTCTGTGCAGTGGGCATGCTTTAGTGATGGGTGTCCATGCTTAGTTGTGTCATGCAGGTCTTGGGGTTGGGATGGGTGGTTGGTGTTATGGGTAGATTAGTGAGGAGTTAGGGTGATAGGGGAGGGTGTGAGGGTGGGGGTGTGTGATAGCATGCAGGTAGCGTGGGGGATATGATAGTGAAGATTAGACTTACCAGTGTCCGTTCATCCAACGACTCCTTCGAGGCCCTCAGGATGCAAGATGGACAAGACTTGCTCCTCCCATGTTGTTAGTTGTGGGGAAGGAGGTGGGGGTCCGCCGCCAGTCCGCTGTACCGCGATGTGGTGCCTGGAGACCGTGGAACGCACCTTCCCCCGTAGGTGGTTCCACCTCTTCCTGATGTCCTCCCTATTTCTTGGGTGCTGTCCCACAGCGTTGACCCTGTCGACTAATCTTTGCCATAGCTCCATCTTCCTGGCTATGGATGTGTACTGTACCTGTGAGCCAAATAGCTGTGGCTCTACCCTGATGATTTCCTCCACCATGACCCTGAGCTCCTCCTCGGAGAAGGGGGGCTGTCTTTGGTGTGACATGGGGTGGTATGTGTGATGTGTGGGGTGGTTTATGTGTTGATGAGTGTGGTGAGTGTAGTGGTATGTGGTGTTTTGTGCGTGGATGTTGTGTGGGTGATGGTGTAGTGTGCCTCTGTGTGATGGTGTTATCTATTATGTGCTGTCTCTCTCTGGCCTTCATCTCTAATTTGTGGTCGTAGGGGTTTGAGGGTGATGTAGGTGTGTGTTTTATATTGTGTTGGGTGTGTGGGAGCGGTGTGTGTATGTGTATCAGGTGTGTGTATTTTGAATTGTCCAATGTGGCGGTGTTTTGGAGCTGTGTGTGTATTTTGAGCGCGGCGGTGTGTACCGCTAATGGAATACCGCGGTTGAAAGACCGCCACGTGGATTCTTGTGTCGTAATAGCATGGGCGTGTTTCTGTTGGCGTGGAGGTGGAGGATTTGTTTCCGCATATTTATCGCTGACCTTTGGTGTGGTGGACTTGTGTGGGTGTCTGAATTTCGGCGGATTCCGTGATGTGTGTCATAATAGCTGTGGTGGTCTCCTGCGGCGGCGGCGTTGTATTGGCGGTCTTCTGCACGCCGGTAAGCGGCTTTTACCGCCAATCTTGTAATGACCACCTTAGCGTCTAAAAGTATTTCACTGAGGAGGAGTTAAGGGTCATAGTGAAGGAAATTGTCAGGGTAGAGCCACAGCTCTCTGTATCACAGGTACAGGAGATTTCCATTACAAGGAATATGGAGCTATGGCGGAGAATTGTGGACAGGAGACAGCACCCAAGAACAAGGGACTACATCAGGAAGAGGTGGAACGACCTACGGGGGAAGGTACGTTTCATAGCAGCAAGGCACCAGCTCGCCATACAGAGGACTGGCAGTGGACCCCCACCTTCTCCCCCACAGCTCACAGCATGGGAGGAGCAAGTCTTGGCAATCCTGCATCCTGAGGGACTCGCTGGAGTAGCCGGAGGACTGGACACCGGCAAGTCAACTTTTAACACTTATCACCCACCATACCTGCATGCTATCACACCCCCTCACCCTCACTCCCATCACTCCACTACATCCCACAACCTGCACCTACACAAATGACTAACCACAATACTAAGCCCTGCATGCTATACCAATGCATGGACATCCCTCCCAGCCCTGCATGGACACCCATCACTAAAGCACGTACAGCAGAGGGAAACTAACATTTCCACAATACATCACCATACACAAGCAAAAGGTGGCAGGGCAACACCAACCATAGAGGGGAAGCCATGGATGTATAATATGTCATGCACATGAGGCATAATACATCATTTACATCCCCACAGGTACCCCAGCCAATGTCGGTGGAGAGGAGGTTCCACCACAATCCAGTCCCCCAACAGAAGATGCCCCCAGTGATGACAGTTACTCTGGATTGTAGGATCTGTAGGACCTACCTGGCCCATCAGGGACCACTGGACAGCCAGTCACCCAAGCACAATCCCAGTCCACCAGATAGCCTCCCCCATCAGGATCCAACACCACAGCACCCACCCGGCATACCCACACCTCTGTCCCCAGGACATGTCAATCAGCAGTGTGCTCTTCTGTACAGGGACCCCAGGCCACACCTCACCCTCCAGACAATCAGGGACCTGGGGTCAGTGGCAGTAGGCACACTGTTCAGGGGATAGAGGCACAGGCCAACAGGGACACTCGGAGGACTGCTGTGCACCAGGGGGAGGACAGGACCAGGGAACCAGCTCTCCTGGAGGCACTCTCCGAGATCCTGGGAGCCTACCAACATTCCCAGGATATGGTGGGCCAGATCCTTGACAATGTGCAGGAAAACAGGCGGCTGCAGGAGGGACAATATCAGGGGATCAGTTAAGACTTGCAGGTCATCAACACCACCCTGATTTTCATAGCAGGGGACCTGGCAGACTTGGCTATCATCATGAGGGAGGCAACGGCACACCAGTAGGCCCCTACCACTAGCCAGTCAACTGAACAGCCCTCCACTTCCACTGCCACTAGTGGCCAGGAGCCCCAGCCAAAGGACCTACAGGCCACCAGCATCCCTCCCCCTGCAGAAGATGAATCACCCTGCAAACGTTCTCTGCAACCCAGACAGAAGCCAGAGACACTTGCCAAGACCACCGCCAGGAAATTAGATTCTTCTGGGTGTCCCACACTGTCACCTTGCCCACCTTGAACTGCCTTTACCCTTCCTATGGACACTTGGACACTGCACCTGTGCTACAAACAGACTGGTACAATACCCTGGACTTTCCTTCATCATCATCCCATTTTATTGCACTTCCCCCTCAATTTCTTAGCACTACAAAAAACACCCTTGAACACAACTCAAATACTTGTATGTCATGTGTTCAAACAGTGTATTATTGGAAACAGATGCAAATGAACTGTACAGTGTGAGACCATAGAAATAATGGCCTGTAGCTGGCTGTAGTTAGCACATCAGTACACAGTTGTTATTTCACCACCATCTGTAAAATGAGAATCCACTGGCGACAGTAAGAGGTAAAAAGTGGGTAATGCCATCATGCCACAGCCACACAGAATACACCAATAGTCATTGAAATGTGAAGTTGCACTGACTCACCTGTGTGTCATTGGAAGTACTGACTGACAACGGTGGTTCTGTTGTCCTCATCCTCATCTTCAGCTTCTTCATCCTCACTGTCATCAGGGTCTACTGCAGCCACAGGGGCATCCCCAGTTTCCTCCTCCTGCAGAAAAGGTACATGGCATCTGAGGGCCAGGTTGTGCAACATGCAGCGTGCAACTACTATCTGGCAGACCTTCTTGGGTGAGTAGCACAGGGATCCACCTGTCAGATGGAGGCACCTGATCTTGCCTTTCAAGAGGCCACAGGTTCTCTCGATGATCCTC
The DNA here is from genome assembly GCF_031143425.1 of Pleurodeles waltl. Lineage (NCBI taxonomy): Eukaryota > Metazoa > Chordata > Amphibia > Caudata > Salamandridae > Pleurodeles > Pleurodeles waltl. The sequence continues at coordinate 118,423,229 of NC_090442.1, forward strand.
CTGGTTCGCCCATGTGCCTCATTGTAACGTTCTTCAGCCCTCGTCCTGGCATTCCTCACAGGGGTCAGCAGCCACAATAGGTTTGGGTAGCCAGAGTCACCTGCAGGTATTGAGGGACAACATTTAGCCATACACTATCCTATGAGGTTAACATCCGAGGCCTACACTATCATACAATGGGTGGGGATCAATGCTCACCTATAAGCCACTCCCTGTGCCTCTGTAGTTGGGCCATCACATTTGGGATGCTGCTATTCCTCAGGACAAAGGCATCATGCACCAACACAGGATATTCGCCCCAATAATATTAGGGATATGTCCTATTGCATAGAATCTGGCCTTCACAGTGGCCAAATATTCCACCTGGGGGAACGCTATGTAGCTGCACATGTGTTTTATCACGGCAGACAACACTCTTCCCAGCACGATTGAGAGCATTGGCTGTGACATTCCCGCTGCCAAGCCACTGTCACTTGGAAAGAACCTGTCGCCAGGAATTGGAGCACTGATAGCCCTTGCACAAGAGGGGGGAATCCCAGTCGGATGATGGATAGATGAGATCAGGTCAGGCTCCAACTGGGCACACAGCTCTGTGATTGTGGCCCTGTCCAGTCTATAGGTGAGGATAATGTTCCTGTCCACCAGGGGTCTGTACACGGGGATTTGTCTCCACCTCCTAATCATCTGCAGCAGTAGGTATCTAAGGGACACAAGAGTGAGAGAGCTGTCTCAATTTGAACAACTAAACCACAACATCAGTCCACATTGTGCACCTACGTATTGGGACAATGTAAATGTCGAAGTATGTGTCTATTTAACCTGTGATGCAGTAACTGTTGATAGGCCTGTTCCCCCCCTGAAATGGCTACCACCTGTCCTGTATGGATTGACAGGTGGAAATTAGGTTATTCCGCCAATGTTGGGCGTCGTGCTGTAGGTGGTCTTGCACCGCTGTGCAATTCATCATTGAATAATATTGGGCCCTATGGAGTACAGTGGCCAATGGGGATGTATACTGGTGGTGATGGTGTACTCCGCAGCGCACATGACTGCCATTTTCTAACTAAATCCTCACTTGTTTCCTGACCAGCAACAGGAGAAGACCTCCACTGCGTGTGCTGCTGTGACCTGTGTCCAGAACCTGCCATGGACCGTTTGACTGGGGAAATGTCCCCAGCCTTCACTTCTGAGGAGTTGGAGCAACTGGTGGGTGGGGTCCTACCCCAATACAGAGAGCTGTATGGGCCTCCAGACCAACAGGTAAGTAAACCTTGGGCACAGTGTATGTGGCATGGATGCATGGAGATGTGTGTGAAGGAATTGTGTAAGGGTGTGGGGATTGTCTGTTGGCGGTGTACATGTGAGATGGCCTATATGTGTGCCAATGGTAATGGAATCAGGTATGGTGGGCCGTGTGTGTGACATGCTGGACTGTTAGTTTAATGGAGTTCTCCTGTATGTATTACCTCTGCAGGTCAGTGCCCATCAAAAGAAGGGAATATGGCGTGCCATCGCCATGGACGTGCAGGCCCTGGGGGTCTATGGCAGGCAGAGCACCTGCTGTTGATAACGGTGGGAGGACCTGAGACGCTGGGTATGGAAGACTGTGTAGGCCCAGCTGGGGATGGTCTCCCAACAAATAAGGGGTGCCAGTCGAATGCTGACCTACCCAGAGCTGGATGGGCGCTTGAGGGAATCACAGCAGCCACAAGGGGGTGAGTATAGTGTATTTAATTACATAATTTGGCTGGTGGGGTGGTATCCGGGTGGTGGTTGTGTGTTAGTGGGTGTCCCTAAGACCAGGCCAGTCATTACAGTGTGGGTCATCTCTAGGGTAACGGTTGGATGGCAGATATAAGTTACCTAGCTTGTTAGTAGACCCTTTCAGGCAGGGCATCGTGGGTCCCTGGTGTGCTGAAGTTGGTGGTGTGTGCTCCTCATCTTGCTTGATGACTAGCAACATAACACTGGCAGTGCAATGCATAGTGCTTAGGCCTGTTCCCTTTGTGTGACCGTGATGTGCATGCCAATAGTGGTCTTGGTGCAGTCATTGACCAAGTGTATCCTTTGTCTCCCCCCCTTTCTTGTTTTGTCATCCTGTCCTTGTGTGCATTTGCATCATCTGGCGGAGAAGCAGGAGTACCGGCGACAGAGGGAGCTGCATCCCACAGGACCCAGGAGGCAGCGTCCACAGACGGAGAGGGAACCAGTGGGACAGAGGGCGAGGGGAGCACCATGGCGGAGACTGCTGGGGACAACACAGACTCTGATACCTCCTCCGATGGGAGCTCCCTGGTGGTGGCGGACATCTCTGTGACCCCCACAGCTGCAGGTACAGTTGCCACCCCGTACCAGCACTGCCCTCCTAGTAGCCCCTCAGCGATTTGCCCGTGCCCGCTCACCCAGGAGGGTAGGCCTCTCCTTCACCCCAGACACCTCAAGCCCTGCCGCAGTGAGCCATGCTGCCCTGAGTGAGGAGGCTATTGACCTCCTGTGATCCATCCCTGTAGTGCAGTCGACCACTGTGAAGGCCATCCTGGGGCTGGCATGCTAGATGCAGCAATGCAATGCATTCCTGGAGGGCATTCACAGTGGATTGGCGGCCCAACAGAGATCGATTCAGGCTCTGGCCTCCTTTCTGATGGCAGCTGTTGTCCCTGTTTCTACCATCCCCCCTCCATCTACCACTTCCCAGTCCCATTCTCCTCAACCCCAACCGATCCCAGGCACACATACAGACAAGCATGCACACAAGACAACACACAAGAGTGGTACAGGCAAACACAAGCACCACACTTCATCTCACAAGCACTCACCCAAACACCACACAGTTGCAGACACGACAATATCCATTGCCTTCACTGTCTCCCCGCCTCCTCCTCCTCCACCTCCCTCCCAGTCATGTCCACAATCACACCTGCATACACTACATCAACATCCACTACCAGCATCACCACACCAAGCAGAACGCACACCTCACTGGCAGACACCTCCAAAACAACCATACACGCTTCCCCTCCCACCCTGTCTGTCCCCCCTAAAGGACACAAACGCAAGCATTCACACACCCAACAACCATCCACCTCATATCAGAATACTGCCCATGCACCTGCACCCAGGTCCAGCAGACATACACCTCCAACAACCACTCCCTCACCCTCCACTCCCATAATTCCTCCCTACTCCCACCCCACATCCCTAAAAAGCTTTTCCTTTCCCAAGTGGACCGCCTCCCTACACTTCCCTTCGCCCAGCACCTCAGCCAAACAGTCCACGGGGACAGTGGTAGCACTACCTACTCATTGTAGTAAGGATACCACACTTCCATCGCAGAAGGGAAAGGAGCACCACTAGGGAAGAAGGGGATGGGGTCTGCACCACCTGTAAAGAAGGGGAAGGAGCCTGCGCCACCTGGAAAGAAGAGGAAGGAGCATCCACCACCTGGAAAGAAGGAGAAGGGGCCTGCGCCACCTATGAAGAAGGGGAAGGAGCTTGCATCACAAGGCAGAGAGGGGAAGAGCCCATCCACCCCTGCCAGAAAGGGTAAGGGATCCACGCCCCATGTACAGGAGGAGAGGAAGCATTCTACGGCGGAGGCTGTCAGACTGACACTTCCACCACCACCAGCTGTCACGGGCCCCCATCGCCAGCTGAGGCAGTGCAGCCATCAGAGAGTGCAGAGGCTGGCCAGGAGGCTCCTCCATCCACCATCACAGTGTAGCCATCAGAGAGTGCAGAGGCTGCCCAGAAGGCTCCTCCATCCACAAACACAGTGCAGCCATCGCCACCAGCAGACGACAAGTAAGCCACACTCCAGGAGCTGCTGTGCGAGTTGCCCCCTTCCAGAACCAGTGGGGAAGTCACCCACTCCAGGGACTGTGGCCTTGCACACCCCAGGACAGAGCAATGGGAATGTTGCCCTTTCCAGAACCAGTGGGGAAGTTACCCACTCCAGAGACTGTGGCCTTGCACTCCCCAGGACAGAGTAATGGGCATATTGCCCCCTCCAGAAGCAGTCGGGAAGCTTCTGTATTCGGCTGAGTCCCCCCCGCCCCCCTGAGGTGCCTTCCCACTTGCAAAATGATGCCCCACCAGTGTTCTCTAAGGATGTGTCAGGATACAGGTTGGGCTTTGGCATTTGCCCTGTGGCCTTGTGTGCCCTTATGACTTTGGACTGGGCATTGGCCCTTTATGTACATCTTTAAATATATTTGGTTTGTGTGGTGGGTTTTGCTATGCCAATACATTGTCAGTACTCCAGCAATCTGGTGAGTGTTTTATTATGCCATGTGTCCTGTGCCATTGGTTTACGTGTGCATCTGGTTGTGTGAATTGTGTGTGTCGTGCATGTGCGTCACTCTCGTTTTCCTCCCACCGTCCCTTGTGTGCTAGGCGGCTGTACTTCATCATCTTCATCAGCGTTGGTATTGCAGGTGGAGCATATCATAGAAGATCATCGGGAAAACTTGCAGTTCGGGTTCATCATCAAACAAACTTTATTTGACTTTCAACAAGTCATAAAAGTATCAAGTAAAAAAACACATCTATATAAAAAAACACAATAAATAAGATAATAAAAGAATAAATAGTAGAAATAAAGAGGCACATCGTTAATTTATCCGTGTACAAGTATTTAAATGACCTTGATAGGTTTAGGCCAATGCACCCATAGACTTCCTTACAATTAATAGTGAACATAAAAAATTTGCTAAGATTCCACACATTTCGATAGAAGATAAAACCTGTAGGCTAACATACGCATTACGACACTGGCGCAAGTTAATCAATCTTAAAAGAGGCAATAAAAATCGTTTTCTCTGTTTATCATAAAATTTACAAAAGAGGACCAAATGCATCGTAGTTTGGGCTGCCTTCGCGTCACAGGGGCATACTCTTAAGACTGTGCTCCAGTCATTCATAGTCGGAAAAGTTACTAAGCGATGGAAGGTATCTAATCGTAATCTTGTAAGGACAAAACAATGTTGAGGGTTTATCACGTTTACTAAGTAAGGCTGCATGCCTTCCGTAGACAGAATTAATTGGTTAGACATAACACTAGGCTTTTTTGACTCGGCTTCCCATCGCTGTTCTTCCAGGTGCTTCAATGTCAAGGCCCTCAATTCCTTCCTGGTTATTTTTTCCAGTGATTCTGGGTTTGTGTAATAGTCTTTACAACCCATGTGTCCAAAGAAAGTCATAATATAGCCCAACCAAAGAACCCTTAGCGAGTATGTTAGCCTCATACAATCAGATAAAATGGCCTTGTTTAATCCAGTATGCTCAGAGGTCCACACTTTGTGCCATAATAATAATGGCTGTATCTTTATCAAATCAGCTACAAAAGAAACCCCTAGTTCCACGTGGCTAATATATGATGATGTGCCATTTGGTACCATTAACAAGTATCTGAGGAAATCATTTTCCACCGTCTGAATCGGATAACAATTAGTATACCCCCAAATACCTGATCCATACATGGCAGCCGGGATGCACCTGGCTTTGTAGATTTTTACCATATTCGGCAGGGTGATCCCCCCTAGCCTTTTTTAAAAGATCTTCATGTGCCCAGGAACCCTGTTTGTCAAACATTATGCCCAGATATGAAAATGTTCGAGCTATATCCACTTTGCCCTCATGGATGGTAGTATTATAAATCTTACCCGGTTTCCTACCGCAATTCATTATAAAAGTTTTGGAACGATTAACGGTAAGTCCCAAATCTGTCATGAAGATTATACAGGTGGTTAGAAGTTTTTGGAGGGCTAATGGTGTCCTAGCCATAAGTACTGCATCGTCTGCGTAAAGCAGCGCAGGGACAGCAGTTCGGGTTCATGGCAGCGTGGTTCTTCCCTGTGTCTCCAATGGTGAGTCCTTTCACTACTGTGTCTGTTTCCGCCAGGCTTTTGTTGGCATTGCTACCCCCGGGAAAAGGAGGAGGTTTCTCCGGTCATAACTTGGTGGGCTGTACTTTGTCTTCCTCCTGGATTTTGTTGGCTACCGCTGAGGAGAGAGTTGGTTCCGCCCTGGCGGCTGGTGTGGTGCATTGACTCTCTATGGGAGTTATCAACGCCATGGTCATAATTTAGCAGTACTTACCGCCAGCCTGTTGGCCGTATTATAACCACTTTATCACTCACCGCCAGGGTCATAATGTGGGCCATAATCTTTAAGAGCTACTACTAAACTATTAGTCAATGACTAGTTAATATATATCATATTAAAGTGAAAACATTATTTAATTCATGGGTTTTATTTTAAGCCTGTGTCTTCATTATTTTCTGTATGGCTGTCTTGCAGCACCTGTGGGTTGTAATGTGCAATGCTTGAATAAATCCAAGGATGACTTGGAGCCACTTACAGCTTCTTGTGGGGTTTTGGGCTTTAATAACTTTAGGAGAATTTTACCCAATGCATGAACTGCAGTTTGTAGTACAAAACATTTGTACTATAGTAATACTGCCTCCTTACTACAAAATACAATTCACAAACTTACGAGTGTTGATGTTCTACTCCACCACTCTGATCTTTACTGTTGGAAAATCCTTACACCTATAACTTTACTACTAGTAAATGTTGAGAGGCCAGAGGGACTGGCTTGAAAAATGGAAATACATACACCTAAATGGAAGGGTTTAGGGAGGATAAAGGAGGTGCATAGGAGGAGTTAGACAGGCCAAAAATTAACAGAAAATGACATAAACAGTTGTTAATGTACTCCTGTTCAGAGTTGGAGTAAGGCCAGCACAATACATGGACAACTATGTCTGCTGCAGCGCTCTCCCATAGAAAAGCATGGAGGTAGGGGCTTAAAACAAAGCCCATAGGTAACAGTGCAAAATGAAATTAAATTAAATGATCACAAATATAAATAAATGTAATTTAATGTTAGAAAACATTTCTAGAAATAAAACATATTTATTATTTTATTTGGAACTCGATTAACCTTTTTTAATGTAAAAAAGAATGAAACATTAATTGTTATTAAGTTAACTGCATTTTTGAAAATTAAATCTTTTGATCAATTATTAACATGTATAAATATAATTGTTTTACTTTCAGTAGGAATGTATTTTTTATCTTAAACTTCAGCTAAATGTCTATAATACATTTGAAAAAATCAAAATTTTAATGTAATTAAACTTAATTTTACTGCAGCATTTTGTTTTGATATATTGGAGAGGATTTTGTAATATCTGATTTGCTTAAACATTATTTCATATGGGCTGTAGTTTTAAGCCCCTTCCTCCATTATTTGCTATGTTGGTTGGCGATGTATGGTACTGAATGTTTTAGATTGATGCCTACCAGACTGTAGCTGTCTGGTTTGCAAATTCTCATTGGGGACATTCAGAGAGCTACCCCGAGAATTCACTCGGCCCTTTGGTCTTGTATTTTATAACTCATAGTTGCTTGCTTTCTATTTGCTGGCTTTATTCATTTTAGGCTGTCCATTATGTCTATCTCCCTCCCATGGAACACAGCCTGTTTACTGTATTCTTCCATGACTGCTCACTCTCTGTAAGTATGTGGTTAAATGTTCTTTTTATATTGTCATATTTGCTGTGCATTTAGAGACAGAGGTCAAATGTCAGGCTTTGTCTGAAAACAGAACTTGGTGTTTATTTATCTTTCTCTGATTTCAAAGTAAGAGGATGTATGTGACAATGATGCTGGGTACTGAGAATGTGCTGTAACACAATATTTTTTTCCCAAAACAAAACAAAATTTAAATGTCTGTAAATGAACTGTGTAAGTATTTCAGAATATATCAGAATTAAAAATGTTGAAGTGTGGTAGAAACAAATATTTTAATACTATCAAAACAAATCAATACGCTAGGCGATGCCATTTCCACACATTACTGTATGTGTGAATACTTGTACCAGTAAAAGTCTATGGCCCTGATTATGAGTTTGGCGGACAGGAACACCATCCTGCGAAACTCCTGACAGTGTGGCTGCCACTGTAGTGGAAACATCCCCGATGGACCATTATAACTTTCCCGCTGGGCTGATGGGCAGAAATCAAGGTCTCCGCTTGTCAGCGCAGCAGGAAAGTGGTGGCACCATTGTCACTGGTTTGTTATAGAGATGGAGGCAATGCTGCCACCCGCAGCAGGCACCAGTACCCTCTCAATGCACAGCAGACAGTGCACATTATGAGGGTGCTGGTCAGGAGGATCTTTCAACTGCCCATGGCACTGGCATGACCAGTGCATGGGCCCCCGTTCGGCCCCCTGCACCTGTTCTCTACCAGCCGTATCATAGCATTGAAACTGCCATGAAAATGCTTGCAAAGAGCCAGGTTATAATCAGCAACCTGCACCGGTTATCAGCCCATTGGGATCACTGATCCCTACGAGATAATAGTACCCTGGTGGTCAGACCACCATGGTTGTAATGTGGCAGTTGGACAGCCATAGCAGCAGCAGTCCAGACCACCACTGCGAGTCTTGCGGTCTAGTGACCATCAGACTCATAATTGGGTCCTATTTCTGTGCAAATGTAATGGTCATTTCAACTGAATAAGTATTTTCTGTAATGGCAGTTATGTGATCCAAGAGTAATACAAACTGTGTCATAAATAAAACACTAAGGTGGTCATTACCGCCCTGGCGGTCGGTGTTAAAGCGGCAGTAAGACCACCAATAGGCTGGCTGTAAAAAAATGGAATTACGACCGTGGCGGAAACTGCCAACATAGGCAGCCACTTTAACACTCAGACCGCCATGGCAGTACAAACAAACACACGGCAGTCACTGCCAACAGACAGGCGGAGGACAATGTACCACCCACAGAATTACAACCCACCAATCAGCCACCTTTTCCGGGGTGGATTCACCGTGAACAAAAACACGGCGGAAACAGGACTTCGAAGGGAAAACACTCACCTCTGCACACCCCACGAGGAACCAGGACGCCATGTAACCAGAGCTCCAGATTTTTCCAGCCTTTATCTTCCTGCTCCTCTACCAGGAGCACGAACGCTGGCGGCAAAGACCACGGTGAGTACTGCACCTACAACACAGGGGAGGGTAAAAACAGTGACACACACACGAAATACGCAACACCCCCACTCTCACCCTTACCCACTACAACATACACGCTAATACATCATGATACATCACAGTTACACCCCCCAACCCCCCCTGGAACCATGCAAGGACAAAAGGAAATGAGTCGAAAAATTGTGATATATTCAATTACATACATCCAAAATATTTACAAATATATACTTTTATACCATATACAATTAAATACACCAAGAACACAAGTCCAAGGGAGTCCACCATCATAGTCCGTGGATCACTGGGCCCAAAAGGCATGGGCGAGGCCCACACAAGATACCCGAACAAGACGGAGAGAACACTGCCGGGGCATCAGATAGAAATAAAACAGGCACCTCAGGGGGAACGGAAAGGGTGGGCATCTCAGCCGCTTGAGTGCACAACACCAAATCCATGAGGGGGTCCCATGCCCACTGTTCAATCCTGGGGATTGCAAAGCCACAGTCTCTCAAGTCTCTTCAGTTGGTGGTTTGCCCACTGCCATGTCCTGTAGAGTGCAAAGCCACAGTCTCTCAAGTCTCTACAGTGGGTGGGTTGCCCACTGTTCAATCCTGGGGAGTGCAAAGCCACAGTCTCTCAAGTCTCTACAGTGAGTGGTTTGCCCACTGCTATATCCTGGGGAGTGCAAAGTCACAGTCTCTCAAGTGGATGTCAATCTTCACTGGTTCTGGAGGTGGCCTTATGCCCTGGGTGCTTAATCCTGCCAAGGACTGAGGTAGTGGACAACAGTCTCCACTGGTTCTGGAGGGGTCTTTGTGCCCAGTGTGCTTCATCCTGCCAAGGACTGAGGTAGTGAATGTCAATCTCCACTGGTTCTTGAGGGGGCCTTGTGCCAGAGTGCTTCATCCTGCCAAGGACTGAGGCAGTGGATAACAGTCTCCACAGGTTCTGGAGGGGTCTTTGTGCCCAGAGTGTTTTATCCTGCCAAGGACTGAGGCAGTGGATGTCAATCTCCACTGGTTCTGGAGGGGGCTTTGTGCCTAGAGTGCTTCATCCTGCCAAGGACAGAGGTAGTGGATAACAGTCTCCACTGGTTCTGGAGGGGGCTTTGTGCCCATAGTGCTTCATCCTGCCAAGGACTGAGGTAGTGGATGTCAATCTCCACTGGTTCTGGAGGGGGCTTTGTGCCCAGAGTGCTTCATCCTGCTCGTGGCTGCCTCAGTAGCATCAGAGCTTTTGGCACTCATGGGCCTGCGGTGCTTGTGGTGGCGGTGTCCTTGGCAGCGGTGCTTGTGGTGGCGGTGCCCTTGGCAGCGGTTCAGCTGCTGGCGGTCCTGTCTGGGGCAGTGGGGCTGCTGGCGGTCACCTCCTGGGCAGCGGGGCTGCTGCCAGCGGTCCTGTCTGGGGCAGTGGGGCTGCTGGCGGTCGCCTCCTGGGCAACGGGGCTGCTGCTGGCGGTCCTGTCTGGGGCAGTGGGGCTGCTGGCGGTCACCTCCTGGGCAGTGGGGCTGCTGCTGGCGGTCCTCCCTGGGGCAGTGGGGCTGCTGACGGTTGCCTCCTGGGCAGCGGGGCTGATGGCGGTCTTCTCCGCCGTGCTGATCTTCCCAGACTTGCTGGTTTTCTTGAGCCCCTTCCCCACCTTGGAAGGTGTCACAGCTGACTCCACAATCCCAACTGTACCCCTGGGAGGGGCTTTGGTGGCTGGTGTCTTCCCCCTCTCCGGGCCGGGCACTGGCCAACTTTTGATGCTTGACAGGTGGGGGAATTTCCGTGCTGTGGCTCCTTGCCACACTGCCTGCCCTGCTGCCTGGTGCACTCCATAATCCGGTGACTACTGGCACCACTGGTCCCGCCGATGTTGTGGCTGAGTTGCTAGGTTGGGACCTGGAGTGTCGGGCCCTAGGAGACTGACGGGGTGGGGAAGGCGAGGGAAAGAGGTCAAGGGTGGTCAGGAAAAGTTTATTAGGAACATTGGGACGGGTAGATGGAGGGGGTTTGGGAGTGGAGGAAGAGGTAGTGGTCGTAGGAGGTGTACGTTTGCTGACTTTGGGTGAAGGTGCATGGGCTGGAGGCTGTCATGAGGTGGATGGCTGTTGGGTGGGTGTGCGGCTGCGTTTGTGTACCTTGGGAGGTGGCCTCACAGACACACTGGGAGAGGACACAGGGGATGTGTAAATGGTCGTTGGGGTGGTGACTGCACGTGAGCGGGCTGTGGTGGTGGGTGTGCTGGTGATGGACGTAGTGGCTGAAGATGTATTACATGCAGGTGTGAGTGGAGACGAGACAGGGAGGGATGAGGGAGACGAGGAGGAGGGGGACACAGTGGAGGCAGTGGATGTTGGTATGTCTGCATGTGTCTAATGCTTGCGTGAGTGCCTGTAGGATGTGTGGTGCTTATGTTTGCCTGAGCTTCCTTTGTGTGTTGAGGTGTGTGCATGCTGGTCTGATGGTGTGCTTGGGATAGGCTGAGGTACAGGGGTGTTGGTCTGGGTGGAGGAAGTTGGAGGGGGCAGGCTAGAGACAAGAACAATGGCTGCCATCAGTGCTGAGGCCAGAGTCTGAAAAGCTTGCTGAAGGGCTGCCTGACCAGAATGAATGCCCTCCAGGAATGCATTGGATTGTTGCAACTGCCTCTCTACACCCTGGAAGGCATTCAAAATGGTAGACTGCCCAACAGTGAGGGACCTGAGGAGGTCAATGGCCTCCTCACTGACGGCAGCAGGGGTGACAGGGGCAGGGGCTGAGGTGCCTGGGGCGAAGGTGATGCCCACCCTCCTGGGTGAGCGGGCATGGGGCAAAGGCTGAGGGGCTGCTGGGAGGGCGGTGCTGGAGGGAGGGGGTGGCAGCTGTACCTGTAGATGCGGGGCACAGATGGGCCCGCCACCCCAAGGGAGCTCCCATCAGAGGAGGAGCCCGAATCGCTGGTGTCAGCTCCTGTCCACGCCGTGGAGCTCCCCCGCCCTCCGTCCCACTGGTGAATTCGGAGTCCGTAGTCTCGCCCTCCAGGGCCATGTGAGATGCAGCTCCCTCCTGCTCCGGTGCCACTGCTCCTCCGCCTGATGATGCTAATGCACACAAGTACAGGGAGACCACAAAAAGGGGGGGAGACAGAAGAAAGACATGTTGAGTGCATGCAATACCGCTACCGTTGGTGGACACAACAGACACAGAAGTCCCCTGCACTATGCCGCACACTTGGAGTCCACTATTCAATCCCTGGGACATGGCTTACAAGGCTATGGCGGATTTCTGCCCACATGGATGTCACAGGAGCCTGACTAGGTGTAGTTGGCACTGTACCCAGGTGGGGTGGGGTGCCACAGGGTCTGCCTGAAAAGGGGACTTAACTAGCAAACTTGCCCTGGCCTAGGGGAACCCACAGCCCAACTCCCCCACCCAGACACCTACAATGCACGATGAATCAGCTGAATGAGAGTGTACTCACCCCCTTGTTGCTGCTGTGATGCCCTCAAGCGCCCATCCAACTCCGGGTACACCACCGCCAGGATCCTGAACATCAGGGGGTTCATGGTGCGACGGGCACCCCTCCCACGTTGGAAGGCCATCCCCAGCTGGGCCTCCACCGTCTTCTTGCTCCAGCGGCGAATGTCCTTCCATCTTTTCCGGCAGTGGGTGCTCCGTCTGTGGTAGATCCCCATGGTCCGGACGTCCTTGGCGATGGCACGCCAAATATCCTTCTTCGGGTGGGTGCTGACCTACAGGTATTATACAGGGGAAAAAGAAAAGTTATTACCAACTGCACCATCAGAGTCATTGGCCTGCATCCCTACCCTTACCATGTGGCACATGCACTCACCATCGTTTCAAGCACGCCTCATTCCCCCCACTATCTTTCATCCACACCACTCCACACAGGCATTGCCCATACTGCATGCTCCCAGTGTACTTACCTGTTTGTCTGGAGGACCGCAGAGTAGCGTGTACTGGGGGAGGACCCCGTCCATGAGTTTCTCCAACTCCTCTGATGTGAAGGCAGGGGCCCTTTCCCCAGACGCATGAGCCATTGTCTCTTCCAGACCGAGGTCACAGCAGCACTTGCAGTGTAGGTCCTCTCCTGTCGAAGATCAGGTATCGAGTGATTGAACAGATAGAAAATGGCGGTCACGTCCACGGCAGTGCGTACCATCACCGCCGGCGTACATCGTCATTGGCTCCTGGGACCCTTAGGGTTCAATGTTAACAAATACAAAATTGCGCTGCAGTCTTAGACCGCCTATCGCAACACTATACAACGTCAGCGCAGTTACCTCATATCCCATTGTCCCACTTTACAGGTCAGACAGCCGCCATTTCAGGGGCCCACATGGCTTTATTTTTAACTGTGTCACACATACCTAGGCCTTGGCTTTCGGTTTATGAATAGTTTTCTGAGTAAGCTGTGTTTACACACCTCAGAGTTGGTTGACTCTGTGCTCGCTGTTCTCCTCCATAGGCACCGTCCTGTGGGGCATGTGAGGAGATGGCGGCATCCTCTGGTGTACAGACCGCTGGTGGACCTGTCGACAATAGAGGAAAGACATTTGATCATCACCTACAGGCTTGATCGTGCCACAATCCTGGAACTGTGTGCCCAGTTGGAGCCAGAATTTATGTCAGCTATCTGCCATCCCACAGGAATCCCCCCTCAAGTGCAGGTGCTGTCAGTACTCCATTTCCTTGCAAGTGGGTCATTTCAAACAATAGTGGCCATAGCATCAGGGATGTCCCAGCCTATGTTTTCCAACGTGTTGTCCAGAGTGTTTTCTGCCCTGCTGAAACACATGCGGAGCTACATTGTTTTCCCTCAGGTGGAGGATTTGCCTACAGTGAAAGGTGACTTCTATGCCCTGGGACATATCCTCAACATCATAGGTGCCATTGATGGGACACATGTGGCATTGGTCCCCTCCCCGCAGGAGTGAACAGGTGTACAGAAACCGAAAGAGTTAGCATTCGATGAATGTGCAGATGGTGTGTTTGGCAGACCAGTACATCTCCCATGTTAATGCCAAATTCCCTGGCTCAGTGCATGACGCTTACATCCTGCGGAATAGCAGCATCCCTTATGTGATGGGGCAACTCCAGAGGCACAGTGTGGCTATTAGGTGAGCACCTGGAACCAAGTTAGTGTGAATAGTAGTCTGGGTCTGGGGATATCCCTAAGAGTTAGTGTGTGTCTAACAGTTGTCCCTAGCCATTTGCAGGTGACTCTTGTTACCCCAACCTGTCATGGCTACTGACCCCAGTGAGGAATCCCAGGACAAGGGCAGAGAAACGCTACAATGAGGCCCATGGGTGAACTAGGAGGATTATAGAGTGGACCTTCGGCCTCCTGAAGGCCAGGTTCCGGTGCCTACATATGACAGGTGGTTCCCTATTCTACTCACCAAAGAAGGTGTGCCAGATCATCGTGGCCTGCTGTATGCTTCACAACTTGGCTTTGCGATAACAGGTGTCTTTTCTGCAGGAGGATGGTCCAGATGGAGGTGTTGTGGCAGCTGTGGAGCCTGTGGACAGTGAAGATGAGGAAGCAGAAGAAGAGGACATCGACAACAGGAACTCGGTGATCCCGCAATACTTCCAGTGAGACACAGGTAAGAAGACAAACCTGCCTGCTACATGTACTTTAACACTACTACCTCTCTACTGTCTGTCCTTTTCACCCAGTGTATGGTCACTGAGTTTTCACTTTCCCTTACAATTTCACAGATGTGGGTCCCACTGTGTGACATCTGCTTTGTTTCCTCAGGGACAAGAGCAGTGTGACATAGGTATGTTGACATTACATTTGAAAAAGAGCATTTTGTCACTGTAATTGCTAATACACTAATTCGAAATCACAGACAGACTCCAGATTTTTTTGTGCTTTAAGGGTGTTTATTTAAGTGCTCAATATTGGAGGGGGTTGCAAAATGGTGAGGGGTGATGGTGGAGGAATGTCCATGGCAGAGTCCAAGCTATTAGTCTTACAGGTGCATTGTCCAAAGGGGCATAGGAAGTGGAGCTGGGGCAGTTTGAGGATGAACAGGGTGACAAGGTGGGACAAAAGGATGGCAATCAGGGTGGTCTCATTTCTTGTTGGGGGTCTTGGCATTGTTCTCTGTCTTTCGTCCTGGATCTCAGGGACCGTTTGCGAGGTGGTTCTCCATCTGCAGGGGGTGGGGTGCTGGTGTGGTGGTCCTGTGGTGGTGCCTCCTGTCCACTAGCGCCGGCAGAGGTGGTGGGCAGTTCATCGTCCAGGCTAGTGTCAGGGGCCCCTTGTTGTGCCACAGTGTCCCTCCTGGTGTTGAGGACTTCCTTCAGCACCCCTATGATGGTGCCCAGGGTGGAATTGATGGATTTTAGTTCCTCCCTGAAGCCCAAATACTGTTCCTCCTGCAGCCGTTGGGTCTCCTGAAACTTGGCCAGTACCGTTGCCATCGTCTCCTGGGAATGATGGTAGGCTCCCATGATGGTGGAGAGGGCCTCGTACAGAGTGGGTTCCCTGGGCCTGCCCGCCCCATGTCGCACAGCAGCCCTCCCAGTTCCCCTGTTTCCCTGGGCCTCTGTCCCCTGAACCGTGTGCCCACTGCCACTGCCCCCAGGTCCCTGTTGTTGTTGGGGTGGTGGGTTAGCCTGGGTTCCCTGTAGTGGTGGACACACTGCTGATTGACGTGTCCTGGGGACAGAAGTATGGGCCCGCTGGGTGAGTGCTGGGCTGGTGTTTCTTGAGGGGGGAAGCTCTATGGTGGCCTGGTACTGTGTCAGGGGAACCGACTGTCCTGAGGTCCCAGATGGGCTGGGCAGGTCGTCTAGATCCAGTTGGACAGAGCTGCTGTCATCACTGTGGGCCTCTTCTGTTGGTGGTGTGAACAGGTCTGGACCCTCCTGTCTGGTGACATTGGGTAGGGGTCCTGCAGGGGTGTAAAAGCATGATCATTGCATCTGTGTGTTCCATGGTGTGCAATGGGTGGGTGACTGTGTACCCCAGTGCTTGCATGCCTGTGTGGGACCTTGTGTGATGATGGTTTAGGGGGGTATATGGGTATGTGCAGTGGCCATGCTTTGGTGATGGGTGTCCATGCTTTGTTGTTGCATGCAGGGCTTGGTGTTGGGATGTGTGGTTTGTGATATTGGGACATTTGTGAGGAGTTGGAGTGATGGGGTTGAGGGCGAGGGTGGGGGTATGTGATGTCATGCAGGTAGGGTGGGGGATATAGTATTAAAGATTTGACTTACCAGAGTGCATTCCTCCAGCTACTCCTGCGAGGCCCTCAAGATGCAGAATAGCCAAAACTTGCTCCTCCCATGTTGTTAGTTGTGGGGGAGGAGATGGGGGTCCTCCGCCAGTCCTCTGAACTGCAAGGTGGTGTCTTGAGACCACGGAACGCACCTTCCCCTGTAGGTCATTCCACCTCTTCCTGATGTCATCCCTATTTTTTGGGTGCTGTCCCACTGCGTTGACCATGTCCACTATTCTTCGCCATAGCTCCACCTTTCTAGCTATAGAGGTGTGCTGCACCTGTGCTCCGAATAGCTGTGGCTCTACCTGGATGATTTCCTCCACCATGACCCTGAGCTCCTCCTCAGAAAACCTGGGGTGTCTTTGCCGTGCCATGGGGTGGCGAGGGTGATGTGTGGGTTGGTGTGTGTTGTGATGTGTGGGGTGATATTTAGTGGTGTTTTGTGTGAGGTGCATGGATGTTATGTGGGTGATGGTGTTGAGTGCCTGTGGATGCTTGTATGTAGATTGTGGTTTCTCTCTCTGGCCTTCTTTTGGAATTTTTGGTAGTAGGGGTTTGTGGGTGATGTGGGTGTGTGTTTTATATTGTATTGGGTGTGTTAGAGTGGTGTGTGTATGTGTATCATGTGTGTGTATTTGGAATTGTCCAATGTGGTAGTGTTTTGTAAATGTATGTGTATTTTGAGCGCAGCGGTGTGTACCGCCAATGAAATACCACGGTTGAAAGACCGCCGTGTGGATTTGTGGGTCGTGATAGTGTGGGCGTACTCCTGTTGGCGTGATGGTGGAGGTTTTGTTTTCGCCAGTTTATCACTGACCTTTGGTGTGGCGGACTTGTGTGGGTGTCTAAATTTTGGCGGATTCCGAGCTGTGGGTCATAATGACCGTGGCGGAATTCCGCGGCCGCGGTGGTGTGTTGGCGGTCTTCTGCACGGCAGTAAGCGGCTTTTACCGCCAATGTTATAATGACCCCCTAAGAGCCTCTTTACAAGTTTGGCCGGCCATGTACTGCCATGGCGGCGGTTCGACCACCATCGACTTGGTAGTCGGACCACTGTACTATGATGTTGTCAGGGCCACAGAGTAAAGACCACTGCTGTTCTGCTGACAGCGCTGACCACTGCGGTGACGAGGGAGGACGAACAGGCCGATAGAGCCAGTATTTTCGTTTGACACATTATGATGTTGCACACCGTCAACTTGACCAACCACCACATCTCACCAGGCAGAAATGGAGAGTATATAAGAAGCAACTCACCTGCAGGCAACAATAAATGTCCAGTGACATGTCCTGTTATTGCTGCTGCTCATCAATGGAGCCTAAAATCCACACCACTGTGGACGCGCCCGAAGGTAAAAACACACCTACCTGTGTCACTGGGCTCCACAACAGATCATCATGCCGTCATACACATGATATGGGGTCACGCTACGGGTGACAAATACAACTGTCATTGTGTCCACAGTCAGGGTCATTCACAAAGAATGACATGTTGATAGCCACAACACAACCCATTTGGTGAGGTCACTGGAATTGCACCACAACACACCACCAAAACACACACCTGCCCATCACAGGGACAGTAAAATGTGTTTTACAACAGCAACACCACATCTAACAATTCATCTGACACCCTCACATTGCAGACATGCCATGGACTGTTGTCAGATTGAACACACATATGTATGGATGTCTCACAGAAAACAAACACCCCTCCCATGAAACAGTGGAGGAATGTACCATCTTGCCTTGGATGTTACTACCATTTTTACTTGTGTGTATGTTTGTTTTTGCCTGTGTCACTGGGATCCTGCTAGCCAGGACCCCAGAGCTCATAATTTGTGCCCTGTATGTGTTCCCTGTGTGGTGCCTAACTGTATCACTGAGGCTCTGGTAACCAATTTTACCAATTCTGATTGGCACATTGGAACACCCTTATAATTCCCTAGTATATCGTACCTAGGTACCCAGGGTACTGGGGTTCCAGGAGATCCCTATGGGCTGCAGCATTTCATTTGTACCTATAGGGAGCTCTGACAATTCTTACACAGGACTGCCACTGCAGCCTGCGTGAAATAATGTCCACGTTATTTCACAGCCATTTTACACTGCACTTAAGTAGCTTATAAATCACCTATATGTCTAACCCTCACTTAGTGAAGGTTAGGTGCAAAGTTACTAAGTGTGTGGGCACCCTGGTACTAGCCAAGGTGCCCCCACATTGTTCAGGGCAATTTCCCCGGACTTTGTGAGTGTGTGGACACCATTACACGTGTGAACTACATATAGCTCAAAACCTATGTGTAGCTTCACAATGGTAACTCTGAACATGGCCATGTAACATGTCTATTATCATGGAATTGTCCCCCCAAGCCAAATCTGGTATTGGGATGCCAATTCCGTGCATCCCCGGGGCTCCAGCATGGACCCCGGGTACTGTCAAACTAACTCTCTGTGGTTTTCTCTACAGCTACCGCTGCTGCCAGCCCTCAGACAGGTTTCTGACCTCCTGGGGCCTGGGCAGCCCTGTCCCAGGAAGGCAGAACAAAGGATTTCCTCTGAGAGAGGGTGTTACACCCTCTCCCTTTGGAAATAGGTGTTAAGGGCTGGGAGGAGTTGCCTCCCCCAGCCTCTGGAAATGCTTTGAAGGGCACAGATGGTGTCATCCTTGCATAAGCCAGTCTACACCGATTCAGGGATCCCCCAGCCCCTACTCTGGCACAAAACTGGACAAAGGAAAGGGGAGTGACCACTCCTCTGTCCATCACCACCCCAGGGGTGGTGCCCAGAGCTCCTCCAGTGTGTTCCAGACCTCTGCCATCTTGAATGCAGAGGTGTGAGGGCACAATGGAGATCTCTGAGTAGCCAGTGTCAGCTTGTGACATCACAGACCCCTCCTGGTACCTGGTTAAGTAGCCAATTCTCCTCTGAGGGCTATTTAGGGTCTCTCCTGTGGGTTTCTTGTTAGATAACGAATGCAAGAGCTCACCGGAGTTCCTCTGCACTTCCTTCTTCAACTTCTGCCAAGGATCGACCGCTGACTGCTCCAGGATGCCTGCAAAACCACAACAAAGTAGCAAGAGGACTACCAGCAACATTGTAGCACCTAATCCTGCCAGCTTTCTCAACTGTTTCCTGGTGGTGCATGCTTTGAGGGCTGTCTGCCTTCACCCTGCACTGGAAGCCAAGAAGAAATCTCCCGTGGGTCGATGGAATCTCCCCCCTGCTAACGCAGGCACCAAACTTCTGCCGGTTCTTTGGGTCCCCTCTCATCTTGACGAGCATGGTCCCTGGAACACAGCAGCTGGATCCAAGTGACCCCGACAGTCCAGTGGTCCTTCTGTCCAAATTTGGTGGAGGCAAGTCCTTGACTCCACACACCAGACAGTAATCCTGTGTACTGCGTGATCTGCAGCTGCTTGGGCTTTTGTGCACTCTTGCAAGGATTACTTCGTGCACAGCCTAGCCCAGGTCTCCAGCACTCCATCCTGCATTGCTCAACTCACTAAGTTGACCACCGACTTCATGGGATCCTCTTTTGTTGTGCTGAGATGACCGCCTGCTCAGGTATCTTGAACGCCTGATCAAGTGCTTTTGCGGGTGCTGCTTCCTTCTGCATGGGCTCTCTCTGTTGCTGCGCACCCCTTCTGTCTCCTCCTCCAAGGGGCGACCTCCTGGTCCTTCCTGGTCCCTGGCAGCACCCAATATCTTTAACCGCAACTCTTGCAGCTAGCAAGGCTTGTTTGCAGTCTTTCTGCATGGAAACAACTCTGCATCCTCCAGCACGCCATGGGTAGTTCTTGGCACCTTCCGTTGTTGCAGAATCTTCAGCTTCTTCCACCCAGAGGCACCTCTTTTGCACCTTCATCCGGGGTTTAGTGGGCTCCTGCCCCTCCTGGACATTTGCGTGACTCTTGGACTTCCCTTACAGGTCCTCAGGTCCAGGAATCTGTCTTCAGTGCTTTGCAGTCAGTTGTTGTCTTTGCAGAATCCCTTATCTCGACTTTACTGTCTTTCTGGGGTAGTAGGGTAACTTTACTCCTACTTTTCGGGGTCTTGGGGTGGGGTATCTTGGACACACTTAGGGTCTGATTACAACTTTGGAGGAGGGTGTTAATCCGTCCCAAATGTGACGGATATACCACTAGCCGTATTACAAGTTCCATAGGATATAATGGACTCGTAATACGGCTGGTGGTATATCAGTCACATTTGGGACGGATTAACACCCTCCTCCAAAGTTGTAATCAGGCCCTTAGTTTTTTCTTACACTCCCAGCGACCCTCTACACACTACACTAGGCCTGGGATCCATTTGTGGTTCGCATTCCACTTTTGGAGTATATGGTTTGAGTTGCCCCTAGGCCTATTGTCTCCTATTGCATTCTATTGTGTACTACAGTGATTGCACTATTTTTCTAAGTGTTTTACTTACCTGATTTTGGTTTGTGTGTATATTTTGTGTATATTATTTACCTCCTAAGGTACTATATCCTTTGAGATACTTTTGGCATATTGTCACTAAAATAAAGTACCTTTATTTTTAGTAACTCTGAGTATTGTATTTTCTTATGATGTTCTATATGATATAAGTGGTATAGTAGGAGCTTTGCATGTCTCCTAGTTCAGCCTCAGCTGCTCTGCTATAGCTACCTCTATCAGCCGAAGCTGCTAGAACACTACTAATCTACTAATAAGGGATAACTGGACCTGGCACAAGGTGTAAGTACCACCAGGTACCCACTATAAGCCAAGCCAGCCTCCTACAAACAGCCCTACAATGGACCCAAACAACACCCAGATTGCAACACAGTGGAAGGGCAATGGGATGTACAATAGTCTGAAAGACTAATATTCAAAGATCGCAATGTTAACAATACCTGCACAATAGGGGTGGATCATAGGGGCACTACAGGAAGGATGCTGCCCTAAGACAAAGTACACTTTGCTCATGCCCCTAAAACAACATTTGCACTGGGGCTGGTTCTTCAAGTATTTCAGGAACAAACAGTAGTAGAGCCACTTGCGTATCTGCACATTTCGGAAATGCAACTCAAGAAAGCACATACAACAGCTAGAGCAGATGTATAGATGAAGTAGCTGCAAGGTACCTTTTGGACCTGGCCCTATTTACAGGGTGATCCCCAAACTTTTTGCTTTCCTCCTCCTATTTGTTTCTGACCCTTTTTGTTGGGGATCAGTGCTAAGGTGCATGTGCTCTCCCCTCTAAACTTGATACGATTGGCTTACACATAATTGGCACATTTAATTTACCTGTAAGTCCCTTGTGCAGTAGTATTCTTATACCCAGGGACCCTAAATGCAATGCTACTAGTGGGCCTGCAGCACAACTTGTGCCACCCACAGAAGTACAGTTTACTTCCACATAGACCTGGCATCTACATTTTCTTGCCAGGCCTGAAAATATCCTTTTACTATGTATGTCAACCCCTAAGATTGGTTGTAGTTAGCCCAGTGGGCAGGGTGCTGTGGATGTAAAAGTTAGGACATATGTCTTTATGTACTGCATGTCCTAGGAGTGACAAACAGCCTAACTAGTTTCTTACAACTGTGAGTGCTGCCTCTCTCATAGGACTGCATTGGTGCCCTCACATATATCTGAGTGGTATTGTCTGATCTATGAGGGGAGGCGTAGGCATGTTTGGTATGGTTGGAGTGGTAGTTAGAAATGCTGCTTACTGATGCATGTGAATTTTTTTATTACCATTAAAGAAATGCCACTTTTAGAAAGTGAACTTTGCTCTGTGCTTATGAATTGTGTTTTGCAGCTTCCCTCCAATCCATGCCTGGGACAGCAATATCTGGGCTTTGTGCATACTTTTCAGACAGCCTGTACACAGAGAGGGTGAAGGTGTTACAAGAGTGCATCTGCATACTGAATGGTCTCCTGGGGTGGGAGAAGGAGAGGCGGGGTACACCTGCATTTGTGAAGACTGTTCCCTGGCCTCACACAAAGGGTTTGTTTCCCCCCCCACTGATGTCTGAAGCCAGGGCTGGAGGAGAGAGGGGACAATCTTGGAACAGGTTTGTGCTGGTTGGAATACCCTCTCTCCCTTTTGTGGCGGCTGTGCAGAATGAGCATAAGTACAGGGGGCTGTTTCCCACATTTTGAAGAACACTTTTGGGACTGAGACTGAACCTCTGCCAGAGGGGCCACTGGTCTGCACAAAGGACTCATCAGGATTGCTTCTGGTTGTTGCCCTGCTGACCAGCTGCACCCCCAGGCTTGAACTGGACTGATACTGCTGGACTGGTTGTAGGGATCGCCCCTACCTATCTGTTCGGTGCTGCTCTCCCCGCCTAATACTGCCTACCTTTGTGTGTCCCCCTTAGTGCCTCCCAGGGACCCCATAATGGAGAGGTCACTATTTTCCTGCTCCCTGCCCCCTATTGCTTAGCAAATGATTTATATTGTCCCCTCACTTTTCTAATTCCAGCACATTGAGTTCGCTTTATGTGATTATGTACCCAGTGTGTGAAGATGTGCCCCTGTCTTCACTGTGCCAGCATGTGAAAGTGCTGGGTATTTCTGTCTGCCCCCGGGACCTGGAGCCCACAGCCTCTTTTCTTGGGGGCCACATCAGCTGATGCACGAAAGCTGATAGGCTGGAAAGATTGTCAGACTCCCTTGCTGTGGAACCTACCATATTCTCCCTGAGGGGAGCACCATCCCCCCATTTCTTGTGGCCCTGACTCTGACAGTGAGGTTGCTGCCCAGGCTTCCCAAGTCTGCTAAGGTGAATGCCATCAGACGGGGGCTGGGCTGCATTCTACCTAGCAAGAGCGCTGCGCCCCTGCCTTGGAAGACCATTGTGACGGCCCCCACCATTGCAACACAGCCAATGCAGCCCCAGCCAGAGGAAGGTGCAACATGCTTGAGCTAATTGCAGCAGCATCTCTTGTTGCCTACCTAACAGTGGGAAGGACCCACTGTGGAACTCCCACAGACGGTGCCCTCTCCTTCTAGGCGAAGGACGTTGGGAGGCATTTCTTGCAGTTGCCTGTGTGGAGGCCCTTGATCGTGGCAAAGGACCACCGTTAGGATTTCCCCATGCTTAGTGTGACTGGAGAATACCATAGTACGTTGAATTGAAGTACAGAAGCGCTGTGATTTGTATATCAGAGGCCCCAATCTGGCTACTCTGTGTTTACAGAGAGGAGCCACCACCTACTGTCTAATAGAGGTGCAGGTGCACCTGATCCCCTTGGCATGCAGTACAGGGGATACTTATGATACGTGCCTTATGGGAATGTTTTCCTGATATGGTCATTTATTTTGATAAGCTTATGACCTGTGCAAAATGTTTCATTTTAGGTGCACTCCGGATGATGTCTTGACCTCTCTAATAATATGTTTTTCCCGACCAGGGCAATTTGGGTGTCTGACCTATGCCATATAAGAATGTCTTATTCTATGTGCACCCATGATGATGTCCTGGTGTTCCTGATAGTCTTGTTATGCTGACCTGTGGCCTAATTGGTGATGTCATGCTTAACTGGCTATAGTACCAAGCATAGGGATATTGTTCATGACCTATGCCATGTAGGAATGTTTTATTTTATGTACGTTCATGAAGATGCCTTATCAAGTTTATTCTGATGTGCATTTTTGGTGACAATGACAACCTGGCTACTGCTTACTTTTGCAGAGTACCAGTAAACTGTATGATGTTCTGATAACTGCTTGTGTAGCAGGGTATTATAGATACATGGCGTGTTTGGTCTGATGATGTTTTATGCAATACAGTTTATTTTTATATAACTAGTTATTGTTATTCCTTTGTGGTGTATTCATTGTGTCACGTGTGTTTTGTGTGTTGTGCAAGCACTGGCTTAGGTGCACACCCTAGTCAACCAGAAACCACATTTGGAAGCTAGCACAATGGAACGCCCTCCATGTGTGCACAAACAAAACTCCAGCTTCCACACATGAGCCAAATCTATAATCCATATCATGTGGACATGTCTAAAACCATACATGCTGGCATTGAACAACAAAGGATCAAATATTTGCCATAGAAAACACAACACAATGCCATGACACCCCATTTGGATTACCACACACATACCCATAGAGTCAACATCTACCTTTGTCTTGGGGTACACCAGCACTGCCCACAATGTCAGGTGTTGCAAACAGCAGCAAGTAGATTAGCAAGCAGGGTCAAACACACACAACGGTATGCACACAACACAAGTTAGTCAGAAACAACATAAAGTTAGAAAAGGACTTGCAGGACAAATGTGTACCCAACACAAAAAAACTTGGGTTTAATAGCTCAAAATCAGTGAGAGCAAAGACCATTGGCCAGTCCAGTTATAATGTCCATGCACATCACTGAACCCTCACTTGATTCCAATCACTGCCCGAGAACCTCTACAGAAAGGGGGATCAAGTGGGCAGGCAGGCACCTCGGGTAGGGTGATGCCGTATTTCGAGTGGGTGGGTTCTGGTTTGGGTGGGAGGGGTTCTTCTTGGACGGGTGGCCTTTCTCTTGGTTGGGGGTGGGGTATGAATGCTTGTGGGGAGCAGTTGTGATAGGGGAGGATTTTGATGTGGAAGGAATGGGTTGGGACGTGGCTGGTGGCCTCTTGGTTTCGGGAGGGAGGGTGGACGGAACAGGGGAAAGGGCAAGGCCAAATAGGAAACTCTTCTTGAGAGCACAGGGCAGTCTGTATTCCTCAGGAGTTCAATAGCCTCCTCACTTAAGGCAGCAGAGGTAACAGGGGTGGCAGATGAGGTGCCTGCGGCCCACCTTCTTGAGTGAGTGGGTAAGGCCGTCTGGCTGGGGAGAACAAGGAGGGTGGCAATGGGACTGGGGGTGGTAGCCAAAGGTGGTACAGCAGAGGTTCCTGAGGGGTCCTCCACTATTAGGGAGTGGCCACTGGAGGAAGAACCTGATGATGATGATGTCATTGACCCTGTCTACCTCACCTTCGAGGCCACTGGGTCCCTCCATGTTGGTGGTGTCATGACTGAAGGTACCCCAGATGCTTCCCTACTTTGTTGTGCCCTGTCTCTATTGCTTGCCTGGGCAGATGCTGCAAATACAAAGAGGAAAAGGGTCACCACATGTTCCTGATCACACTTGAACAACAGCTGTAATTAGCAAACATTACCATCACGTCAGGTAGGCCCCAGCAG